>NC_071985.2:141237500-141541666 GCF_028885655.2 Pongo abelii
TGACCTTTTTATTTAAATGGACATGTCTGTGTTGTTATGACTGCCCAAATTAAAAAAGGAAAACTTTCATAATTAATTAGGAGGGCCTTATGTTACCCAGAACATCGCAGCCACCCATGAGGGTGACTAAAAACATACTTTAATACTGGTAATAAAGGCATCTGTCTTTTTCTGTCAAATCATTTCAGTCCTTCTCACCCCCTCACAGCACAGGCAAGAAGGGAGCATGTCAGGCAGGGAGAAAGTGGGATTTAGTTTTCTTTGCAGGTGCAGCTCCTTTATCTGGTTATTCTGGTTACCTAGGAAATATGAGTGGGATGAAGAGTGACGCTTCCAGGCTGAGTTTCAAGTAGCGAATCTTTGAGTGTGAGTCACACACACACACGTGATGAAGTTGTCATGATCTTATAGTTTTCCTTTTGCAGGGTGTATGGGTGGCCCAGAGAACAATCAGAAATAAAAATCATCTTACCCTCTCAGTGTGCCATGTTGAAACTGCAAATAATCTCTTAGAAGGATCACATAAGCCTGTTTTTATTTATGCATTCATTTCTACACTGAAAAAAAAAGTAAGATAACTTAACTGGGTGATGAGGCGTGAACCTTCAACCTGAATTTGCTAAAATGATTGAGGAGAGCCACAATCTGAAGCTGTCTTTAAGGACATACTACAATTTAAATACATGGTTTCCAGAGAAAAGACAAATGGCCAAAAAACACATGAAAAGATGCTCAATATCATGAGTCATTAGGGACATGCTAATGAAAACCACAGTGAGATGCCACTTCACACTAGGATGGCTATAATAAAAAAGGTGATAACAAGGGTTGTGAAAGCTGTAGGGAAATTGGAACACATATACATTGCTGGTGGGAATGTGAAATAGTTCTGTGGAAAACAATTGAGCAAAACACATGTCCCCAAGAACTTGTCCACAAATGTCCAAAGCATCATTATTCACAGTAACCAGAAAGTGGAAACAACCCAAATGTCTATCAACAGATGAATGGATGAAAACAGTGCTATATCCATACAATGCAATATTATTTAGCCATAAAAAGGATTGAAGTTCTGATACATTCCACAACATAGATGGGTCTTGAAAACCTTATACTAAGTGAAAGAAGCCAGATGCTAATGGTCACAAATTGTATGATTCCAATTTATATAAAATGTCCAGAATGGGCAAATCTATAGAAACAGAAAGATTAGTAATTGCCAGGGGCTGATGGGAGGGGAAAATGGGGAATGACTACTAATGATATGAGATTTCTTTTGGGAGGTGATAAAAATGTTGCGTAATTACATAGTGGTGAATATACCACACCTTGTAAATGTACACAGAAACACTGAATTGTACAGTTTAAAAGGCTGAATATAATGGTATGTGAACTGTATTTCATAAAACTAGTAAGAAAACCTTGCTGCAGCACTTTTTTTTTTTTTTTTTTTTTTTTTTTTAGTCTCACTCCATTACTCAGGCTGGAGTGCAGTGGTGCAAACATGCCTCACTGTAGCCTCAATCTTCTGGGCTCAAGCGATCCTCCTGCCTCAGCCTCTCGAGTAGCTGGTACTACAGGTGTATGCCAACATGACCAGCTGATTTTTTTTGGTATTTTTTGTAGAGATAGGATTTTGCCATATTGTCCAGGGTAATCTCAAACTCCTGGTCTCAAGTGATGCACCCACTTTGGCCTCCCAAAGTGCTGGGTTTATAGGCGTGAGCCACAGTGCTGGGCATGAACTAGATTTTTAAATGTATCTTTTTACTTTATTCCATGTACCTGATTTTTTTTTTCTTTTTTTTTTTCGAGAGAGGGTCTGGCTCTGTAGCCCAAGCTAGAGTTCAGTGGCATGATCTCAGCTGACTGTAACCTCTGCTGCCTGGGCTCAAGCCATCCTCTCACCTCAGCCTCCCGAGTAGCTGGGACTACAGGCATGCACCCCCACACCCAGCTAATTTTTGCCTCTTTTTTTGTAAAGATGGGGTTTCATTTTGTTGCCCAGGCTGGTCTCAAACTCCTGGGCTGAAGCTGTCCACCTGCCTTGGCCTCCCAAAGTACTGGGATTACAGGTGTGAGCCACTGTGCTCGGCCTCTAATTTTTTTTTTTTAATCTTGCTTTATTTGTATTCCAAACTTGAGCATTCTCTCCTGCAAGGTCTGTAGACTTGGAGCCCTAGGACAAGCAGACATTTTCAAGATGAGACCCTAGTGCCTGGCTTTTAATAACCTAAAATACCTAGTCCAGAGGCCATGGCCAGCTTACTTATGTCAGGCTTAGTCACTTTGCATGCTTATAAGGAAAAAAGGGTATCTAAGATTAGAAGTTTCAAGAAATAAGCAGCTTCTTCCAACCTCATTCACTCTCGATATTACTGTGCTGTGATCTGTTTTTTTCTAGCCATTTATCATTAAAATCAGAGAGCAAATGTATATGAATGTGTGTATGTTTGAGTGGGGGATGGGGCATAGAAGGGATTTTGGTCTTTGAGGTACAATTGCTGGAGCTGGCATATAAAAATAGAGGATTAAATTAAATTAATCCTCAATTAAAGTTGAGTTTCAGATAAATAACAAATCATTTTGTTAGTGTGCCCGTGCAGTATTTGGGACATAACATATACTAAAAAAGTATTCATTGTTTACCTGAAATTCAACTTTAACTGGGTGTCCTGTACTTTATCGGGCAGCTCTACTCGGAGGTAATTCAGGTTTTTGTTTCCAGTTAACACCCTGGCCTGGGTGTTAGGAGTCCTGAGTACTAGTCTTGGCTCTGCCACTAACTAGTTATACATCATCGGGAAAAAAATCGCTTAACTACTCTCAGGCCTTGTTTCCTCATTTCTAAAATGAGGGGATTGTACTAGCTCATCTCTAAAGTTCCTCCCAGCTTTTAAACTCTGTGATTCTTTGATAGTACGACTGCTAGATATTATATCCCAATTTAATTTGGAACAGAAACTGGCAAATTGAGCTTTGCCTATTCAGCAAATCCAAGTAAATATCAAGGCAGGGCAGTTGCAATAAATGACAGAAACTAAACTCTATACTATTAGCTTTGGGTTAAAAACAAATCAAAACTTAATCCTAATGAAAAATATAAATTAATAAATTTAAAACCAGTTTTGTATTTTCAAGAAGTAGGGAGGGATGGGTGAAGAAGCTGGAGCTGCCAACATCTAGTTTATTCCTTTTACTTAAACTAGAGGCATTAAAAAAAAAAAAAGAGTCCAAATATTTTGGGCCTCTGCCACCAAACCACAGGCAGTTCTCTGGTCTGCACCGAAGTTTGGATGACTGACAAGACTCAGTGAAAAACAAGTGCTATTTGTTTTCCTGTGCCTAGTATTTAACTGGAAATCAGAAGGCTAAATTTCCAATCAGTTGCTAAATAGCCCCAGATGTGTGCTCATTGGAGCACTAGGAAGGGACATGCACAGCCCATACCACCGTGCGTGTCCAGCTGTTACCTTTTCATGAAGCCGAGTGATGTGTAACTGAGGGTTGTAGTGTCTGTCCAAAAATGCCCTAAGAATAACTCAGACATTCAAGTTTGCCTGTGGAGATGGGAACTTTTTTTTAAAAAAAATTCTGTATTCTATTGTGTTACATTAAAAAATCTGGAAATAATTTTTTTCTTTGCTAATTTCCTTCTTTCCCTTCTTTGGCAGTTCCCCCACCCCCATGTTTAGAAAAAAACACAGAATTAGCATACCGGGTATGATGGTTTATGTATGTACTTGTTCATTCATCCAACACACAGTTTTTAGTGCCTGACTGTGAACTGTGCTAGCTGTGGAGGATCTAGGGAAAACTGGGATGAATTGCCTGTCCTCAGGGAGCTTCCCATTATGTGGGAGAGCTGGTTGAAAAATTGGGAGTTGCACTTTAGTGTGCTAAGTACTATTACACTAAATAATAGTGAAAATTGGAGAAGCTGAGAATAGTAGAAATTGGAGAAAATGAGAATTCTCTTCTTCCAAATGCAATCAAGGCAGCTTCCTGCATGAGTCTGGCTCTGGAGAACAGCATGTGGCAAATGGGTCAAGGTTGCAGACACAAACACAGCTCTTGGCTCGGCCAGAAGCATTACTCCTGTATTCCAGGGACCCGGATATACCAGTTTGTGTTTTGCAGTGAGGTCTTTCCCCAAATAAATTCTCTCTTGAAGGCAGATTAAATAACTAAATGTTTCAAGATTGCTGGTGGTTCTTCTTCTTTTTTTAAATGTCTCTTGTGGAATGACTCATTGTGTCCTGTGGGATATTCCAAGTGGTTGTGTACCACGCATTTTTATTCCAGAGTCTGCTCATCTGTTGGTTTTGTGGCTTGTCCTTAAGAGCCTTAATTATATGGGTCTTGATCCTCTCATGAACTAGGGTCAGTCAACTACCCTAGTTCAAACAACTCATTCCTGTTTCCTAGGAATAGGAGTTTTTGGCCCTATTGTGGCCATTGAGCTCTTCCTAAATGTCACTATGGCAATTAGAACATTGGAAGGAGCCCAGTTTCAACTGGTAAACCTGGTCCAGAAGGGGTTTTTGAAAGACTCCCTGGGATTTATTCTAACTTGCTAGGTTAAGGCTGGTGAATGTTGTGAGTGAGTGAATGGCCTGTGGCCCCTGGGAGATTTGCCTGGGTGTATTTTTCCTGAGGAAGACATACTGTCCAGGAGGGTTCACGCAAGTGTAGACTTTTCCTGGCTCTGGCTGGACTTGTGTCATGTCTGTGTGCAGGCATAGGTCGCAGCCCTGTGAAGGCTTTGCTTTCATTCAACAAATTGAGGTCAAATAAACTCACTTTCACTGAGGAGGCAAGGTTGGTGTTTCTTCGTGTGGAGTCCCATGATGTCTTTTAAGGCTTTATTGTCTAAGGCTAATCTGGTAATCGGATGCATCTGCCCTTCCCAAGTGTTGGGCAATTGTATCAAATGTCACATCTCTGGTGCCCTTTGTTGATGTGGTGGCCAGCCTCCAGAGAGCTGTTTGGTAGAAAAAGTGACTGTTTTGTTAAGGGAGGTTGCAGAATATTTTATTTCCATGTAATAGGAGGGGAAAAAAAACCCAACTGTCTACCAGGAGACTCTGGGAGGCTGACTTGACGGCTGTGGCTGTGCCTTGTTCCTCTCACAAATTATAGACAGTGATGCCCTTGGTAAGGGTTCTCCACAGGTGGCCCACACTCCCCATCTCAGAAAGCAACTCCAGGATGGTCCAACTCCTTCCTGGACACAGGTTGTTGGGTTTATTTGAGGCAATTTTGTTCTTGCACCTCGAGTCCACATTATCTAACTCTAGCTTGGAAGCTACTTCTGATTTCTGCAGGGGAGGAAAGAGTCCCTTTAGCCTTCTAATTTCTCTGTCTAGGATAGACTTTGCTTTTCTCAAGATCTGCTTTTGCCTTTTGTTCCTAATACTGTATCCTTAGATGGCCCAGGGTCTTTGTTGCAACTGTGGGTCCTTAGTGCCACTGTGCTAGGGAGTCACCATTGGTTTGCCTCTGCCTTGTCTCACTGAGGTGGTGAATGACACAGTGTATACCTGGAAGTCAGGGGGTCATCCATCTGCCACCTCTAGCAAAAGTCTCACAGTCCATTTGATTTCTGGCCTTTCCATCTTTATCATGGAGAGCCTGTTCTTGAGATTCTGTTGGTTCTGGGTGATACAGATGGCAGGGTGATGTTCAGAGCTGCTGTTTGGAGCCAAGCCTGCCCCAATCCATCAAAACAGGGTTTTTATATCCTTTTCTTGCAGTTTGTATAAGAAAGCTATGGTCCTGCCATAGTGAGGAATGACTCGTGGCCTGTCAACCTCAGCATCTGTCAGACAAATCTCATGGCCCGATGTGAGGATACATACACATATGTGTATGTTTAACAAGCACTTCTAGTGTGTGCCATGTGTGAGGTACTCTTCTGAGTACTTACATGTATGACCTTAGTCTTCATAATAAGCCTGTGAAGTAGGTGCTTTTGTTGTTTTTGTTTTAAGATGAGGAAACTGAGACAAAGAGGTTAACATGTACCTGGTCCCATAGCTAGTAAGTGGGGGCTCTAACCCAGGGACAGTGCTTAGTAAGTACTCAGTAAATGTTAGCAATAATAATAATAATAATAATACTTTCCAGAATGGTAAATGGGGACCTCATTGGGAACAGTCACACTGCTGACTCGAGGGCATGACTATGATTTTATCTCTAACTCTGGCCTCCAGTCTGGAGCCACTCATGACTGTCCCAAGAACAGGGCTTCAGAATTGAACCCATAGAGCCAAATCAGGGCATCGCATCAGGTGAGCAAACCTCTTGTTTCAGCAAAGTGTTTTATGCATGACTTATTTCAGTACTGGGATCTAGATCATATCAGTATTTCACTTGGATAAGGATTTTAAAACTGTTTCTTGACCCCTTTCCCAAGAGCACTTTCCTTCTGGGGTCTCAGTTGGAGTGTTTCTGGATCAGCTCCACCAGGATGCCCTAATATCTACATCTGTCCTGAACCCTGTGGGGACCATTTGTTAATTGATGCTAAATATGTTCAGTTCAACCTTCTTTGCTTTGACCTAGGAGACCACCTTGATCATCTTCAGAGACTTCAATGTAGACTGCAAAATGGGTGTGGCCTGCTTAAGAGGGCTCTGCCTTTGCTTCAGAGCTAATTTTAGGAAGCTCAAAGGAGGCTCCAACCACAGTTATTTTGGGCTAGAGGCCTCACCTCCATTCTTGCCCTCCAAGGAAATCCCCTTTAGAACCTTTTTTCCCAAACTGTTGTTAGGTCTGTGGTTCCTGGGCCAGAATATGCGGCTCTATTTCTCCTAGGGCTTGCACCAGCCATTCCCAGGAGCTATCAGTCAGCATTTATCTAGAGAAACAGAACCAGTCGGGGACATATATGAAGAGATTTATTACAAAGAATTGGCATATGCTATTGTGGGGACAGGCAGGGCAATCAAAGTCTGTAGGGAGGCCTTCAGGAAGGGTAACTCAGGCATGAGCAGAAGCCGCTGTCCACAGGTGGAATTTTTTCTTCCTCAGGGAAGCCTTGGGTGTGCTCTTGATGGCTTTCAATGGATTGAATCAGGCCCACCCAGATTATCTGATACAATCTCCCTTCCTTAGTGCCACCTGATTATGGAGTTTAATTGCATCTACAAAATACCCTCACAGCAACGTGTAGATGAGTGTTTGATTGTATAGCTGGGGAAGATGGCCTAGACACGTTGACATATAAAACTGACCATCACAGAAATTTTTAAGATCCTTGAGCAATTTGTTGTTGTTTACTCTAACTTGATTTCTAGCCAAGTAATTATTTCGTTTCTTTAACTGTTGCATTCCTATTTCTATCTGTCCCTTCCATTCCGTTCCTCTCCACTCTGACCAGCACAGCTCCTGAGATTGCTGGGGAAGAGGGGACAGAGAGGGAAATAACCCACCAGGAGAATCTCTGCAAGTGGCGGTGAAGGGTGGGAGCCCCCTGCTTTGCCTCACTGCTTTTCCTTTTCACTCTCCTCTAAGCCTGGTGAGTGTTCCTCTGTATTTGCCTACCCAGCCTTGGTAGAAAGCTTGCCCTAAGACACCCAGGTCTTTGCTGACCTGTGAGCCAGTCAGTTCCCTCACCAACGGGAGATGACCTTTCCAGGCAGAGTGTCCACCTTCCCCCAGTGGAAAGAGCATCATTTTTAGAGTCCAGCAGACAGTTTGAATCTGCACTCATTTCTTGCTAAAGGTGTGTAATCTGGCACTTTATCTAATTGCTCAGAGCCCCAGTTTTTTCCATCAGATATGAGGATTCAGAATCCATGTGACATGCACTTAGGAAGTGTGCAGCCTGAGCTTTTGTGATTAATATCATATTTCCTAGTGTTTTATTAACATGAGGCTGAGGGAAGTGCGTGTCTACCCTGCACTACTGATTTCTGAGCCTGTTAGCTGACTCTTCCACAGCGATGGAATAGAGAGAGCTCTAGAGTGAGAAACCAGGTCTTTGGTTCTATTGTCAACCCTGTTGTCTGCCAGCTGTGTGCCTTGGGTAGATCCTTTGGCTTCTGTGAGCTTCAATTTCCTTCTCTGTAAAATGGAATTGAGATTATCAGCCTTGATGAAGAAAAACTCTACAAAGAGAATTCTAGGAACATATTTGGAGCCAGGCATTTGTAAAAATCAGTTTTTGCTCTTGAACTTGACTTGGCAGATTGGATGTAACTTAGAAGAAAAAAAGAGTCTTCCCTCCTGTGGGGTTCTCCAGGAGCACATTTGGAGGACAAAATGAGATAAAGGAATATGGCAAGTAATAGTAATGATACCAACATTTTATTTTTTTCCTGAAAAACATCATTTAGATTGAAATGCACTTTGAATTTGGGGGTAAGCTCTTCCATCAGGCTAACATTGGCAGATGAGGAAGGGTAAAGTTAGGAGTCTGAAGAATTTTTTGTAAAGCTGGACAGGATTCCTGTGTGGCCTTGGGATTCTACTTTGGAAAACTATATTAGAAAGCAGCTTGTGCTTCATCAGTTTGGTAACTTGTGGGGTCTTAGTTTGTTTTTCAGATGGAATGACATCTTTTGCTTCTCTTTGTGTATATACACACTCACATGTACTGTTGTTCTGATAACGTTTCCATGGGAGATGAGAGTATTGCTTTTGTACTGGCTCATGTTCAAGTTTGTGCATGTTTGTGTTTGGAGGGCAGCATCTCAGAACTTTCCTCTTGGACGTGTGTAAACATGCAGGGTGTTAAGAACATGGGGCGGTTTCAGTCATTTAGGTTTTTTTAAATATTTCAGCAAAAATTAAGAACAGGATGATCATCATGAATGTTTTGAGAAAAAGTAATAGTCAAATATGTTTTAAGTCATTTTATTGGAAGAAAGTAATCTGGTTTGGGGTACTAAATAAAATCACCCAAGAATTTTTAAATGGCTGCATGGATTTGTGTTTCATGAATGCATGATTGGCAGATACTGTCGTCACATGGCTCATGAATATGTAGTTTTGCAAATTATGAACCTAGGTTCACAGGCATGGAAATTATTATTTCTTTGAAACGAAGCTTTTTTAAAAGGCATTGAGTCATGATATATGTTAATAGAAAACATGTTTCAGATTGCATTTCACATCACATGGCTTCAGAGGAAATAGGCAAGTGGGGTCCTCCCAGGAATTGGGTAGAGAGAACGTGTGATTTTCCTCTTTTAGAATGCTGGGTTCAGTCTTCATTTGGAAGGTAAATATTTCAATACTGTTCCAGTATGTTTTTTTGTGTGTCCAAAATACATAAAAGCATAATCTTCGTAATGCCTTTCTGTATGGGGGCTGTGATGAGTTCTAGGGCCAATCTGTAGATCCCACTTAAACCTAAACTGAGATTCTTGAGGAATACCTATTCTCCTTTACCATGTGTCTTTTCCCCCGGAATTGAGCCAGCAAGTTCTTGGCATGGCAGGTGTTTCTGAAATATCAGTATGTTTTTCTTTGCTTTCTTTGTTTTCCTTGTTTTGCTCTTTCTATTTTCCTAAGCAGGCAACTCCAAAAAGAGATTTGTTTGTGCAGGAGTCAGGAAAAGGGAAGAGGAATACTGAAAGCTGGGAGTAGGGCAGGAGAGAAGAGGGGGAGGAGTCTATTTTCATTGTGTAAGTGTTGAACTTCCACCAATGCCAAAGTCACGGACATGTGTGCAGTTGGATGTGTGAGTTAGAGCAGCCCCAAGGGCCTGTAACCTGAATAGCAGGCACTCACCCAGCTGATAACTCAAGTTCCAAGTAGACCACAGCTGAGTTGTAGGGGATGTGTGTGTGTGTGTGTGTACGCGTGCGTTTGAGATTCCTGGAACAGATTTCCTCTGAGATCTCAATAGGCTTTTTCATTATCATTGGGGAGCTATGGTTTCTCTTATTTCACAAGGCCCATTTCTTCCTTTTGAGATGTGCAAGGAGATGACTCCATCCATGACTTGGCTTTACACTCTCCCTCTTGGCTTTTTATCATCAGTGCAGAGGAGAGATTCTTGCTTGTTCTTCAAACAGTCTCATTCGAGCTTTATAAAGGTTATTGAAGTTTACATAATATTCATATCTATGGCCTAGAACAATGTTCCTCAAGTATGCGTCAGAATCATGAGTGGTAGAGGGAGGATTATAATGTAGTTTCCTACATTCCTACCTCCCACCACCCTGGAGTCTGCATTTTAATGTACTTCTGTCTGAGGATCACACTTTGGGAAGCGTTGGGCTTGAGATGTTTTCTTGAGATTGATTTATGTTGAGACCAGACCAAGAAGCAGATGGATGGATGGACATGATCAGTTCATAAACATGTTCCTTTCTTAGGGTCATATTGGAGGAGGCTCTAGAGAAGCACTGTCCAATAGAAATATAATGTGAACAATATATGTAATTTTAAGTCTTCTATTGGTGCATTTAAAAAGTAAAAGAAGGCTGGGCATGGTTCCTTATGCCTGTAATCCCAGCACTTTGGGAGGCCGAGGTGGGCAGATCACCTGAGGTCAGGAGTTCGAGACCAGGCTGCCTAACATGGTGAAACCCCATCTCTACTAAAAATACAAAAAATTAGCCGGGCATGGTGGCAGGTGCCTGTAATCCCAGCTACTCGGGAGGCTGAGGCAGGAGAATCGCTTGAACCCGGGAGGCAGAGATCGCAGTGAGCTGAGATTGCGCCACTGCACTCCAGCCAGGGTGATGAACGAAACTCCGTCTCAAAAAAAAAAAAAATAAGTAAAATTAATATTAATGACACTTTGTTTAACCCAGTAGATCCAAAATAATATCACTTAAACATGTAATCAATCAATGAAAATTAATGAGATAGTTCACTTTTTTCTTGTGCTAAGTGGTATGCATTTTACATTTATAACACAGGTCAGTTTAACTAGCAACATTTCAGGTTCAGGTACTTGATGGTGCCATGTGGCCAGTGGACACTACATTGGATAACACAGCTGTGGAGCAATGATGCTTTCGCTAACCCCCTGGCAGACACGTGGTTGCTCATGGCACTTGTTCCCATTTCTCCACTGCTGCTGAATATGACCTCAGAATCCTTCTCGGCACAGAACCTTAGGCAGGCACTGCCAGTTAATTGGACATCAAGATTTATTTTATTTATCAAACAAATACTTAACAAGTATCTTTTTTGTACCCAACACTTGGGATATACCCATGGACAATGCACACTAAGATCCCAGCCTCTGAAGGAACTTTCTAGTGGAAGGAGTTGGGCAATAAGCATATTATATGGCATTTTAGAAGGTGACAAGTACTGTAGAAGTAACATGTAAAGTGGGTTTGGGAGAATCAGAATTCCTAGAGGGGCTGGGTGGTGGGGTTGTAAATTTAAATGGGCCCATTGAGAAGGTAACATTTGAATAGACTTGAAGGAGGTTGAGGTGAAACTTAAGATGAGACTTAATATCTACTTTTGATCTAGGGTGGCCTGAAGTTTCCTCAAGACTTCATCTGGGAGCATTCTTTTTGGGGTAGGGGTCAAGGAGGCAGGAGGATGGGGATAGGGCAGTGTGGCACCATCCACAGCAAGTTCCTCTCCTCACCACTGAAGACTAAACCAATGTCGGGGAGGCCCAGAGAGAGGCTGCAATGCAACCTGCCAGGCAGTGAGTCAGCAGATGTGCTAAGTGCTAAAGCAAAGAACCTCAGTGCCAGGAAAATGGTGTCTGTGCCCATTAGCTGGGACTTGTGCACTTCACTCAGGCTTGGGAGATCAACCTTGAGGCTTCCGTGGATCCGCTGAGGACTTTAAGAGTTAAAGCTTAAAGACAGGTGTGGAAACAAAGGGCTGGTTGCCTCTTTGGCTTGGCTTTTTTCATGTAGTTTTGGATGAGGTTGTTGAACCTGATCCAGAAAAAATAATAAACTTGGCTGTGGTTGCCTAGCCGTAAGTTCTTGTAATAAAACTCCCAGCAATTGGCAGATAGAGTAATGTTCTGCTCTTTAAAAAAGTCTGGTAGGATAACCTGAATTTCAAATACAAATGTTGTGCATGGTTCAAGTAGGGAGGAGCATTCAGGAGAGTCCAGGGTGCATCTCAGCATCCCAGGATTTGTTAGACTGGAAAGTGCTCCACGGTTCCCCTTCAACAAACCTTTACTAGGGATTGGGACCCTTGGAGCCCAGTGCTCTGCTCATTCCCACAGGAAGACATTTGTCATGTCAGGGAATGTTAGAGGATTGGGTTTTAATTAGCAAGCAGGAGGAAAGTTCATTGGGTTGTGGGGAAGACATAGAATTACTAAATATGCTTTAATAATTGGTTTTTAGGTGGAGTTATTAGGTGAAAAATCAAATCATTAGCTTTAAAGCTTGGCCAAAAGCTCATTTCCTGGGCAGTAAGGGAAGCAATGAGTTTGGGTAATGGGAATGAATAAATTATGGTGTATCCTTTCCTATAGGTAACAACATTGAGCTTTCATTCAACAAGCAATTATTGGGTCCTTGCTTCCTGCCCAGCACTATGCCAGGCCCAAGGGATTCAGAATGAACAAGGTTTTTTCTTGGCCCTCGAGGTGTTGCTCTTTGTCAAATGAGGGTGGCAGGTATGCTGACAAATAGTTGCAGTCCATGTGAGAGAGGGATGGACTAAAGGTCTGTACAAGTCACTTGTGGGCAGCTCGTTGTGAGGAGAGTAGGGAGCCTGGGAGGCTTCACAGAGCAGGTGATACTCCTGGACACAGAACGGTTTGCCATGGGCGCAATGTAGGATAGAGGGGTTCAGGCAGGGTGCAGGGTGTAAAAAGACCCAGGAGTGTGTGGCAGCATGACGTGTTCTACAACTGTCAGTAGTTCTTGGGTATGTGGGAGAGTGGCGTGAGATGAGGGTGGGCAGAGGCACTTCAGTCATGCGCCATGTTAAGATGCTTAGGTGCCATTCCACTTTATCATGTGTTTACTTTTTAGAAGGATTACCCAGGTGACAGTGTGGAGGAGGGGTAGAAGGAACAGGAATAGCGGCTGGGAGGGTAGGAAGTTATTGCAACAGTTCGGTTGAGATTATAAGGACCCGAAATGGGACACTGTTGTGGCAAGCCTCCAGGGATAAGGTGGAAGATGGGGCATGGAATAAATAGTCTCCTCCTCTGGCACATAGCTCCTCCAACCCTCATCATCTCTGAAGTGCTAAGTACCTTTTTGTATGCTGGTGAGATGACTGGTGGCTGGGGCTCCTGGATAGCCTCTGGATGGGGGCTGGTTGCCAAGGGAACCAACCATGTGATTAGAGGTTGGAACTTTCAGCCCACCCTTCTGAAGGAGGGGAGAAGGGCTGGAGATTGACTTAATCATCCATGGCCAACAGTTTTATCAGTCATGCCTGTGGAATGAAGGCTCCCCAGAAATCCCTGATCTGTGGGGTAGGGTTTGGAGAGCTGCTGGTTGGTGAGCATGTGGAGGTGCCGGGGCGTGGGAGAGTGGCACTCTCCGAGAGGGCACAGAAGCTCTTCACCCCTTCCCCATACCTTGCCCTATGCATCTCTTCCATCTGGCTGCTATTCCTGAGTTTGTGTCCTTTATCATAAATGAATAAACTTAAAAGTATTTCCTTGAGTTCTGTGAGCCATTCTAGAAAATAATTGAACCTCAGGGTCATGGGAACCTATGATTTATAGCCCGAATGTCAGAAGCATCTGAAGAGGGGCAGTCTTGTGGGACTGAGCCCTTAATCTGTGCGGTCTGACCTATCTCCAGGTAGATGGTATCAGAATTACATCGAAATACACAGCATCAATTGGTGTTCTGAGTTGGAGAATTGATTGGTGTGGGAAAAACACCCAGACATCCGATGTCAGAAGTAAACTATTGAGAGTGGTGTGAGCACAGAGAAAAATAGATTGTTTTTCTCCTATACACTCTTGCAGTTATTTTCCTTGCAATGATGATTGCAACCCTTTCTCATATTAGATAAAACTATTTTCCCTACATTTCTTATGTGTTTTGCTATTCTCTTTATATCCTACATTCTTCTACAAGCCAGACTCTGATAAGGGTGCTACACCATGAAAATTAATGCAGTGTCTGGAGCATGGACTGGTAGACTAGAGGAATGACCTGGAAATATCTTGTCTTCATTTCAGCAAATGATATGATTTGGGTCTATGTCCCTGCCCAAATCTCATGTTAAATAGTAATCCTGTGGCCGGGCATGGTGGCTCAGGCCTATAATCCCAGCACTTTGGAAGGCCGAGGCAGGTGGATCACCTGAGGTCAGGAGTTTGAGACCAGCCTGGACAACCTGGTGAAACCCTGTCTCTACTAAAAATACAAAAATTAGCCGGTCCTGGTGGTGGACGCCTGTAATCTCAGCTACTCGGGAGGCTGAGGCAGAAGAATCAATTGAACCTGTGAGGTGGAGGTTGCAGTGAGCCAAGATCATGCCATTGCATTCCAGCCTGGGCGACAGAGCGAGACTCCATCTAAAAAAGAAAAAAAAATTGTAATCCCAGCTGGGTGTGGTGGCTCACGCCTGTAATCCCAGCACTTTGGGAGGCCGAGGTGGGTGGATCACCTGAGGCAGGAGTTTGAGACCAGCCTTGCCAACATGGTGAAACCCGTCTTTACTAATAATACAAAAATTAGCCAGATGTGGTGGCATACGCCTGTAATCCCAGCTACTCGGGAGGCTGAGGCAGGATAATCTCTTGAACCTGGGAGGTGGAGGTTGCAGTGAGCCGAGATCACGCCATTGCACTTCAGCCTGGGTGACAAGAGCAAGACTCCATCTCAAGAAAGAATAAAGAAAATAAAGTAAATTGTTATCCCCAGTGTTGGAGGTGGGGCCTGGTAGTAGGAGGTGATTAGATCATGGGGGTGGGAGGGTTTCCTCTTTTGTGCTGTTCTCGTGATAGTGAGTGAGTTACCGTGAGATCTGGTTATTTAAAAGTATGTAGCACCTACCCACTCCCTCTCTTCCTCCTGCTCCTGCCATGTAAGTCATGCCTGCTTCCTCTTCACCTTCCACCATGATTGTAAGTTTCCTGAGGCCTCCCCAGCCATGTTTCCTGTACAGCCTGTGGAACCATGAGCCAATTAAACCTCTTTTCTTTGTAAATTACCCAGTCCCAGGTATTTTTTTATAGCAGTGCGAGAATGGACTAATACAGCAGAGTTCTTGGCAGGTTGTAGCATGATGCCCTTACAAAGATGAGGAAGGTTCTGTGAGGTTCCTTCGTAGCTGGTTGAACAACCTGGAACCCCAGCAAGGACTGCTAATGGCTCAGGTTAGTGTGGGAGTGTACGTATGAGTCACAGACTTCAGCCTTGTCTTGGTCAACTTCTCAGGGATTTAGATGAAAGTGCAGAAGGTGTGCTATAAAATTTAGTTATTTATAGCTAATAAAATAAGGATTTTTACGTGGTCTCTTCAGACTTGAAATATGGGTCTAAAGAATAATTATAAGACTTTGCATTTATTTTGGGAGAATTATGGGTGTGAGGGTACGATAGAAAAGCCTCAAACTGGTGAAAAGACCTGGGGGTTAGGTACCGTCATCTCTACCATCCTTCTTGGTGTGAGTGACCACTGTTTCTCACCTGAATTATCCCGGAAGTCTACTAATGATCTTCTGCTTTTTGTCTCCCCTTAGACTCAACATAGCAGCCAGAGCCATCCTGTGAAAACATTTGGTAGATGTTTCAATAGTCCTTACAACAGTCTACAAGGTCCTGTTGGGCCTACTGGTCTCCTCTGGGACCTGTGTCCTACCAACCTCCCCTCAGCCCTGTGTCCTACCAGCCTCCCCTCAGCCTTGTGTCCAGCCACACTGACCTCCTTGGTCTTCCTTCACCATGTCAGACCTTACACTTGCTGCGTCTCAACTGTGAATGCTTCTTGCCCTGATGTTTGTGTGGTTTGTTCTTTCGTCTCCTTTAGGTCTTTAACTTCTCAGTGACTTTATTTTGCTCCTCTGGCTGTCTTATTAGACTTTAATCTCCATAAAGGCAGGGAATTTTGTCTGTCATGTTCTCCACTGTGTCTCCAGCGTGGAGAACAATGGAGTAGGCAGGCACTCCATAAATCTTTGTTGGCTCTATGTTTAAAGCATATATTAGTGTATTAGGCTGTTCTTGCATTGCTAAAACTAAATACTTGAGACTGGGCAATTTATAAGAAAAGAGGTTTAATTGGCTCATGGTTCTGCAAGCTGTACAGGAAGCATAGCATCAACATCTGCTTCTGGGGAGACCTCAGGATGCTTTTACTTATGGAGGAAGATGAAGCAGGTGCAGGCAACTTACACATGACAAAAGCAGGAGCAAGAGAGAGAATGTGTGTCGGAGGAGGTGCCACACACTTTTAAATGAGCAGATCTCACGTGAACTCAAAACGAGAGTTCACTTATTACCAAGGGGATGGCCCAAGCCATTCATGAGGGATCTGCCTGCATGATCCAAACACCTCCCACCAGGCCCCATGTGAAATGTTGGGGGTTACCATTCAACATGAGATTTAGGTGGGGACAAATATGCAAACCATATCAATTAGTAAATATGAGATCATAGCAGGGTTCAGCTGATGCCAAAGCTAATGCGGATGCTTCATGCAGTGTTCATATATATAGAGAAAGAGATTTATTATAGGAATTGTCTCATGCAATTATGGAGGCTAACAAGTCCAAAATCTGCAGAGCCAATTCCCCAGTTCCAGTTCGAAGGCCTGCAGGCCGCTGTAGCACCGGGAAGAGCTGATGTTCCAGTTTGAAAGCCATCAGGTAGAATTCTTACTTGTGAGAGGGTCAGCTTTTTGTTCTATTCAGGCCTTCAACTGATTGGATGAGCCCATACACATCAGGGAGAGAAATCTGCCCTACTCAATGTACTAACATTTAAATCTCATCCAAATGCATCCTCACCAAAATACCCAGAATAATGTTTGGCCAAATATCTGGGCACCTGTGGCCCAGTCAAGTTGACACATAAAGTGAACCATCACAGTATGCTTCTCAGACCATACTTGGAGACCTTGAATCTTGTCCCGACACCATCTTTCAGAGACTATCCTGTTGACGCTCTGACAACCAGGGTGTCTGGGGCAGAGTTGAAGAAGCTGGGGTTGTTGTACTGGACAAGCAACCTGAAGTCTTGTCTCATGGAAGAAAGACGAAGGAATTCTTTGTTCTGGTAGGCATGGCTCAGACTACTGTATTAAAAGTGAATCTGACAGAACAGAAATCTGCTGTCTTGGGAGCTAGTGAGGTCTTCTTTCTGGAAGGGTGCAAGCAGAGGCCAGCTGTGACCAGGAGTCAGAAGTCTTAAGTTCTGGTCTGGGCCCGGTGCTGACTTTCTGGCCTTGGGTAGGCCATTAGACTCTCTGAGGTTTCCGCTTTTCTGCTGTAGAGGTCACGGTAGCCTGCCTCACAGTTCCGTAGATCAGATGGAAATAACATCTGAACAATACCTTCTAAAACAACACCTTCTAAAACTCAGCTCTAGCCTTGTCAGGTTCAGGAGAGCTGGCAGTCAGGAGGAGAGTGCTAGCTCACTCCTTGCTGAAGCTGAAAATTTCCACTGACCTGCAGTCGGGGACACCTCACTGCAGCTTTGCTTTCTTCTTATTGGAATGTGCCTGAGGAGTGGCAGTTAACTCCAGTTCCAAATTCCTCAGCCTTGAGTGTATGAAGCTTATTGCTGCTGGCCGTGAGGACGACGATGCCTGGAGGGAGCAGAGGGAGTTGTTCCTCCTCCACGAATCAGCCCCATCACCAGCTTCATCAGGGCATCGCTCTTTAATTACTTCAGGACACAATTCGGAGTTGCCGTTGATATCTTCTGTATTTGTGCTGTTTGCTTTCCTGCCTCTGGAATACACCAGTGTGACATCCCGCTTTCCACTCTGAAAAATGTACTCTATGTATAATGTATTTAAAGCCCAGTTGCTGTAGTTTATGGCCACAACATGAATGAGAAACAAGAAGCAGAACATCCAGGGTTTCTCGTCTAAACATTCAGAACTGTGCTGGCAGTGGGACAAAGGCCTCTGGACTGTTGTGGGTTTTGGTGACAGCCTTGATAAAAATGCCTTTTTAGTACAAGCGAAAAGAAGATTTTACTACAGTGCAAAAGTCAAAAAATTAGATAAACATTGTTGGAAGTTCAGTGTTGATGAGTAGCTAAGCCTCAGAGAAGTTACGCTTAGGTGGGCATGGTTATTTTTTTGGCAGGAAAATGACCTAGGATTTTTTTCTTATTCAGGCAACGTCAAAGCAAGGTTAGAGCTACATGTTCCACTCTGGTTTTGTTTATAACTGGCATCAGGACATTCAGAAATGATCATGACTACACTTGACAGCACTGATACGTAGTAAGTGTGCAGACAGTGGTAGCTGTTGTGAGTAGCTATGGTTTACACCCAGTTTATTAGTGATTAATTCAGGGCTTCCACAGAGCCCTGTGTAGTTCTACACAGCTACCACTGACTGCGCACTTACTACGTATCAGTGCTGTCAAGTGTAGTCATGATCATTTCTGAATGTCCTGATGCCAGTTATAAACAAAAGCAGTGTGGAACATGTAGCTCTGTACCATCTGTGTGGCCCGGGCATCAGGAGATCTAGAAACTCTTCAGGTGATTCTAGTTTTCAGCTTGCAACATTAGTAGGTCATGGAATCAATTAAGTGAAGTACTTGTTTTTTGCCAGCATTTTTAGAAGATACGTTTATATGATTGTATAGAAAATATTAATGCCTAGCACAGTAGCTGGATAAATATAATTTTGTGTGTGTTAAAAACGCTGCTGTGAAAAACCATTAGTAAAATCCCTGCCCTCGACTTGCTTCTTAGTCTTACTTCAGAAACTGCATGCTTTTCGTTATGAATAAATGGTTCATGTGAAATTTAATACAAGACATTTATAGTTCTATGACTTGGGAATTTGTGAGCCTTCTTGCCCACATTTTGAGGTTTCACTCTGACACTGAAAAAATCAGTTATTTTATAAATGCTAGCCAACAAAAATGGCATGCATATTTTCACCAGCAACTAAATTTGATTATAGCACAGCAACAAGATGATGATTTTCCTCCTTTGGATGTGTTAATTACACATATACCATGATATGCTAGGTCAGCAGTGGTCTAAATACATTCAGCAAGAAGGAAGTACTTGCATAAGTCATCCTGAAAGTTTTATTAGATCAGTTTAACAGCCTCTTGACTTCATTATCTATGGGAATTTGGGGGTCTTACACAATAAACTGTTACAAACATTCGTCTCACTCCTATGAAATAGAGCAATGTGATAGAAAGGCTGGCAACCTTTGGCCATTTTTATCTCAGTGCTGAGGTGAACATAAACCAACAGGACTCTCGCTGTGTCCCTATTGTGATGACTCTGTCGCAGATGCTGCAGCTGTGGAAGACCTGAAAGTCGTGATCAGTTGCTAGCAGGACTTTGGGATCACTTGTCTTGATCCTGAAGCTTTTTATAAGCCCACGAGAACATTCATCAAGGCTTCCCACTTGATTTGAAATACATTCGTTGTAAGATTGGTCTTCAATTTAGATTTCTTGGAAATAGCAGTGATAATTCTTACGATTACTCAATGTGCAATGCAGTCCATCATCACAAGGTTCTTTCAGATTTCAGAGGGACATCCTGCATTGGTAGTTTTGCCTTTGTCTGGGAGGACTAGGCTTGGGATTATTTCTTCAATCCGCTGCTTAAAAATGCTAATCTGCCTGTATAACAAAGGGAAGAGGTTCGATTTACAAGCACTTCGATTTGAGAAGTGTTTTCTCTAATTATGATTCAGCTCCGGTGACTGCATCATGTTAAATATGCAATTCTCTTTCCTCTAGGTGTCTAAGGGTTCTGTGGTCCAATTTTCATCAGCAAACTTCTCCTTGACAGCAGAAACAGAAGAAAGGAACTTCCCCCATGGAAATGAACATCTGTTAAATTGGGCCCGAAAAGAGTATGGAGCAGTTACTTCATTCACCGAACTCAAGATAGCAAGAAACATTTATATTAAAGTGGGGGAAGGTAAATTTGATGTGGCTTCAGTTAATGACTGATTTATGACAGGCAATTGTTTTCTTTTCTGAAACCAGGTGGTTAGGGCAAGGAATCACAGAATTACAGAATGTTGGAGCTGGCAGGGACTTGAGGGGTCATTTGGCCCCAGGCCTCTCCACCGCCCCCCATATTCCCTCCCTTCTTTTTTCCTCCTGGGGAAGCAGGCCTGGTTATGGCCAAGTGAAAAATAGGGAGGAGCATGGGGAGAGAGGAGAAGGTGGTTGTGTGGGATTTAGAAGACACCCACGCACAGAAGTCAAAAAAAGTAAGTGGAGGTGAGAAGCTGAGGGTGTGGGAAGGAGGTGATGACTGATGGAGTGGAAGAGCTGGCAGAATGAATGGGTCAGCAGATGGCTTCCTCTTACCTGTGTTCTGCAAACGTTTGAAGCCTGTGTCAGTTTGTGGTACTGAGACATAGGTTACATTTTGGACAATAGCAAAGGAAAAGTATTTAAATATATTTTTAGTACAAATGACTATTACAAGGACAAATTATTGGAGAAAAGAAGTGTAGGGTCTTGATAAGAGATTGCCTATTTAAATTTCCTTGCATTGCAGAGGGATAGAAATATCCAGAAACCCAGTTTTGAAAGCCTTTTTTAAAACAAAAACAAAAACAAAAAAGCTTCTCTTTCTTTCTCATTCTTTCATTCTTTCATTCTTTTCCTCCCTCCCTCCCTCCCTTCCTCCCTTCCTTCCTCCCTTCCTTCCTTCAACAGGGTCTTACTCTGTTGCCCAGGCTGGAGTGCAGTGGTGCGATCAGTGCTCACTGCAGCCTCAACCTCCAGGGCCCAAGTGATTCTCCTGCTTCAGTCTCCCAAGAAGCTGGGACTACAGGCATATGCCATCACACCTGGCTAATTTTTACAATTTTTTGTAGACACAGGTCTTGCTGTGTTGCCCAGGTTGGTTTTGAACTGCTGGTTAAGAGATCCTCCTCCCTTGTTCTCTTAAAGTGCTGGGATTACAGGCATGAGCCACCCCACCTGGCCAGACCTTTTTTTTAAAATCATTATTTTCAGTTGAGTATATTTGGAACCCCCATAAGTTACTAGGAAATAACTCTTGTGAATGGGTCCTTGTTATAGCCGGCTGATTGTGTGAACACTGCGTTTAAGGTCTTCAGCATCCACCTGCTTTCTGTTAAATTCTACAGTAGCTGTCACCTCCTCATAGACAAGACAGGGAAGGGTGGGTTAGTGAACACTTGATCCCAACTCTTGTTTGGATCTGGGCTGCTTTAAAGTGTGTGAGAGACAGAGGCAGGAAAGGTGGACACGGACGTCGGAGAGGATGCTACGTGCAGAAGCCATTTCAGGGGCCTTCACATGCACCCCACTTAACTCCACAGTAATCCCAGGAGGAAGATGTCATTTCCACCATTTTACAGAGGGCTTAGTGGAGGGCTAAGTGAACCTGCTCACATCCAAGTTACTAACAAGTGACAAAGCCAGAACACAAACCCAGGCTTCCTGACTCTTGAGTTTAACGCTTGTTGCCTGAGCTGTACTTTAAGTCCTAGCCAAATAAGCATAACTCAGAAAGGGAAGTGGTCCACCTGGATGAACATCCTTGTTTAGTTGAGGCAGAGAGGAGGGGGCTTAGATGAGGGTTGGGCTCAAAAAGTCTAAGTTTGTTTCTGTACTCTCATGATAGGTAGCTAATAACAGAGGTCAAATCCCATTGAGACAAAATGAAAAATCTCTTTTAATAAAGACTCTAAGCCCTGGCCAGCGGGCCGCGTTTCTGAAGCAGAATTCTAGTAGCATGAAAGAATGTTGATTACTCCTTGGAATTTGTTAGAATAAGAAAATTTGTTATAATAACATTAGAATGTTGGACTGTGTTCTCTCGGCAGTGCATGAGCTTCTTTCTAAGCACAGCAGTCACTTACCCTGAGAGCCACGGGTTGTCACTTAACTGGTTAAGCCTGTGCACACTGGGTAGGGGAAGCCAACTTAATGGACCTGGTGTCTGGTGCAGTAAAAACTGGTTAACTCCTTGGTAACACCTTCAGAACCCCTGAAACTTGACTCCAGCCACCAGTTGAGTATGAGTCACTGGGCCATGCCATGGAGAGAGGAGCAGTAGGGAAAGGAGGTTCCTTGGTGAGGTCAGTGGACCATAAAGTGGTGTTTATCACCACGGCTCAGACTGCACTGAGCAAGCTTCAACCCCCACTTCCCAGAATCCGACCTGGCTCTACCTTTCTTGTACCCAGGATCGCAGGCCACAAGGCCTGGTTGCTCTAACCCGAGCAGTTCTCAGAGTGTGGTTTTTGCCCCAGCAGCATCCGCATCACTTGGGGACTTGATAGAAATGCCAGTTCTCGGGCCCAACCCAGACCAACTGAATCAGAAACTCTGGGGGTGGGACCCAGCAGTCAGTGTTTCAATCAGCCCTTTAGGAGATCTGATGCTTGCTGACATTTAGGAACTGCTCTCATCTATATACCCAGAATGGAAGAATTTAAGAGTTTTGCTCTTATCCCAGCTGGTCTTGCTGCGAGGCTTCAAGCAACATTGAACAACATGGACTTACCACCAGAGCCTCAGTTTCCACAGCAGGAAAATGAGGTGTTTGCTTTACTCCCCAGGTTCATTCCTGCTCTCAGAGTATATCCTTCTGTGTCTCAAAGTCATTTGTCAATCTTTCCCTAAAATACAAATAAGCACGTGACTCCCCCTGCCCCCAAACTTGCCAGGTTTCTACCCGGGAATTCCCCTTTGTGGATTCCTTTCTACTTGGCACTCGATATAAGTTTTGATGCCAGGCATTCGGAAAGTCATTGGGGAGCGGGGGAGAAACCACACACAACAAAAGTGGTCAGCTTATTCAACTTAGTGACAATGGCATCTGGGACTAGAGCCCTTAATAACATCAACTTTTGAACAATTAGACCTTTCCTAGTGGCTTCACATGAGTGAATATTTTGTTATTTGTCTCAAATCTCACATCATTCTTTGTTAATTCAGGAAACCTATACCATATGCCCACTATGTGCCAGATACAAGCCAGGCACACCTATGAACTGGATATGCCGGCCACAGTCCCAGGAGGGCCCTAGTCTCTTGAGTTCCAGACTGGCCTGTCCCTAGCCCGTAGACGCTCTTTCTTAATTAAATTTCAACCTTGCCATTCCAATATCATTTTCCATCCTGAGATGTGGGGGAGGCATCCGCAGGGCTGCAGCTGCACAGTGTGCATACCTCATTTGCTCATCTGGCAAAACCCTCAGCAGATGTGGAGGGAGGCTGCTCTAGCGGCCTGAGTCAGTGGAGCCTTGAGCTTTTCTCTCTGAGGGGGAGGGGAATTAGAGGAGGCTGCAGAGTGCAAACCCAGTGCTCTCTTGCAACGAGCCCACAAGCAGAGGCTTTGGTCCCCTTTGTTCTGGGGTGGCGCTGGGGGTGCTGTGGTGGCCAGAGTCATGATGCCCCAGTGTGTGCTGCGGACCTCAGCACAAGGGAGATTGCACAAGTGGGGAGGGGGAGGGACGGTATCAACCCAGTCTTGGGACCCACTGGGTGGATTCCTGACTCCAAAGTGAGACTTCCATGTGGATTTGAACCCTGGCATCCTGTCCTCAAAATGGAAAAGGCAGAAGTCTGTTTTATAGTAGTGCCAGGCCTCTGATTAATTATCCCTTCTGAAAAAAGCATGCTACACCTAGAACTTCCTTGACACTGGTCCCAGCTGTCACACTGCCAGCAGTTTCTTTCAAGTTCTGTTGAAACATTTAAGCCCGTGGATGGAAATCCCATCAGCCGCCGTGCTGTGTAAATGGCATGTGCCGTTGGGGGAGTGTCTTCAGATTCTGGTACTTGCATCACTTTCCCGGGTGGAGGTGGTGAGCAACTCTCAGCACAGTGAGATAATGTTTGCGAAAGCACTTTGTAAACTGTAAAGTGCCATATAAACTTGAGTTGTCTGTGTTCAGATTGTGAGAAAGAGTGAAAGTCTGCCTTCTTTGTTTCCCCCAAACTCCTACCTTTCATCTTCAGAGTATAAAGTGCTGTGAGGAATACATATGAGGGAAAGATTAATTCTACATGGGGTGTCGGAGGATTAATTAGGTGGCTGCTTCTCCTGATAGTTGAAATAACAAATATCCAAGGAGGAGTGTATTTGGGGATAGAATGGATTGAATGTTAAATACGCTGACCATGAAATACCTGAGTATTGGATTTTTAGATAGGAGGTGCTTGGTAGACAGATGACAGTGTAAGTCGACTGCTCAGAAAAGGAGTCATGATCTAGGTACAGGTTGAAACCATGGGAGTGATTGAGATCACCTAGAAAAAGAATGAGATAGAAAGGGGATTGAGGAAGGAGCTGAGAAGTTCTTAGCATTGGTTTATGTTGGGATCAACTACAGAGCTTTTCAAAAAAGCAAGCTCCCTAGGCCCCGCCTGGGTGTTCTGAATCAGATTCTCTGGGTTGGGGTCTAAACAGATTCTGAGCAGAGGAGGAGCCAGTGGAAGAGATGTGAAAGATAGGTCAGAGGAAACAGACGAGGACAGGAAGTATCACAGAGAACAAGCAAGGAGAAGATTTAGCCAAAAGAGGCCCCTAGTTGGGGGCTAGTCAATAGGAGGTCACTGGTGACCATAACAGGATGCATTTCAGGGCAGTGGTTGCGGAGTTCACAGACGAAGAACCATCCTTTGAGCTGGTGGTTCCCTGTGTCTGCCATTTGCTCAGTTTCACTGTCACCCTCCTTCCTTTGAATCTGGTTACCAAGTACCTCAGTGGTTTGACAGATTGTCCTGTGCCTCTTTCAGATCAAGTGTTCCCTCCAAAGTGCAACATAGGGAAGAATTTTCTCTCACTCAATTACCTTGCTGAGTACCTTCAACCCAAAGCAGCAGAAGGGTGTGTGATGTCCAGCGATCCCCAGAATGAGGAAGTCCACATCATCGAGCTAATCACCCCCAACTCTAACCCTTACAGGTAAGTGAGTCTAAGTGTGTGAGTGTGACAAGAGATGAAAGTAAAGATCTTCCTTGACTTGAGGCAGGGAGAGGTGTAGCCCGTCCTACACCCTCCCCTATGCAGGAGAGAAGGGAGCCATTGATGCTTCACGCAGGAGGGAAGGTAGCCACTGATGCTTCAGGTGTGTTTCATCAGATGTGTTTCACAGAAGCTTTGAAGAAGAGAGTAAAGGCACCAGTGGTATATTTTATATTCTCCATCTGTCCCTAGATCCCAGATATTTCAGATGAATTCCTGAAGCCTGTTCCGAACTTCTGGGTGTTAATTACAGGACACAGTCACTCTTGCTCCATCTTTATCACCTCTGACTAAGGTTATCCCTGATAGGAAAATTACAAAATATGCCCTATTAATATAATTATCATCTTAGTAACCTTCTGTTTTTAATAAATCTCTGTTTATGGTGTCCTTAGAGCACTTAAGCACTCAGAGCTGTTTGCTTTAAATCTGTGTGTGTGTGTGTGTGTGTGTATGCGCATGCACGTGTGTGGTGGAGTGGCTCTTCATGGTGCCATACCAAAGAGCCATTCGATAGAACTTGCCTCTCCCTTGTGTGCTTGGTGTGTGTGTGTGTGTGTGTGTGTGTGTGTGTGTGTGTATGCTGGAGTGGCCCTCCATGGTGACATACCAAAGAGCCATTCGATAGAGCTTGCCTCTCCCTTGTGTGCTTGGTGTGTGTATGTGTGTGTGTGTGTGTATGTTGGAGTGGCCCTTCATGGTGACATACCAAAAAGCCATTCAGTAGAACTTGCCTCTCCCTTGTGCGCTTGTTCTCCCTCTCAGCTTCCTACCCCTGGACCGGAAATTTGACCCTCCCTATCAAGAATAATTAGGAAATTAAAAAAAAGAAAAAGGAGAAAAAGTAGGTTCTTTTCCCACATTAGCCTGCATTTCACCCTCCTTCCTTTGCATTTGGACTAGTGACTTAAAAATTTAAATTTATATTGTAGAGGGATTTCGAGGTTAAAATTCTAATCAGGATTTGACTTTAAAAGTGTGTAAACTACAGATCAGTTTTGGTAAGATTCCACTCTGTCCACTTGAAGAATTTTGTAGAAAGTGAAAAGGGAATGGGAATAGGAGCAGTCTGGTGAATGTGCTTCAGTGTTAGGCCTGAGGCTTCATTGGAGTATACCATGCATTTTATGCTTTACAAGTGTGTAAAGCTGAGATGGAAAGAAAGACTGTTCCCTTAAATTCAGAATGACAGGGATGTTATTGTTTAGTAAAAAATTCTCTTTTTTACGAATTCTTAGAAGTTTGGGTTGTGTTCATCAATTTTCCAGTAATCACTTGGTTGACCATCTGTTTTCTTTATTTTAATAACCTTATATCCAGAAGTTTGGGAAAGTAAATGCAGATACGATTCTGTAGCAATTGTTAATGACTTAAGCAAACCTTATATAAATCAAGAAATTCTTTAGCCTTTTGTCTCTCATTTTACTCTGAAGTTTCCTAATTTTTTTTTTTACCACCATGCTTCCCTTCTCCCCACACCCCGCCCCCAGCTCACCAAACTGCCACCTACTTCAGTTTTGAAGGAATTTGAGCATATTAGCCAAATGGGAATCCTGTACATCGAAGGTGTTAAAGGTTGAAAAAGCAACAATACTGCTTCAAAAGTAAACTCTTCTCGTTCGTTCAAGTCCACTTCAAACAGTGGCTGCATTAAGTAACCACCTCTTTTCCATCAAAGAAGAGAAAAACTTTAGTGACTAATTATCAGCAAGCATATGTTTCTATTGTTATGTAAAACAATTTTGTTATGTGTGCAGTAACAATCTGTTTTGCACATGTCATTGGCCTGGGATCAACTCCAGCTTTTTAATCAACTGGCCAGACACTAGAAACATGAAGACTTGGAAGAGGGGAGATAGTTGCAACTTTCTGGCATGTAGGTCTTAACTTTGCCTTTGTTTTCCATTCACAGTGCTTTCCAGGTGGATATAACAATTGATATAAGACCTTCTCAAGAGGATCTTGAGGTGGTCAAAAATCTCATCCTGATCTTGAAGTGCAAAAAGTCTGTCAACTGGGTGATCAAATCTTTTGATGTTAAGGGAAGCCTGAAAATTATTGTAAGTTGGTGGAGCATGTCTTTTGTTTTGTTTAGATGAATGACAACAATTTAAGCTGTGCTTATATGTGTTATTTTTAAAGTTTCTGCCTCTTTGGACTCTCTAAGCTCTATCAATTATTTTTCACTTTGCAAAATAAGATGCTCCTATAAAATAGGTGCGGTTGTTCAAACATGGCCTTGGATTAAGACAGACCCAGGTCTGAGTCCAGGTAATCCCACTGTGACCTTTGGCAAGTCCCCTAACCTCTCTGAACCCCAGCTCCCTCATTTGTGAAATTCCTGACATACATTAGTATGCTTTCTACTAATAGTAAGTGTAAAATAATGAACACAATTAAGCCTTCATATTGAGCATCCCACAAGGACCTCAGTGTCACAGTACCGAATATCAGCTTTTATTTTGGAGTTAGGTACTTAGAGAAAGTATGGACTATTAGGCTGACCCCAGCTCACATTGTTGACTTTTCTTTTTGAGTTAAATACGAAATATTGGCGTGTCTTTTTGCTTGCTTACAACTCCTAAGTGTGAAACACTGATAGAAGAATCACAGCAAGTGCAAAGTCAGTGAAATGATGCTGGACAAGTCTACTCCAGCTTGTTCCCAAGGCCCTCTATTTAATAGAGATGTACACACAAGGCTTAGCCCATTGGCATGATGGGCAAACAGCAGCTGGTTTCCTCAAAAGTTGAATGTTGAAACTTGGTAAAGTAAATCTTATCTCAAATATGCTTAGGCAATAACTATTTGACTGAATTATATTGAAAGTTAAAACAAAAATCCTCCTCCCTATTTTTTAAGAAGATAATTATCTCTTTAGTATCTCTTTTGTGGGCTCAAATTTTTTTTTTTTTTTTTTTGGCCAATTTCTCTTTTAGTACCTGCACTGAATAAGCTGAAGTGGGTTTTATGTTTTCAGTATTTTGGGAGAGGGATGCCCTTGGTTTTGGTATTATTCATTCATTCATGGCACCTTCCATGTGATACCACAGTGAGCAAAGCCAACAGTTCCCTTGGCAACATCACGTAAAAGCACTCACCAGAGGCAGCAGGCAAAACCACTAGCACACATATTTTAATTTTAAAGTAATCGTTTCTGGTTCCCGTGGGTTGTTTTTTTTTTTTATATAGAACTTTGCTAGGATCCCAGTGAGCCATCATATGTAATGGTGATACATTAATTTGTTGTCAAGCCCAAAGCCTAGCCATGATCTGAAGTCAGAGATGTTTTGATTGCCTTCTCTGGCATGGCATGAGGGGTGTTGGTGACCTAGGCTGTCTGCTGCTTTTGCTGCCTGGCACACCGGCCAAATGTTTTTAATTTCAGAATAACAAAAACAGGAAAGGGAATCATGCTTTGAAAGGCAAAAACATACGGTACATTTTAATTCCCTGCTGGAGTTCTTGTGTAAATATTCTTTCAGCCTTGACCCTTCGATGGCTCTTTCTCTCCCTGAGTATGTGTGCCTGGTCCATGGCAGTCCTGGAGTTCACTTTGAATGTCCCCATCTCTCATATGAATCAGAAAGGCTAGAAATGAGATTGCTCATCCCAGTGCAAGATCTGTTTATGTTCCTCTCCTTGGCTGTACTCTTGTTCCAGGCCAATTTTGGACAATGCATGACAACATTACTAAACAATTAGGTAATGTTTCATGATGTTCTTTTTTATTCTCCCAACCAGTTTATGCTTTGTGATTTTCTAATTCCCTGTTTCAGATGTGAATTCTGGCTGTGCTGTGAGGGAAAGGTACCTGCTCCTACAAAAGTTTAAATTACTGTTTAGAAAGGGGGCAATGGTTTATAGAAACCTTGTTTCTAGTATTTCCTTTAGAGACAGCATAGTGAAATGGAAAGGATCTTGACTTTGTGCCAGACAGGGCTAGATTTAAATCCCATCTCCAATTACTCCTCCTAGTAGATGTTGTGCAATCTGACTGATGAACACTGATCTGTTTGGTCACCTGTGAAATGGATATGATGATAGTACTCACCTTGAGTTTGTGGTTCATTAGCTGAGTTCATTTGTTTGTTCATTTATTTGCCAAGTATTTGTTAAGGGCCTATAGGATATTTCATCTAAAGCACTGGACACAGGGTCTGCACATGTAAGTTCTCAGCTACATGTGTTGCTTCTGTGAGTCTTAGGTTCTCCTTCTCTAATGGGAATGGTAATGCCTATCTCCTTATATTTTGGAAGAGAAATAAGATAATATATGCCTAGCAGAGTGCCTGCCATAAAAAGGGGGTTCATCTTCCTTCCATAAATAACTGTTTCAGAGTGTCTACAGGAACAATTAGGGCACTTCTCTAAACAAGGTGAAAAGAAAGAAAAATGTCTACTAAGGGAATTTTAAGGAGCCTGGTGGAGTAATTTAAAGAAGAGCACCATTAAATATGGATGTCTTACGCATGTGTGTGTTGGGGATGGGGCATGGGCAGAATGTGCCCTCCAGATGACAAAATGGTCAAAAGAGGTGCAAAGAGCCAGGCAGTGGGCAAGAATGGGAACATTGGAGGTGTCTACATTGCCTTGTCCAGCTCTGGCTCTTTTCTCAGGTCCTGTGTGGACCATGCATAATCACTTTTATGGTAGGAAGAACCTCTAAAACATAAAAGAATGGGTGGAGGAAACTTGTTAGAGGTTTCCTCTTATATTATTTCATGTGGCCTCAGGACTTCAGGGTTGATGATGGGCAGCTTGTTCTTAGAGAAGACATTTTTTAAAATCTCAGTGGGCATATGCACTACGTTCTCTGGCCATTCCCTTCCCCAGTCCTCCCTCCCCTATACCATCAGTTCAGATGTAAATATGGGGGAGTGTGGAGGCACTTAGACTTAACTCCTTATCTTTCATGAAGATATGGCTGGGAAAGATGGTGGTGGTTTTTGGAGACCTCCTTGTACACCTGCATTTGGAGTAGCTCCACTAAAGCTGGAAAAAGCCTAGGGACTTCCAGAAGTACAGTGTGAGAATTTGCTCAAAGCTGGGAACCAACTTGTCTGCCATTGTCCCAAGCCTTGCTGCTTTACAAATGTGTAGATAGATGTCGAGTCTTTTAAGTTCCCAGACATAATGAAAATGAGATGTATTGACAGCTCCTAGATTTAATGTGGAAAGGTGCAAACAGCTCATTCCACATTGGTGCAAAAGGACAGGTGGCAGTTATGATGATAGTGTTCTGGAGATACGATATTTTCTCAGCTGTCCAACAACATGAAAGACTAGGGCAGATGAGGGCAAGCAGTATTGTTTAGGCCAATTGTTGTGATTCCAGCCAGTCAAAATGACATGTAGCTCTGAAAGGCTGGAAGAAGCTGTACCTAAGAAACTACTGTTGACTAAATGAATAAAAAGTTCTAAGAATAAATTGGATCTTTCATTATCTCATTTTAGCCTCTTTCCTTCCTTCCTTCCTCTTTGTTTCTTTCCTCCCTAGCCCTTCTTTACCCTAAGGAGTTTTTTTCTGAATTGGAGTAAGAGCTAAAATATTCTGAATCTATTAAACTGAGTTTACAAATGGCCGCAGAAGTTGGTTAAAGTTCTGTCTGGTTCCTTTGCATATAGTATTTGTGACTGGTGAGTCTGGCAGTATTCCCACACATAAGCGCTTTAGGTAATAGAAAAATATACTGAATGAGATCCTTTAAGCTTTGAGTTGGAATATATGTGGCTTCAGCCAATATCCCACAACCACATAGGCCAAGAGAACTTAGAGCCTGTGAATCTTTTAGGGTTTTACAGTGGGAAAGGATTAATATTTAGTCATGTTAGGGGCAAACAGAATGGGAAACAAATGAGGAATTTAGGAAAAATGCTGCATGCATGCAGGAGAAAATCACTGGGCATGGAAATTAAAGTGATTTTTATACAGCATGAAAATGGTGTAATCTGCATGCTGGAAGGGCTTTCCAGCCCTGTTGGTGCAGTTGTTGAAAATATGGTGCCTTCCCTTTGGGGTCCCCTCTGCAGCACTCAGCTGTCTCACCCTCTGACAAGAGCACTGCCACAGGAGTCAGCAGTTGATGTATAAATTTACCTTCCATGTCCTTGTTGAATAACCTCGTTGAGTAGAGTCCATTTATATCCTTTCCCAAAAATATTTCTATCATTTTTATTTTGTAATTGATTATCCAGTGAAAGCTAGTCCTTTTTTTTTTTTTTTTTTAAAGGCAGGGTCTCCCTCTGTCACCCAGGCTAGAGTGCAGTGGCATGACCATAGCTCACTGCAACCTCTAACTTGCGGGCCCAGGTGATCCTCCCACCTCAGCCTCCTGAGTAGCTGGGACTGCAGGCAAATGCCACCATGCCTGGCTAATTTTAAAATTTTTGTAGAGATGGGATCTTCCTGTGTTACCCAAGCTCGTCTCAAACTCTTGGGCTCAAGCAGTGCTTCTGCCTCAGCCTCACCAAATGCTAGGATTATAGATGTGAGCCATTGCACCCATCCCTGAAAGCTAATCTTAAGACCTACTTGTATTACTGGATAAAACAGTGATACTTAAGGGGAGAGTAACCTAAATTAATTAATTAATATTTAGAATAGAAGATATAAGTATAGGCGGTTAGTAGAATTGGCAAATGAATACAATTATAGAATTGCTAATTGATCATACATTTTAGATGAAATATGAACATTGGTTGTTTTACCGTGTGGAATTTAATAGTTTATATAGATGGGATAGTCTCCACACTGAAGTACAGTCTTGAGCGTATAATATGATTCAGTCAGTGAGGGACCACATATATGACAGTGGTCTTATCAGATTGTAATACCATATTTTTACTATACCTTTTCTATGTTTAGATGCACAAATACCGACCATTGTGTTACTACTGCCTACAGTATTCAGTGCAGTAACGTGCTGTGCAGGTTTGTAGCCTAGGAGCAAATAGGCTGTACCATATAGCCTAGGTGTGTAGTAGGCTCTACCATGTAGGTTTGTGTAAGTGCACTCTATGATGCTCACACAATGACTAAATCACCTAATGATGCATTTCTCAGAACATATCTCCATTGTTAAGTGGGTGTAAGTGATTGTGCTATCTTTCATTGAAATCTAGGGAAATAGGAAGTGGAGGCATGGGAATTTGAGGGCAATATAACATGTCTGTCTGTATATTTTATATGTCATTTTAAGTAAAAATAAGGGAAAGTTTATTATACATATGTACTGTGTGTGTTAATAATTTAAACATTAGACTAACTGTATAGTTATAGGCTAGGTATACTTAGTATGTAACTACTTACATGTCATTCGATGATTTTTTTAATCAGCATAGGCAATACGAATAGTATGATCAAGCAGCATGCGTAGATGTCTTTTAGTCTGCTATTAAAGGTTTTTCACATCATCGTCCTTAGCCCAAGGAAAATAGGGGTCAAAAGAATAAATAATTCCCTCATATACAATATAGAATCTACTTATTTAAGATATTTAATTTTTATTATCTAAAGTACTGTTTAATTTTAGACTCATGAGTGTTTTTTTTTTGCTATATCTTCAGGCTCCTAACAGTATTGGCTTTGGAAAAGAGAGTGAAAGATCTATGACAATGACCAAATCAATAAGAGATGACATTCCTTCGACCCAAGGGAATCTGGTGAAGTGGGCTTTGAACAATGGCTATAGTCCAATAACTTCATACACAATGGCTCCTGTGGCTAATAGATTTCATCTTCGGCTTGAAAATAATGGTAAGTTAGAAGTTTTTTAAGTTATGTAAAAAATATCCCCCAAATGAAGCTTTTCCAGTGAGGAACTGTCATTTCGGCTTATATGTTGCTGTTTTTCTCTTGCACATTTTAATAATTTGACTACTTTTTATCAGAAGGCTTAAAATTACCTAGACAGAGATTTTGAGGAAACTGTAATACAGATTTTCAGTGACATAGAGTTGAATGCATATTCAGAGAACTTTGTTATAGGTTATCTTTAGTGTGATTACATTAGGTTCTTCTCTCCGAGACACCTAATGACCACTTATGGCTGAGAATACAGAAGAGTTAAGACTGCAGGAAAGAAGTTCATGGTCAAAGGCTGTATCTTTTAGGAAAATAGTCACGAGGACTCATACTTGGGTGTTCATACCCAGAGGGATGGCAGGAGTTACTACCCCAGCTGAATGGGGTAGAAAGCAGAGGGTCAACAAATTCTTGAGGTTTTCTGGAGTCTTCTAGCTAGCATGACTTGAAACCCTAGTTTTCTGATCCCTAGATAGACCTGTTCCTCAGCTCATGGTACCGCCACTGAGTGAAATGCCAATAGAATAAAGATTAGGAGTACAGGTTCAAGCCCCAGCTCTACCATTTAGTCACTGTTTGGGGAGAAGTCGCTTCACCTCTGAGCCACAGATTTTTCTTCAGTAATAAGGGGAAAATAATAGGACTGACCTTACAGGGTTGTTGTGAAGGTTTTTGTGAAAGTACAAATTAAAAACCCTACAAAGCTATGACTTATTTTGGACCCTTACAGCTCTAGCGTCCTTTCCAAAGAATACTATTAAAGGAGAGATAATGTCCAACTGTCATCTTCACTTCCAGCTTCCACTGAGATGGATTTGACCTCAAGTATACATCAGTTGGCCTTAGATAGTAGATATAAAGAATACTGGGGAAATTATTTTTTTTTAGTTGTTAGAAATACGACAAAATATTGAGTATTGATTGTATGGAAATACGTCTCTCCCTTTGAAGGAATAAATGTGTCTATGCAGCTATTTCTTATCTTTCAAGGGAATACGTTCTAAAAGGCCAAGGTGCCCAGATACCTGTTAAAACTTAGCTGTCAAAAAGAAGGTGGCAAAGTAATTTTAACATACCAATATTGTTTCAAGACATCCTTAGAGAAATTATTCAAAAGACTCTCTTGATTCAAGGAAAGTATTTTAGTGGCATTTGAATGGAATAATATTGCATCATGTAACTTAAAAAATCACAGATTTTTCTAGCTTGGACAGCCTTAGAAACTGTCTACTCCATTGGTTCTCAGTCTTAGGTGCACATTGCAGTTACACATGGGGAGACTAAAACATATTAATGATTGGGTACCACCCCAGAGAGTCTGAGTTTAAATTGTTTGGGGTACAACCTGGGCGTAGGAATATTTTTTAAAGCTCCCAAGTGATTTTCATGTGTAGCCAAAGTTAAGAACCACTGATCATTTCCAATCGCTTAATTTAAAAAATTGGAAAAGCAAATTTGAGGCATAGAGAAGCAAGCCGCTTGCCCAAAGCCACTGAGCTAGTTAGAGAGAACACCAGGACTAGAATTCAGGCTTCTAGACTTCTAATGACCTTTATATATTGCTTATTAAAAGTCATTTTACACCTGCCTATTCTATGCTAATTCCTCCTGTTCTGCCTGTAATGATGTTGGTTGTGGCCTGGCATCAAACACTGATGATGTTTTGCCTTCTTCTTTCACCAGCAGAGGAGATGGGAGATGAGGAAGTCCACACTATTCCTCCTGAGCTACGGATCCTGCTGGACCCTGGTGCCCTGCCTGCCCTGCAGAACCCGCCCATCCGGGGAGGAGAAGGCCAAAATGGAGGCCTTCCCTTTCCTTTCCCAGATATTTCCAGGAGAGTCTGGAATGAAGAGGGAGAAGATGGGCTCCCTCGGCCAAAGGACCCTGTCATTCCCAGCATACAACTGTTTCCTGGTCTCAGAGAGCCAGAAGAGGTGCAAGGGAGCGTGGATATTGCCCTGTCTGTCAAATGTGACAATGAGAAGATGATCGTGGCTGTAGAAAAAGATTCTTTTCAGGTCGGTGCAGCTGATTACAGGAGGGAAGAAAGGCTACCTCCTTTCCCATCTGGCCCTAGTCTGCGTCTGTAATTTCTCTCTATCTCTTTCAGTTTTGAACTCCGGAGGCTTGATACTGTTTTCTCAGTTGGATGGGCCTACTTCCCCTTGGCTGTGATTCTCACCCGGTTCCTGTTGTTCTCAATGACGGGGGGTGGGGGTTCCAGATCCTCATGTGTCAATATTTTGCTATTGAATTTCCAAGGCCAACAGATACTACCCTTGGGCTGTTGAGAGGTGGGCAGCTGGGAAGAGATACGTGGGGAAGGGGCATGATGCAGGCCTCTCGTCGCCTGTCTTTGGAAGACCAGGCAATTGTCAGTTGTGTCAATTATACAACAGAACTGCCTGTGGGCCTCCAACCATGTCTTTGGTGGTTGTTGTTTTAGGCCAGTGGCTACTCGGGGATGGACATCACCCTGTTGGATCCTACCTGCAAGGCCAAGATGAATGGCACACACTTTGTTTTGGAGTCTCCCCTGAATGGCTGCGGTACTCGGCCCCGGTGGTCAGCCCTTGATGGTGTGGTCTACTATAACTCCGTGAGTGTTTTCCAGAACAAAGCTTTGCTCTTTGCCAGAGCCTGGCTGTGTGCTCCCTTAAAACTAGTCTTAACATTTCTTTGAAGATGAAGAGGGTTTTTATCCCAGGCCTGAACAAAGCCAAGTGTCAGTTCTCAACAAAATGGATGTACTTTGACCCTGAACTCTTTGGTTTTATTTGTTTTATTGGTGAGTCTTTGGGAATTGGAAGGCCTGTTTTCTCACCCCCCGTTTCCGTCTCCTGATGACAAAGGCTGCACTGTCAAGGTGATTATGACTTCTCTCAGTGGCCAAGCTCTACTGGCCCTTATAAGGATAAAATTTAAGGCCCTGGGCTATGTGAATGAGCAGCACCTCTACACAGCTGGGTTAACCAGATGTGTGGTCTCTCTGGCCTCATTTGAGTCTCGTAGAGAAGTAGGAGAACTTCTCCCTCCTTCATGAATAAAAATCCAAAAAGAATTTAAAACTCAAAAAGGACCTTTAAGAAATTATTAAGTCTCTCTCCACCTCTAAGAAAGACCATACATTGAAGAAACTCTCCTACTTTTGAAGTTACTTGGAGAAAGATTCCACAGATTTCCCCCAATGATAAACCATTGCAATAGCTAACCTGCATTTTCCAGAAATCTGTCTTCTCAGTTGGTCAAAATCTTTTCAGATTAAACCCATTCTCTTGGAGACAGAGACTAGGCAGTGAATATTAAAATAATTTAAAATGTGAAGTTCCAAAAGACCTTTAAAGTGCTGATTTTGCATTTTGGGTTTTACTTTTAATGGTAAAAATAAGCCTCCGAGATCCCTATGTCCACCTTTGACACAGGGTGGGTTGGGGTGGGGGTGTGTCTTCTTAGTGCCATATCCAGCTTTGACATGGGGTGGCTGAGTCGTGGCTGCTAGTTCGACCCCATCCAGAGAAGAGAGGCTAGCAATCAGGTGCTCTGGTCAGCGTGGTTCCTGTGAGAAGTGACTCTCCCATGAACCCAAGCGTATTGTTCCTCAGAGAATCTTAGATTGTTGGAGCCACAAAGAACCCTAAGATGAGCTTATTCAGCTTCTTCATTTCACAGGTGAGGAAACTGAACTCCAAGAAGTTAAAAAAAAACTTGCTTTTTTAAACTGCAGGGATGGGCTAATGGCAGAGCCAGGATGACTGAATCCAACTTCCTGACCTCTTGTCCACTAATCTTTCCTAGACACCAGGCTAGGCCCTGCTAATCTCCTTTTGTTCTCAAATAATTAATTTATTAACCTTTGACCTCCTGATAATTGCAGCATGAATTTTCTTTCAATTATCCAGTGTCTACAGATATAATGAATGTCATATATTACTGAAATACTTGATTATGGCATTTTAAAACTGGGGTCCAAGTTAACACCAACAAGTGGCTACAGTAATATGTCTGTTAAGAAGAAAAAAAAAAAGTCAGTTGCTTCAGGAGAGAAAGGCATGTAATGATCCCTTAAAGTTCCTTTTTTTCTCACATATTTTTCTTTTCTTTATTATGATCTTTGAGTTTAGCAATATCCTAGATGCTTCCTTTAATTGGTGTCAGTACTTTCTTTAGAGGACCTGGTACAGAGAGAAAGGCAGTTTTTTTGTTTTTTTTTTAATTTTCTTCCCATCCTACTCCCTTTGGGGACTATTTTAGCTGTTCTCACCAATTGTAATTGTTTGTAGTAATTTTCAGACTTACTATATATTTCTATTTTGCATCATGTTCAGAATCCAAGCATGTGAAGCAAGAGAAATGAGGATTTCATTTATGGAGTCACGACCCTTGGGTGAATTTTCTCATCCTATTTAGAAATAATCCAGGAATCATAATTTCAACCTGTGTCAAGATAGATTCCTGGAATATATCTGCAGGTGGATAGCGCAAAAGGCGGAAAAAAAAGATTCCTGGAATAAAACATATTCTTTTCCACATCCATACACCATAGAGAAAGATTTCTTAGGGAAGAAATGAGCAAAAGTTAGAGGGGTACAAGAGCAGCAATGAAGAGATGTGCTCCATAGTAAACATTAGGTCCTTCGCTGCTGACTCCAACCAAACTTTCTACAACTCTTAAAGGATATATATAACGAAAGTTCCTTGTATTCGCCAACTGCTAGTACTTCTTAGAGTTTTTAATATAAAGACTCTTAAGGGGAAGCCCCTTCTCACGGTATAGGCAAGTCTCTTGACAACTCCATTCAACTCCATTCTAGTATCTAGTGTTTTCCCACCATTTGAAATCATTTGTAATTATTCAGTATGGTTACAACATAAATATTTATTTTTCACAAGAGAAGATACAAATATTAGTTTAGCTTTTAACTTGAACCTGCATTGGGCTTCTCCTTATTCTTCATCACTTTGAAGATAAAATTCGAAAAAGCCTGGATGTTATTTTATTTTTTTGTCTTAAAGTCAGATTTTCAATTTGCATCAGAATGATTACATGAGTGTTTGTGTGAGGCAGAACCAAACGCACATGGTTTGGTGTTTTTATAACATTGGCTGTGCTTTCTTTGCCTTTTAGATTGTGATACAGGTTCCAGCCCTTGGGGACAGTAGTGGTTGGCCAGATGGTTATGAAGATCTGGAGTCAGGTGATAATGGATTTCCGGGAGATATGGATGAAGGAGATGCTTCCCTGTTCACCCGACCTGAAATCGTGGTGGTATGTGTTTGTTATCAGTAGGGGGATTGTGGAAAATGCTGTCTATTTGTTGGCTTTAGTTAGGGACTATCTGAAAATAAAATCAGATGTTAAAGGCCAAAGCTCATGAAGCTACAGGGCCTTCATCCTTCATATGACTGTCATTAATCTTCCTGTGGGTTGTTTTTTCCAGTTTAATTGCAGCCTGCAGCAGGTGAGGAACCCCAGCAGCTTCCAGGAACAGCCCCACGGAAACATCACCTTCAACATGGAGCTATATAACACTGACCTCTTTTTGGTGCCCTCCCAGGGGGTCTTCTCTGTGCCAGAGAATGGACACGTTTATGTTGAGGTGAGACCTGAAAGTTAGCCTTGACCTTTTAGGTTAGTGCTGGGCTATAGTTCCTTAGACATCAGCTAAAATACCCTGTACAGACCTCTTCCTGTCCTACCTCACAGACCTTCACCAGGTCTGATGAGGGATTGGCTCAGAGAACGCTTCCAGACTGACTTCTGACCAAAGCAGGAAATTTCAAGATTTAATACATTATGCTAAGTGAAGACAGTATTTTGTAGATGAATGTTAAAAAAAAAAAAAAAAATTGGCAAGTGTGAATTCTACTGGTAAAGCCCTGTCCTTTGCTTTTGGAACAGTAGTTCAGTAGTTGCAGTGTTAGAGTTAACCATGGAATATTTCAAAACCACCTCATATGTTATCTTTTATTTCTTTTTTTTCCCTGCACAGTCCCCTTAGCCCCCGGCATGGTAGCCAAATCTCTGTGGGTCCGTGCCGCCACTGAAACTGACTTGTTATCTTTTAAATTGCACTCACTTTTAAGTGAAATGCTATGTGCTGTTATAACTCATGACATTTTTTTTCTAGATCATGCTCTAAGTATCTGTATAAACTTATTAAAACTATTTCCTATGTATAATGTTAATAATCATGTGCAGCCTAAATCTGGAATCTGGAGTGACTACAAAATATTAGGCAGTGGCGGTAATAATGAAATAACAACATCTAACATTTGCTGCAGATTTATTATGTGCCAAACATAGTTGTAAGTATTGCAGCAGTTAGTTAACTCTTTAGAGCCATCCTATAAGGGAGGCTAATAATATCTTCATTTTATGGATGAGAAAATTGGGCACAAATTTGTCTGAGGCCACACAGCTGGTACTAGTGGAGTTCAGATTCAGTGCTCGTAGGCCGTGTGACTCCAGAGCTCTGACTGTTCTTCGCTGGATACGACTATCACTTATCTCCAAAGTGCCATTTGAAAGGGGAGAAAACATAACGTCTTATCAATGCAAACATCCAGGTTCAGAGAGTGGATTCTAGAAAAGATAAAAGTCCTTATGGCACCAGGATGTCTGCTGTTTCTTGTGCCCTGGGTACAACCTTTCATGTTTCAACCTTAGTGTTTCAAGTGGGCATATCATCTGTTGGTCTTATGGGAAGGTCCTCATCTAATGAGCTGGTTTTGGTGCTGAGCTGCAAGCTCAGCTTCATAGTGGGAGGGGTGAGAAGCTTAAAGGGTCAAAGTGGGATACTTCCATATGTTAAAAGTGACTTTGGTGCACGTGTTTCTGTTTTGGAAAGACAAATAACTCTCCCATTTGCACTGACTCTGGGACAGAGCCCACTGGCGCTAGATGTTTTCCTTGATCATATGGATTCTGCCCCACCCCCATTATGAGAGTTCTCTTTCTTTGAGCACACCTTCTTTCTCCATTGGGGAAAATATACTGCCTTCTACATGCTTTTCCTAAGCCAAGACGGCTGTTTTTCTCTTGCTTTTCTGGCTGTACAGTTCACATGGGCAGTTGGTCAACAGCTCCCTATTGCGCTGTGGATTTCAGGGGTGCTGCATAATTGCAGATGGTTCTTTTCCAAATCTATGCCTGGCTTTGCTGATTTATGCTAATCAGTGGTCAATCGTCCTCCTGTACCTTACCCTGGATATTTTGGGTTTTTCCCCCATCCCTCAAATGCTGGCTTACTTGAAACGTGTTATTGGTAGTTTTTTTTTTTCCATTCTTGTTTTCCCATTTATACCTTTTCATATATCACCTATATTTCTCATAGTTTATCCTCTGTTCCCTCTACACCATACAGTCCCTTTCATAATCCAAGTTAACAGTGTTGCCACCTGTTCATTGGTCATCTCCAGGTGACTATTGGTCACATAATGGCAGTTTTCTTTTGGTTCATTTGTCTTGGGGAATTTACAAACCCAGTTGTTAATAACCCAAAATTTTAAATCTAGAATACTACTACTACTAATAGGTAGCATTTATTGACACTCTGGGAACTGTGTTGTTTGCATGTAACTTTTACTTTGCTAATTTTCACAATTATGATATCTTGTGGATATTCATGTTCTCATTCTGTAGGTGAGTAAACTGAGTCTTGGTGCCCAGCACGTGAGCAGGAGAGCATGTGATTTTTATGAGCTCGTCTCACTGCAAAGCCTGTAGTCCTTCTACTCATTTCTGGTCTAAAAGTAAAATCTTTTTTAGTAAAAGATTTGCTGATAGTTTATATATATAAACTATATATACATACAATATATTAAAAAATAATGTATATTTTTTCCCTCTGCTACAAAGGTATCCCTTTTTGGGATACCTTAGACATTCTGTCACTACATACCTTCTTTTGAGATTAGAGAAGAGATTTGCAGTCCCTCTGTTACACATTTTGGCATGTGGTTTCTGAGTTCATGTTAAACGGCAGTTTTTGGTAATAGCACATATGTAATTTGCCACCTTTCCAAGATAGAATATCTTGTTTTTCAGAAGTATTGCAAAAATACTGAAGTGTTAGTATTTACAGAATGTCACATTATTAGAATCCTCTTCATTAGCATCTTCATTGTTGAGCGTCCTGCAGTTAACCACCGTGTAGGAATCTTTCACGACAGTGCTGCGGATTCAAAGCCCCATGTGATGTCAGGGGTTTCCCTTGGGTATCTCAGCGTGGAAAGTCTGTTTCTATCTCCATGTCTTTTGAAATGATTCTGCGGCTGTTGGTCTATGGGTAAGGACTAGCTGTTTCTACAAGTGTTTAAGTTTATTTTGATCCTAAATTTAGTCAAAGAATGAGGCATAGCAGGGAGGGGCAGTTCATGCAGTGATCCACGTGTCACCAAATGGAGAATCTACTCTGGTCTGGGGATTTTAGCTAAGTTCAGGATAGTTGAAGTTTGAATTCTGTTTACACTTGGCTAAACATTACTTCCTGTTTCTAAAGAAAAGAACCTTAACAAAATTTGGACGTAGCCCATACAAATGTTTTCAAAGGGGGAAGTATAAATGAGTCGGAAACGTTTCCCGATTAGATTTCCCCTAAACTACCCCTGGGCTTATGGAGTGAAGGGGGAGGACTTGGCAAGGCTGATTTGGATCTGTGAGCAGCTGGGACACTTTACCAGGCCCATGATGGCCTCCAGGTTGCACCGTCACTGACACCCAGCACCGGGGCCAGCTCTGCCTTCTCGCCGATGAAGCAGGACTCTCATCAGGCTTACTCTGACTATTTGCAGTTTAGAAGCTCAGTCTTCCTGTCTAGGTTAAATAGATTTTGCCACTGAACTCTATTTTTTGGTCAATTTTTAAAAAGAGCTTAGCTTATAAGTGTTGTACTATTAAAACATTGGGGACTTTGCCTATTGGTGTTTTATTTGCTTTGGAAAATCCACTTTAAATGCAAAATATGTTTTTATTTTTAGCTCTCAGAGGACTTATTGGGATGTGGAAGAGACTTACTTATCTTGTATTTGAATCTAAGGGACTAACATTTGAAATAAATAATTCACTGTTACCATCTATATCAAATTGAAATGGAAAATGTCTTTTTCAACGTGTGTGTGTTACTTTTGTAATTAGAAAGAAGGCTGTAACTATGTTATGAAGATAAAGCAGCGTGTCATCTGAAGGGCTGTCTTGGCATATGGTCCTTGTGCCTAAAGTGAAAGTGAGATGCTAACTCATTTCCTAATTCATCTTTCTGTTCTTTCGTAGGTATCTGTTACTAAGGCTGAACAAGAACTGGGATTTGCCATCCAAACATGCTTTATCTCTCCATATTCGAACCCTGATAGGATGTCTCATTACACCATTATTGAGAATATTTGTCCTAAAGATGAATCTGTGAAATTCTACAGTCCCAAGAGAGTGCACTTTCCTGTCCCGCAAGCCGACATGGATAAGAAGCGATTCAGCTTTGTCTTCAAGCCCGTCTTCAACACCTCACTGCTCTTTCTACAGTGTGAGCTGACGCTATGCACCAAGATGGAGAAGCACCCCCAGAAGTTGCCTAAGGTTTGTGGGCCTTCATCCATTCGGATGGTTATTTTGGCATTTTTAGGTGAGGCAGAAAAGTTTAATCCCAAGGTCTTGCAGGTTGAGGTTTTTTGTTTTGGAACTGCCCAACTGAAGTATTAAAGTCAGTATTAGCAGGGAACTGTGAGTTGTATGGAGTCTTAGATAATAAATCCTGACAGCATGATTTTCTTTTTTCCATGCGTGCTACTTAGTAGTACCTTACGAGTGATAAATCAGGACACTTTTCCATGGAGGGAGATTTCTGGCTTTATCTTTGCTTTTCAGATAGTTTGCAGTGCCAAAAATACAGCAAGCCGAAAGGACAAGTTCATTGTGAGAATTAATTTTTCCAGGTCCTGCTGGGACTGGCATTGTCATTGTTTTTTAACCTTTTCTGTGTGAATTATAAAGTTGACTTGTCTCAAGGAGACTTCTAGGGGAAACTAACAAATATTTTAGCTTTCCTCAGTTTCATATCAGTTCATCATATTTGCTTCCTGTCACTCTCCAGATTGAATGTTCTGTTGCCATAACAAAAAGCAGAACCATTTGACCTTGGTGGAATGCATTTGATAGGGGTAATCTGCAAGGTTAACTATGATACCCACTAGGTTGGTCTTGTATATGAAAGGCATCTTCTACCGTAGTTTTGTTTCTGTGATCTGCCATAATTATGTATAATTTCATACGTGCATTTATTCTGTGGCTATCTCACACAGAGTAAACTGATTTCCAGTCCTTTCATAGTCATATATCAATGTCTGAAAGGCTAAGAATCAAGCAGTATTATTAATAATGTATGTATGGAATTTTCTCATTTAACTCACAGATTTTAAGTCTTAGGTATGGAGGTAGGAGGAAAAACCATCATTTCCAAATAGATTACAATTGATCTGAATTCCTTGCATCATTATATTCCCCTGGGCATCCTTTGGGCATCCTTTTCTCTGATAACACCCAAGAGAATTTTGTTTGCATATGAAAATAGAGCAGATATGATCATAATCATTGGGGAGCACATATACAGTGATTTAGACTATATTCCTAGGTTTGCTGTTGTGGCAGTGATGCCTTAGCCTTGTGGGCATTCACCATCAGGGCTGGGGCTTAGTGGACAGTGGTAGAGAACCGTGAGGAGCTTCATGTGTGGCTGTGGGACCAGCTGCTTCCTGTGGGCAGAAGGGTAACATTTAAGGGTTAGAGGTCTTGGAGGGGAGGGCTAGCAGTTACCAGGGATCTTTGCTGTGGCTTTGGCTGTTGCTTCTCTCTGACCTGGCCTGGAACAGCCCAGCTTCATGTGTGTTAATCTGGGAAAATTAATCGTAAAGAGAGTTCTAAGCCTCAGGGGATGACACGATGGGATATAACCCTAAACCTCAAGTCGCCCTTTACCCCCAAGGTAAGATAACATGGAAAGAGCCTGGGACTGAGAAGGAAGCTCTGCTGCCACCAGTGGGACTTGAAGTCAGTCTCTGGACCCCTTAGAGCCTGTATTTCCTCATAAACTGTTATAATCATACCTGGCTTCCCTCCTGGGTAGAGGAGCAAATAGGACAGTAGGTACAGTGACAGCCCACCCTTTATCCAGCAGAGGCTTGGATGAGCTGTTACCACTGTCTTCCTGTTTGCTGCTTATAGGTAGTATTTTCACATTTCTATTATTTTCTGAGTGCTTTCTGTGACAATAGAGAGCGCCAAAGAATCTTCTAGGAAGAGGTCTCAGAGATTGTTGAGATCAACCCTGCCCTTTGCTGATGAAACCGAGACCCAGAGAGCAGAGTGTCTTGCCCAGGGTCACACTCCACTGAGTTAAATGCAGAATCATAGACTCTTGCTTAACTGAAGAGCTCAACAGGAAAGTAACAGTAAACTAAAACAGGAAAGCAAAATGCAAATCTTTTCAGTCACCATGCCTCTCCACAGAAAATTTGTTGTTTTTCTTTACAAGAGGGCTCTTGTTAAAAGCTTTTCTCTTTTTGAGGGGGTAAGAGTGGGGCAGTGAGGGTTGTCTTATAAGAAGCGTCTGACTGGCATGTTGCTCAGAGCAGCAATGACAGCAAGGCCTAAAGTCTTTGCTCTTTTGTGTTTGGAGAAGATGAAACTCGATTAGCTTTTTGGGATACCTGCTATAGACTTTTAAAATGATGGCTGTATTAATATGTCTTCTTACCATAGAAGCTGTCATTTACTTTAGAGTTATACCTATTAGGCTGGGCGTGGGTTCATGCCTGTCATCCTAGCACTTTGGGAGGCTGAGGTTGGCAGATTGCTGGGAGTTCGAGACCAGCCTGGTCAGCATAGTGAGACCCCTGTCACTACTATATATATGTTAGCTGGGTGTAGTGGTGCACACCTGTAGTCCCAGCTACTGGGGAGGCTGAGGCAGGAGTATGACTTGAGCCCATGAGGCCAAGGCTGCAGTGAGCCATGATTGTACCACTGTACTCCAGCCTGGGTAACACAGCAAGACCCTGTCTCAAGAAAAATAAAAAAGAATTATACCTATTGATAAGTATAGACAAGAACACAAGGTTATTTTAAAGAAAAAGTGTGGAGTGTGATCATATTTTTTCAAAACTGATGTAGTGGGCCTGAGCATGCTCATTAATAGGTTTGAAGCAGCTGATCTCATGGCTTCCACAACCTGGGCACAGCTCCCCAGGATCTGCATTTTGAAACATTAAAAGCGGATGACCCCGGAAAGTTTAGTTTTACATGAGCCTATACCAGGATTAAAAATGAAACAAACTCAACAACATGATTATCTTATTGGACAAAAATGTAAAATCTGTCACCTTCATAATGCAACATAGACAGTCCCCATACAACCATTCTGTTTTTCAATCTAAGTATTCAATAAATTATGTGAGCTATTCAACACTTTGTTATGAAATAAGCTTTGCGTTACATGATTTATCCAGCTGTAGGTTAATGTAAGTGTTCTGAGCATGTTTAAAGTAGGCTGGACTAAGCTGTGTTGTTCGGTACTTTAGGTGTATTAAACGCATTTTCAACTTAGTGATATTTTCAGTTTACAGTGGGTTTGTCAAGATGTAACCTCATCATAAGTTGAGGAGCATCTTTATGGGAAATTTCCCACAATCACCAATCACAAACATGAACCGTGTATATGAAGCCCAGCTTGGTGAGGACCAACACTAGGCATATAGTTTTTCTGTTTTTCAAACTAACGCTAAAATGTTTAGTTTTGTGAGAAGAAGGGGAGGGGGAGGACAATATTGAGACACTATCCAGTGATATTTGCATCTTCAGGTACAACCAAAAATCCACTGGGCCTGCTGTGATATCTCCCAGGTTATTTGGTGTTCTCTGAAAAACACCCACCTTCTTGCTTTTCTGTAGTGAACAGCTGTGTGCTGTCTGATAAAAGGCCACAGGACAGCTGTGCAGGTAGAGCTGGTGAAGGCACTTTTGAGCGGCCCCTGATAATGTGCTTTGTTCTGCCTCTCTGCAGTGTGTGCCTCCTGACGAAGCCTGCACCTCGTTGGACGCCTCGATAATCTGGGCCATGATGCAGAATAAGAAGACGTTCACCAAGCCCCTTGCTGTGATCCACCATGAAGCAGAATCTAAAGGTGTGCTTTGGGAGGCACGATCAGAGCATGGGGCCTGAGCTCTGCTTGTTAAGAAGACCCAATATTGTAAATCAAAGTCCAGCTTTATTCACAAGATAACTAAAGGGCCAGTTAGTTACTTTAGAAGACCATTCTTTGCCCGAAGAGTCTTTTCTTTAGCTGGTTCTCTTACAGCCATTATGGCTTAGTTGTAAGTAATCTATTTGAAAATGATTTCCTCTGTAAAAAGAATCAGGTCTAGGTTATTCCTGTCATAAGGTCACTCTCCCTTGCATTCAGATATGCTTCCTTGAGTATGCAAAAAAGGGTTCTAATTAGTCCCATGTCCCGGAAATTGCACACAATCCACAATTCATCTTTCTGTGATCTACTACTAAAGGTTATGCTGGCTATAACCTATTGTATTGCTTTATCAAAATTGCAGATGCCTTTGAGAATATGTGAACATTATTCATCTTAGGTGTAACAGATGAGAACCACTGCCCAAATGCATCTTAAAATTCAGTTTTCAGAATTTTGCACAATCACATTTGTTGCTTGGAGCCAAGCATGCCTCTTTCTCCACAAGCAGGAACATTCAGCAAGCTGTATCTTCTGTGAGAAAAGGAAGGATGTGCCCTAAGGGGTGTGGCGTCAGTACCTGAGAGGACAGGCAGGGCAGAGCCAGACCTGGCATGGGCCTGGCCAGCCAGAGCAGCAGAGAGGCAGAACTGGGCCCTAACAAATGTTAGGAGTGGATATGAGGCCCTGTGGGCGGTGAGAAGAGCATCTGACAAGGACCCGCATCACAGCTCCAAGGGGTATAAACAAGCAAGGACGTACCAGGCAGCTGTCAGCATCTGAGGGGTGGAACCAAATGTCACATGGGATATCTAGGCAATTACAGTTGTCACCATCTAGAAACACTGATATCTAAGGGTGTCAAACTGAGAGAAGGCTGGGAGAGTGAAAGTGGATTCCAAGCGGGGTTAGATATTTCAGGGTTAGAGCTACAGGCTGGCTCTCGCCACTCTGAGGGGCACAGAGGAGCCTGGGCACCAAGGGCCTTGACAAAAGCCAGCACACTGTCTGGCTCCAGTTTCAGGGCATTAGCTGGAAGACCTGCTGGGTGGTGCTGACACCAGATCTAGGGTTTGGGGTGGCCCTGGGATGGCATTCCTGATCTGAGTGTGTTGGATTGGGATTTGGCAAGACTAGGCAGCAGGGGTGACCCCTGGACAGTGGGCAGAACCTACCAGAACAGAGGCATGCAGGTACTGTCTAGTGTCTTATTGGTTGACTAACCTTTGTGAAAACAGCTGTGCCACTCCAATTGTGATATCTGGTGGTGGCATCTGCCCCCTTCCTATGAATGAATGTGCTCCCTCAAAATGGCGGAAGAGTATAGGTGGCAGGCACACTGGATTGGAGCTGGGAGCCTAAGGCACTGCTTTTAGCTTTCTCTGCTAACTGGCTGTGGGACATTGGAGAACCCGCCCTACCACCAGCTCTTTGGGTTTCATTTTCTCTATCTGGAAAGGAGAGGTTTGGACTGGGTGACTTCCAAAAGGTCCTTTCAGTTGTAATACTCAACTATGCTGTTTGAAGAAGCAAAATAATCTTTAATTCATTTTCCTGGCCGTCCTAAAGTTGATGTGAAGTGTACATGAGATGTTCTCGGCAACATTTTTGTTGTTGTTTGTTTTACTTTTATTGATTGGTTTTCAACCATTTGAAAGTTATAACAGACGCAGTCTTTATATAAATGGATGGTCCAAATAGTTCCTTTTTATTGGGTTCAGGAGAAAGAAATAAGAATATAAATTGTGTTGCAGAGTAATCACAATTGGGCAGCAGCTGGCTCCGTTTTGTACTATGAAAGTGGTTTTGTTACCAGAAAGGAGTCCCAATTCAGACTCTGATAGAGGGTTCTTAGATTTCACCCAAGAAAGAATTTGGGGATGGGTCCACAGAGTAAAGTGAAAGCAAGTTTATTAGAGACGTAAAGAAACAAAAGAATCGCTACTCCATAGGCAGAGCAGCCCCGGAGGCTGCTGGTTGCTATTTTTATGGTTATTTGTTGATCATATGCTAAACAAGGGGTGGGTAATTCATGAGTTGTCCTAGAAAGGAGCAGGCAATTCCCAGAACTAGGGTTCCTCCCCTTTTTAGACCATATAGGGTAACCTCTAGGCTTTGCTATGACATTTGTAAACCGTCATGGTGCTGGTGAGAGTGTCTTTTAGCATGCTAACCTACTATAATTAGTGTATAATGAGCAGTGAGGACAACCAGAGTCACTGTCATTGCCGTCTCGGTTTTGGCGGTTTTTGGCCAGTTTCGGCCGGCTTCTTTACTGCATCCTGCTTTATCAGCGGGGTCTTTATGACCTGTATCTTGTGACCTTCTCTCTCATCCTGTGCCTGAGACTGCCTAACCTCCTGGGAATGCAGCCCAACAGGCCTCGGCCTCATTTTACCCAGCCCTATTCAAGGTAGAGTCGCTCTGGTTCAAATGTCTCTGATAATTTAACAATAAGAGCAGCTACCTCGGATTCCATCTGTTACTCGTAACTATTTTGAGAGAGGTAATTCTGCTAGTAATTGAAGGCAGCAGCTAGCTTTTTCCCATGCCAGACGATAATTAGGCATTAATATTGCCGCAGTATAACTTCCAGCAATTCATCCATTCTTCTTCTGAGCCTGGTGACATTTTTCTAAGTAATTTCTCTTGCAAATTAGGTAATTACTTTTATTTAAGCTTAGTATAATTGTACTGAAAGTTCAATGTTTTCTTGTATAAAAGTTCAAGAGGAAAGTTTTACCAAATATCAAAGCAATTTTATGAGATTTGCTAATTGAGACTAGATTTTAGTTGAGAAGCATGTGGGTGAAGAAAGTTTATTACTTAGGTTTGTTAAATAAATTGAGGCGGTTAAACTGTAGGCCAGCTTCCCAAGGGCTGTATGCAAATTCGCTTTCTAACTTTGCGCTGACTGGGGTAAGTTTTCTGGCAGGTTTCAGCTGTGTGTGACTCCTCTCACCTTTTACGTTTATTTTCTTTTGACTCTAAATCATTTATCCTCAATGCAGACCACTGGAGTCTCTGCTTTCTGCCGCAAGGTGAATTGGAATAGTCATTTGAAAAGAGACTGTGAGCTGGGCGCAGTGGCTCACGCCTGTAATCCCAGCACTTTGGGAGGCCGAGGCGAGTGGATCACAAGGTCAGGAGTTCAAGACCAGCCTGGCCAACATGGTGAAACCCTGTCTCTACCTTAAAAAAAAAAAAAAAAAAAAAAAAAAAATTAGCCAGGCATTGTGGCACACGCCTGTAATCCCAGCTACTCTTTAGGCTGAGGCAGAGAATTGCCTAAACCTGGGAGGCAGAGGTTGCAGTGAGCCAAGATCGTGCCACTGTACTCCAGCCTGGGGGACAGAGCAAAACTCTGTCTCAAAAAGAAAAGAAAAGAGACTGTGACCATTTGCCTAATCGCTTTGGTTCATTTGAATAATAACAGGTCACGAATGTCCTTCCTGCCAGACAGCTTTATGTCCCTTTATTGTAGAATCTGTGACTTTTTGGGTAAAAATTTCCTAACCAATGGGACGCTTCACTGTGCTTTTACTACATAGGTGCTCTTTGAAGGCCATGCCAAAACTCCAGCTCTCCCTGGTCATTTGGTTCATCTTATTTTTCAACACTTGGATTTTCTGGGACAGCAGATAAAGGTTCTGGTTGGTAACTTCACAGCCAGGCAGAGAGCTGCTCTGTGGCCACCACTGCCAATAGCATTGACATACTTCAGTGTTTCTTCTGTGGACAGGAAAGTAGGCAATCAAGACTATAAAAATGTTTCTGGATTCCTCCTCTGGGCTACTGTTTTTAATGGAACCTTCCTGAGCACATCTTTGCCACTTTTGATCTCTAAGTCCCTTGGGAATCAGTGTTGGGTTAGCATTCTTTTACCATTGAAATTTTAACAATAGATGAAAATTTAAAGCTGATGGTAATGATAGTAATGGAGATGAGGATGATGATCTAACATTTGCTGAGCATTTACTTTGTGCAAGGCTGTGTGCTAAATGCTTTATGTGGATTATTATATTTTATCCTCATAGCACCTCTGTATAGAGATAACTTGGCCAAGGGCACACAACATATAAATGGTGGATCTGGGATTCAAATTCAGGCACTGTGATTCCAGAGCCTGTGCTCTTAAACCCTATGCCTTATTGCAGATAGAGGTTGATTCTAGTTTTTACTGAAAACTAGAATCATGTGCATCTATGTCTTCACACCCCTCTTCCTGCCCCACTTCCTTTTCTTTCTTTCTTTCTTTTTTTTCTTTTCTTTACCTTCTTTTTTTTTTTTTTTTTTTGAGACAAAGTCTCACGCTGTTGCCCAGACTGGAGTGCAGTGGTGCAATCTCGGCTCACTGCAACCTCCACCTCCCAGGTTCAAGTGCTTCTCCTGCCTCAGCCTCCTGAGTAGCTAGGATTACAGGCACCTGCCACCACACCCGGCCAATTTTTGTATTTTTAGTAGAGACGGGGTTTCACCATGTTGCCCAGGCTGATCTCGACCTCCTGACCTCAGGTGATCCACCCACCTCGGCCTCCCAAAGTGCTGGGATTATAGGCATGAGCCACCACGCCTGGCCCACTTCTCCCTTTTCATACCATATCACATTAGTATTCAAGGTAACACCCCAAATACCCTAACGATTATGAACTAAAAGGAAGATGAAGGATTTTAGGAAAAATGTCTGTTCGCCCAAAGGATTAAGATGTTGGGAAATGTGTAACCTGTTTAGCAGAGTATTAAAATTCAGAAGTTCTGTGATTTTCAGTAGTAACTCAGAAAGCCCAGAAAACATAAATAGTTTATGCATATTATGGTTTATGACAAAACATTTAAAATAGTTGAGGTGGTGCCATCCTACCCTATTTTCTGAAATTTTGAAGTATAGGCATATTAGTGCTGTTTGCCTTGGATGCTGTGACCACTTTTTACAGCATTTGAGAACACTTGGGCTTATACAGTAAAAATGATTACACCACGTCGGTGATGATTTTTTTTAAATTGTGAAAGGGAGGAGTAACCATTTCTCTGAAACAGTGCACATACACAGAAGAGCGTGGATGTGGATGTCAGGAGCAATAAATATCATTCCAAAATTTGCCATGATTTACATACCTATAGATGTGTTTAATTCTTAGCAAGTTAAATGTTTGAGATACTGAATTTTCTCCGTATTTTCACCACCTAACTTTAAAAAATAAAAATGCCTGCATATCTTGGATACTCAGTAAATGTTAATTTCCTCCCCTTCCTCTCAACCCCTCAGCAAACTAGAGGTTTTTTGGGAAGGGAGGGTTGAGGAAGGGAAAGTTGTGAACGTCAGTTGGAAGTTGATCCAAGAGAGGCATTACTTTTTGGAACACATTTGATCTTTCCAGAATAAAAATACTCTAAAGGACCAGCCAGGTTTTGTCCTCAAGCTGAGGTCGAGGTGAGGGGAAACTGAGTGGAAAGATGGTAGAAATGCTTAATTGACAGACCAGGGCATTCAGTCTCTATCCAAGAAGGGAAGGAGGGATATCATAGAGATTTTTTTTTTTAACATCGTGTATTTTACTTTATTTATTTATTTATTTATTTATTTATTTATTTATTTTTGAGAAGGAGTTTCACTCTGTCACCCAGGCTGGAGTGCAGTGGCGCAATCTCGGCTCACTGCAACCTCCACCTCCCGGGTTCAAGTGATTCTCCTGCCTCAGCCTCACAAGTAGCTGGGATTATAGGTGCCTGCCACCACGCCCAGCTAATTTTTGTATTTTTAATAGATACAGGGTTTCACCATGTTGGCCAGGCTTGTCTCAAACTCCTGACCTTAGGTGATCCACCTGCGTCGGCCTCCCAAAGTGCTGGGATTACACGCGTGAGCCACCGCTCCCGGCCAGTATTTTACATTTTAAAACCTTTTTATTTTGAAAAATTTCAAATATGTACAAAAATAGAATAAGTCTCAACAATTGCCAATTTATGGTGAATCTTGTTTTATCACTTTCTGTCATCCACTGGATTGTTTTGAAGGAAACCCAGACATTTAATTTAATTTCCTCCATACATATTCCAGTGTGTACCTCTAAAATTTAAGAACCATCAGAAGATCTCAAGCAGGAAACTGATGATTAGGTCATTTTCTTTTTCTAATTTTTTTTTTTTTGTATTTTTAGTAGAGATGGGGTTTCACAGTGTTAGCCAGGATGGTCTTGATCTCCTGACCTTGTGATCCGCCCGTCTCGGCTTCCCAAGGTGCTGGGATTACAGGCGTGAGCCACCGTGCCCGGCGATTAGGTCATTTAGGAAGGCTACTCTGAAAATGGTGTGAAGGTTGCATTGCTGGGGAAAGTACCCAAGAATAAAATATACATGATATTTGTGGTTATTTATTCAAAAAAACATGGTAGGTATATAGTGGACAAATTATCTTGTCTTTAAGGCCTTTGCAGCCTAGTGCAAAGTTTCTCAATCTCAGTACAATCAGTGTTTGGGCTGGAATACCCTTTGTAGTTGGGGGGCTGCCTGTGTGTTACAGGATGTTAAACAGCATCCCTGGTCTCTACCCACCACATGCTAGTAGCAACACCCTCCCACCACCAGCCCAGTTGTAACCATTCAAAATGTCTCTAGACGTTTCCAAATGTCCCCTGGAATAAAAATCACCCACCACGTGAGACACACTGGTCTAGTGGCAGGATACAGATAAGTGAACAGGTAATTGCAATGAATATCATAAATATTGAAAGAATCCAGAGAAAGGGTTCAGTTACAGTGATGTCAAGTTAGTAAAAACTCTAACTTAAATGGGGCCTACACAAAGACCTCCTGAGTCTCCAGGAGGAATCTTCCTCTCCCCATTCTTCTCTTTGCCAAATGCCAATAGATGTGGGTACCAGTTGGACGTCTTGTTTCACTGTGGGCCCACTCCGTCCTATAGTGCCTAGTACCAAATTGAACACTAAAGGCCAAAAGCTGTGGTCAGTTACTCATGCATAACCCCAGAAATATCCCGTTTATGAAAACCATGCTGAACAATCTGAAGAGGGGAATTTTGGTTCTAGAGGTATACCAAAATTTGCTCAGCGTATATGAAAAGATTTAATTCAGAACATTGATTATAGTTTGTCCTTTCTGTAAAGAAATCTTTATTGTTACAGTTCTCTTTACAGCAATAGCTAAGATTCCTTTCTTATAATCTTAATCTTATCCTTAAACCAAAAGTAAATATTGTTACGTCCACTCTTTTCCTCTCAGCATGCCAACTCGATGATAGGGTTCCAGTGGAGATCAAGCCATTTTAGGTATACTCAGGGGTTCCTAGGGATTCGGGAAGAGAAAAGTTCAAGGATAGAATCCTTTAACCTCAGTTCTGCAGCCTCTGCTTGTTATTGTTTGTGCACAGAAATCACAAAGAGACTTCACCCAGGGGAAATGAACAACAACTGTTTCTGTTTAGCTCTGTGAGAAGGCTCCTATCTGGGGTGGGGGTAAAGGATTAGATCATAACAGAAATCCATTAAGAATTTTAAAACAATGCCATCCATCACACAGGCCTTACTATAAAACTTAAACTCTTACATGGGAGGTCTCCTTAGGAGAGAGTCATAATTTTTCAACCGCTTGGGGATTCTGAGTGAGAAAGTTTAACCATGGGTGGTTGATTAGATGGAATTATTCCCAGAAGTGTGTATATTTCTTACATGATGCATCTTGTAGCAACCTTTAAATGCCTTTGAACTTAGTTCAGTAATCAAATACTACGTCTTGAAAGGAGGAGAAGTTTTGTGGCTAGATACCCGTCCTTCATAGAGTTCTTGGGAGTTTAAAATGAGACAATATAAGTGAAGGCCAAAGGCTTTTTGTCTATTGCAAAACACCATACAAATGTACAAATGTAAGGCATCGTTGTTATTGGTGCCAGTGAGGCTGATGGGACCCAGCTCCCAGGGTAGTGCATTCTGTAGTTATCATAATTAGTGTGTGTTCTGCATACTGAATTAGATTTTCTTAAAAACATGCAATCATTTTTATTTTCTTAGTAATTGTATTTAAGTATAACTTTTGCGTATATCCTCATTCCAGGGCCACTGTGTTGCACAACTCCAGGGGGCACCATTCAATTGTGGTGGCTCTGATTCATCCAGTAGCATTCCTTCCCCTAGAGCCAGACATTGATAACTCATGTGGCCAGAATGTTGACCCACCCGTCGGAGATGGTTAATCCTGAGAATTTACAATTCGGTTTTCTTTTACCCTGTCTAGCTTCTTTATTATTATAGACATCAATTCAGATGCTGCTTGTTTGGGTCACATTTTCCCAAGTTCTTTTTGCCTCCCTGTGAATTCAGACACAAGGTGTGTGTTCCTTTTGTAGTGAATGAAAATGGAGATGAAAAGAGAGGTGCTAAACATGTATCACTTTTAATCTCCAAAGAGTAGGGTCAAGGTCTGCAGCAGGACTCAGCACACTTTTTCTGTAAGGGACCAGATAGTGATTATTTTTTATTTGTGGCTCATACAATCCCTGTCTCAATGACTCAACGCTGCTGTTACAGCATGAAAGCAGCCATAGACAGTATGTAAATGAGCATAGCTGTATCCATATAAAACTTCATTTATGGAGTCAATTTGAATTTCATATAATTTTTACATGTCATGAAATATCCTTTTTTGATTTTTAAAAAAATCATTTCAAAATATAAAATTCATTCTTAGCTCATGGGCCATACAAAAATAGGTGGTGGACCATAATATCCCAACCGCTGGTCTCAGCCTCACTGCTGAGGATAATGAGTAGCTGTGCACAAATAGTTACTTCATCAGTGCTTCCCCAGCTAGGGACAGAGTACGCTCACCAGTCATTTAGCCTGCTAGGCAGAACTCTGGAATTCTGATTCAACTTCTGCCCTGATGCTTTCCAGCTGTGACCTTGGGCTCTAGTCACACGATATCAGAGTCTCAGGCTGCTCATTTCCAAAACAGTGATACAAAATTTTTTTCTGCCTTCTTCATGGTACTGGTGCAAACCGCATATTAACATCTTCTTAGTCTGATTGTTGGTTTCCTCTCTGGCCTCCATTTGCAAAAAGTACATTCACATTTTAATCATCCTTCACCAAACATTTCTGGAAGACCCATTCTATGCCAGTCTGAGCCCTTGGGGATATACAGATGACTGAGAACTAGACCTTGCCCTCACAGCAAAAAAAAAAAAAAAAAAGAGAGCAAGTGAAAGAGAAAAAGAGAGAGAGAGAGAGAGAACTAGGAGGTATTGTGGCCCAAGTGTAACAGAGGAGGGATGGAATGAGCAAGAGTGGGAGAGACTAGCTCTGCTGGGATGGAGATGGGGCACAGGGAGACTCAGCAAAGGTCCCCCAGAGAAAATGGCAACAAAGCAGGTCTGGGGAGGAGGGTGTCTTGGGATAGCTTGCAAAGCATGATGACACGGAGCAGCATAGAGAATTTAGGAAGCTTAAATTACTAAGTATGGGGAGCCCGCCATGGGCAAAGGACTCCATCAGGAAAGGAGGCTGGAGAGAGAGAGTAGAGAAGGGAAGGAGAAGTTTGTGTGCCATGTTAAAGAGTGTGAAGTTTTTTCCCTATAAAGGAAGGAGAGTCATCAAGGGGTTTAGTCAGGGTTATAACATGATCAGCTCTGGGCTCTGGAATATTCACTATGGGGGCAAATGTGGAGGAGGAAATAATTTGGGGGAGGGTAGTGGTGGAGATAAGGGGGCCTCTGTGATAATCCTGATGAGCAATGAAGAGGAGTTAAACTATAGGATAATAGCATTAAGGATAGAAGAACAAAGATACTTTTACAAAATGTGTATATTAAATTAAAAGAATATTTTGAAGGCTGGGCGCAGTGGCTCACGCCTGTAATCCCTCGGACTTTGGGAGGTCGAGGAAGGTGGATTGCTTGAGCCCAGGAATTAGAGACCAACCAGGACAACGTGGTGAAATCCTGTCTTTACAAGAAATATAAAAATTAGCTGGCGTGTTGGCACACGCGTGTAGTTCCAGTTACTCGGGAGGCTAAAATGGAAGGATTGCCTGGGGGGGCGGAGGCTGCAGTGAGCTGAGGGCGCCACTGCCCTCCAGCCTGAGCAACAAAGTGAGACCCTCAAAAAAAAAAAAGAATATTTTGAAAGCAGGATAATATTACAGACTACACTGGAAAAGCATGGTATTTAAAGGTATTGAATTTTTTTGTAAGTAAATAAAAAGATATACACAAACACACACACAAATTGTCAGACCCAAATTCCCTAAGTTTAGGTGTTTGCCTTCAAATTTTCTTCAAATTGGAGAGCCTATACAACTGATTGTCAACAAAGTGCAGTGCTTAAAATTTCTGGGTAACTCATTATAGTTTTGATATCTAAAGAGGATCATTGACAGAGCTTTCTCAAAGTATTTATTAACAAATGGAAAAGTGTCAGTTTCTGCTGAGACTTTGATGACCCTTTGCTTAAATCTTGGTTCTCCATAGAATACATTGTGATTTTTTTTTTTGTTTCAGAAAAAGGTCCAAGCATGAAGGAACCAAATCCAATTTCTCCACGTAAGTCTTTATGCAACTATTTCGAAATAAAACCTCCTGGGCTTTCCTAAGAATGAGTTGGTTAGTGAACATTTGCCAAACTTTGAGTTTTGATAAGGAGACTTCTGCTCTCATTCTCCCTTCCCCCTTCCCCTTTCCCCTTTTTGCTCATATTTTTTCCTTTCCTCTGTCCTTTGTTTATCCCTGCTTTCTTTTTCCCTTTCCACCTTTACCCTTTAAAATATTAATTTGTTGATCCATTGGCATGTATGGCTTGAATGGGAAGGTAGTAACTTATTTAGAGAGATAAGTGAATGACTTGCATGCTTAAGTCTGTTCTAACCTGCAAGAATTCACATACAGCCATGGAAGCGGTTTGCTTTAAGTCTTATCAACAATATTTATCTGCTCAGAGGCGTAATGCTAAGGGAACTCATTGCTATACTTTTAAGACAATCCATAGTGCAAGGGCTGGGGGTACCAGGAAGAGCATGTAAGAATGAAAGAGAAAGCAACACCAATTGCTACAGAATGAGGACTTGGAAATTGTCTAGGCCAATTTCATTGTTTTATGCAGAAGAAAATGCTGACCCAGAAATATTCCTGCCTCATTGGCATTGAGGCAGGGCTTGAACCTGGGCTTCCCAGCTGTCCACCCAGAACTCTTCTAGATAATGTTGTCTCATGAGGGGAATTTGTGAATCTGTGCTTTTTTTCCTTTCCTAAGATGCCCAGGATTAGTCTCCACGGCTGATTCTTCACTACATTTAACAATCAGTCTGGAAAATTCCTTTCACAAAGCGCTTCATAAACCATTGTCTTAAGTGGATTATTATTTTTTTTAAATTATGGAACAATATGAACTCAAAGAGAGGCACATATGGACACATATCCATCTTTGGAAATTTAGAATAATTTCACTAAAAGCTTGTAATCATGTTCAATTTTTGCATCTGTGGGTATAAAAAGGCAAATCATCTTCTAATATCAGTTCTAAGGACTAGATTAAATAGGTTGATGGCTTGGTTCAACTTCACCTCTAGGGAGCTCTTCCCACCTCTTCCTCCATCTAGTGGATCTTCATCCATTTTACAAACTCAGGTGTTGACCCCGACTTAAGCAAGTGACTAAAGCTATCCGCATTTTTCAGAAGTTAAATGAACACACCAAAAAGCACAGGTCTAGAAGAGTGGGGACCAGAACTTGGGAGTTTGGATCCTTCCAGACTCGTTCTACCACGGCATACTTTCCCCGAGCCTTTGGAGTGCTGGGCTGCTCAAAGGTCACAGGAGTGTATGGCAATCTTCAATGTAAAAAAATAGCTTTCTTTACATTGAAGTGAGTTGAAAGGCAGGGATTTAATTTATATAGCGATCACTGGAGTTGCTTCTGACTGGAGCAGAAAGTAGGAATAGTATGATAATAGTGGGGAGATCCTGTATTTCCCACTTATATTCAAAACCCAGAGACCTTAGAAATTGTATTCTACCAAAAACTTCTCTCCCTTGGAAACCAATTTTAACTTTTTATAAGGTGACTCAAAGAAGGTAGTTCTCTTAAATGAAAGGAAATGTTCTATTTCTGGGGCCTGGAATTAATTTCAAATATAAAAACCTTTGCCAAATGGAGAAACAATTGGTTCTATTTATATGTTTTGCTGACCATAAAACTGACATCACTCCCCACTGGGAAGTATTTCCGTTCCCCTCATAGAAAGATCACGGTTGGAAAAGTGTTAAAAAGTAGGTTGTTTTAAATGACACAATATGAAGCTGTTAAGATTAAGAGCTTAATGTGAGGAGATCGGTGAAATGTTATAATCCACAGGAATAGTTTATTTTTATTCTGTATTCTCCTTTCTTTCTGTTATCTTTCATACTTGTAAGTGTTCACAAAAATATGTGTATAAAGTATTCTAAGGTGTGTATTTTCTGTGCAGTGTGTCATTTTTGGAGGTGTTCAGTGAATAAGCAGCAATAAGCCAGATTTTGATCATGGAAGTTCACTTTATTTTCCAAAGCATCTTAACCTGTGAATTTTCAAGCCACCCTGCATTCAAATAGCAGGTCCTCAGAGTGAGACAATGAGATGACAGACTTAAGATTTTACAGAGTTTGCAAATCTGATGTTTTAGTTAGTTTGTTGATCAAAATAAATTGCAAGCTGAGAATACTTTGGAAACCTGATAATTTCATTTCTCCTTTGAAAAAAAATTTGCAAGTTACAAAATACGGTGTATTTTATTGGAATCGTCATTGCATTCTCGGATTTTATTAGTGCTTAACCTTTATGACAGTGCTTGTGAAACAAATATAAAATTGCAATGTATGATACAGACTAACTGAAAAGTTGTGTGTGTCGGTTTCTCTCCTTTATAGCAATTTTCCATGGTCTGGACACCCTAACGGTGATGGGCATTGCGTTTGCAGCCTTTGTGATCGGAGCACTCCTGACGGGGGCCTTGTGGTACATCTATTCTCACACAGGTTAGTGTGACTGTTGAGTATGAGTTGGTGAACAGCTTGTGTTCCTGCCACACAATAGACACTCAGTGTTTTGTTGGATGAAATAACGAATGAAAGAGAAAGTTCATTCCTGCTATTTATACATTTACATATTTGGTATAAATTGGGTTTTACAAAAGTATAATTTGCCATAAACGGTGGAAAGAAAAGGAATGTTTAAACTATTTGTGCTAATTGCAATTGTGATGTTGGTGAAATTTAGCTGCTAATAAAGCTACTTTGTTGTTAGAGTTTAAAGTTAATGCAGACAGTGTACAGAAATACAAACCATTCCGTCAAAACCAAAGACTTAAGGATAGGCATATAAATGAGAGGAAGTGAAAAAGAAAGCCAAGATTTTATTACCACACCTGCCAAGGTATTGAGCACTGTCCATCAGAGTCCTTAATCAATGACTTAAACTAGATTTTCTCGACCTTTTTTTAACCCATGCTGTGTCTTCTTTGATAAAACATAAAATTTTCATGTTTTTCTATAAAGTTAAATTTTCTAAATAGATTTCCATGAACTGAAAAAAAAATAAAATAAAAGTGATGAAACAGAGCACTTCATTTTCAAGCTATTATCCCTCAATCTTCAAAATTCAGATGTGCTCCTCCCTACCACTCCCAAGGTTGAAACATACTAGCCTGATGAGAGAACCTGTTCTGACCCCAATGCAGAATGCAGGCCAGCAAAGGGAGTCTTTAGTGCAATGGAGAAAGAACAAATGGATTGCCCTGCTATTGATTCTTAGTTTCCTTACAACTATGGGAAAGAGTGACATGCATTTTGTGGCATTCTAGAGAACTAGTTAGTCTTGTTCTTGTTTGTTCTTGGATCCTTGTAGTTTTACGCTGTGAACCTAGGTAAACTGTGCTAGATTGATCCGTCAGAGGCAAGTGGCAGGCCCAGCTTCTCTATTTAGAATTTCATTAATTGTCCATTAAACCAATGAATGCCATGATCTTTGGCTTCCCCTTGGGCCAGGCTGAAAGGATGGCTGATTTAAAGAGGAAGGAAGTACTGAAGGATATTTTGGAGAGTCATATCTTTACCCTCGTGATTGCTAGACAAAACGTCAAGCTGTTGAGAATAAAAGCTTGACACAGTGATCCTCTGATAGTTAAAAGTGTCAGATTCAAATCAGAATTTTCACTTTAAATACTACATCTCCTGCCTGAGGTATTTTAGATTATGCCAGAAGGAGAGGAATGAACTCTTTCATGCCTAGCATGGGACATTCACCCAAAAGGCAACCTCTTGGCAAAAATGTAGACTTGAATAGAGAGACTTTGAGTCCTCAAATGCTTGTTCCTAGTCAGGATACTTTGAGTGAAGTATGTTTACGTGAAAGATTAAAAAATGACTTCTCATAATCCTAGCATTTTGGGAGGCTGGGGCGGGAGGATCGCTTGAGCCCAGGAGTTCAAGACCAGCCTGGGCAACATAGTGAAACCCTGTCTCTACAAAAAAACACAAAAACTAGCATGGCATGGTGGTGTGCATCTCTTGTCCCAGCTGGCTGAGGTGGGGATCGCTTGAACCTGGGAGGTTGAGGCTGAAGTGAGCTGTGATGGTGCCACTGCACTCCAGCCTGGGCGACAGAGAGAGAAGTTGTCTCAAAATAAATAAGACTCCAGTGTCATGATTCTGAGTATTATATAACCATCTGTGAATCAGTTTAAGAGGATTCTCCCTCATGAACAGTTTATAAAAGGACCAGAAAGACAGAATTTAGCAGAGCAGCATTTTAAAGTAAGTAATTTTGTCGCAGGAATACTGACATGTTCAGATCTCAAGCTAACAGTTCTTTGCAACTTTTCCAACCTCCTGCCTGGCTGAGAGGTTCTAGGGGTGTTGGCAGCCTGTGTTGGCTGTTGGGAATGAGTTTGAAAGTACTCCAAGAAGACTGGGTCACCCACAGATGTTTACCATGTGCCTGCTCAGCCACTGACTGGCCTTGGTCACACAGCTGCACTCTCAAAGCTAATCTTGGGCCAGGAAGCCAGGTCCAGGCAGAATATAGGGCAACCAGATAATACTCACTACTGGAACACGCCCCACTGAAATCCCCCCAATAATCCAGACTGTTACCCACAGCCAAGCACACAAACCTGATAAAAAGCAAAGCTTGGTTGTATGGCATGTATTCATGCTCATTGAATTTGGAAGTCTGTTGTTACTGATCCTTTTTCCCCCAAGCCAGAGACTTCAGGAGGGCCTTTAAAGTACTGTTAATGTAGAAATAGGTTGTAAGTAAATTTAAGAAAAATGAAACCAAAGACCTCCCTCCTGCGATGCTTTCCAGCAAAATGAATTACACTGATTCAGAAGGTAAAAGGTTTATAGACACTGTCATTTGGGCTTAAAATCCATTGGCATGACTTATGAAACAGCTTCAAAATTACTTTTTATTAAAAACTGTAGCCTCTGGTTCATTTTATAGATTACTCTTGAGGAATACCAGCATCATACAAGCATGAAGAAGACTCACTTCAGGACCACATGATAGTTCTTTTCCAGAACCCCTTCAGTTTCTTACCTGGGTCAGCTAGCAGCAATTTAGATTAATAAGGAAGATTATAATGCAGTGGGCAATGGGGAGAGCTAGGATACAAATACTAGCTCAGTCCATTCAATTTCAACAGTAATTGAAGCTGTGGAACTCACAGATAGTATATGCTGTATTTGGGGGTTCAGATAGCATCTGCCTCTGTGTGAAAAACAATCCTTAATTTGAATAACTTTCCCTTTGTTTACGCTTTCCATTTCATATGCAGCACAGAGCACAAAACCAAGTCACAAATTTGGATTGTGGATATCTACTTACATACCTGGAATGTGTGTTAGTCTACAAAGACTGGGTTCCCACTTTATCATATGACAACTCTGGGCACAATAAGAGATATTCCCTTAAGGCTGGATTAATTCTGTTTGGAAAACTCCATTCCTAAAACTTACATTCTCTCCTAAGATGCTGTAGAGAGGAGGGGTGCTTGGGGGCTGAAATGGTGCTGGAACCATAGAATGTTCATGCTCCTAGGAACCCTACATAGTTCAGGGGTCCCTAACTTCTAGTCCATGCAGGTCCCTAAAGTCACATGCAAAATCTTATCTGTTTTTTTCTTGAAGGGAGGAACAAATGCTTTTATTTTTATTTTCTAGTAAAACTTTTTAGCTTTATCAAAGTAGTACATGCAAATAGTTTAAAGGTTGAAATAATCCTACAAGACTCGTTATGAAAAAAAATCAAACCCCTACTGTCCTTACCTTCTTTTCTCACTCCCCAGAGCATTTATTTTTGGCGCTTAGCTCATCCTTTTGGACGTTAATCCATACTTCTAAATAACCTGAGTCTATTGCTGCTTTTTGACTTTGCAGGTTTACACCTTTGCTCTAGACCTCCTGTTATGGAAAACGTCCCCTTCCCCCACCATCCTCTTAATAGAAATGTACTGACATTTTGGTTAGAGCAGCATTTACTGTTTACATTATTATGACTACCTAAATGCTAATCACAGTTAACTCATGTAGTATAATACCTTGCATGACTTTTAATTTTCCCTAGAATGTATTACTATCTTTCCCCACCCTACCCCATTAGCTTAATTTTCTTTTCTGTTTTTTCTTTTTTTCTTTTTTTTTTTTTTTGAGACAGAGTCTTGCTGTGTCACCCAGGCTGGAGTGCAATGGCGCAATCTTGGCTCACTGCAAGCTCCGCCTCCCAGGTTCCTGCCATTCTCCTGCCTCAGTCATCAGCTTAATTTTCTATGTATTTATCATTAATTCTTCTGCAGACCCTACCAGCTGTCTCAATCTCCTTTTAATACATTGAGACATATGGAATGTTCTACTGATTCCTTTTCTTCAGCTCTTTCCTGGAGCCTCTGACCTGCTCCTGTCTGAAACGGTTCGCTCCATTTCTGGACGCTGCCGTCTTCCTCTGATCTTCTTCGCTACCATTGTGTGCCTTCCCTTCACTTCTCTTTTGAGTTGTGGATGTCCTGCGTCATGTATCTCCTGCCTTTCTTCTTCCTGGTTTAAAGCGTACATAGGACGCAAATGTTTTTCACACCTTGCATGTCTGAAAATATCCTCATTTAACAGAAACACCTGGTAGACAGTTTGGCAAGGTATAGAATGTTAGATTATAGACGCTTTTTCCTTCAGACTTTTGAAAGCCCTCCTCATTGTCTTCTAGCTCTGAGGATTGCTGTTGAGAAGTTCAGAGCTGTGCAGATTCCTGATCCCTTTTGTATATAACCTGTTTTTTCTTTCTGGAAGAAATTTTACAATGATATCTCTTGAGTTAGGTGTATGTTTATACATTATGCTGGTCACTAATTGGGCCCTTTCAGTTTAGAAACTCATATCTTTCAGTAGTACTGAGATTTTTAAGAATGATTTATTTTTTTCTCACCCCCTTTTTTCTGTTTTCTCTCATTTTAGAAATCATTTTATTTGAAAGTTGAACCTCTTGTCCTTTAATTTTCCTTTCTTTCCTGTTTTCCATGTTTCTGCTTTCTTTATTTTCTGGGAGATTTTCTCATCTTTATCTTTCAGTTTTCTACTGAGTTTTTAATACTGGCTTCAAATTTTTTAATTCCAGTAACTTTTTTAATTCTAATAACTTTTTTCCTGTGAATTTCTTTTCTTTTAAGAAAAGTTCTATTCTTGTTTCATGGGTGCAATATCATCTGAGAATATTAATATAGGATTATTTAAGAATAAGAAAAAAAAAGAATGAGGAAATTCTAAGCTGTGGGTAGGATGTATTGATTGTGAACTTCTTTAGGGTGATCTGACTGGGCCATTTTATTGATGAACCCCTGATACCTCATCATTGGATCTTTCCTCTTTAGCTCTTCAGGCTTCCATAAAATATGTTTTTCTGTCTCCTGCTTGAAAGGTATAGGACTGGCTGTTGAAAGACCTTTATAATGGGCACTGATTAAAATAAACTGACATGGCAACAAATTATATTTGGCAAATAGACACCGGAAAGCAAATATCCAGACTTCCCGGCCAGGGTATAGTCCTGGCACTTTTCCCAAATGCAAATAGTGAAGCGCATGGCAAATTCTGCAGGAGACAAATTTGTTACAAAGTAGGAGTGGAACCCTACTTTCTTGATTCAGAGTCTCACTGTTGCTAGATGAGGCAAGGCCATCTGGCTTTATCTCCTTTTAGGCTGAGCAAAAGATGCCCAGGTGAGCCAAAATACGTATTAATATATGTTTGCTGAATCCCCCCTTTTGAATGTGGTACTCTTGCCCTCAAATGTGCCTGGTGTTGATCATTCCTGGAACCTTCAGTTTCCTCCTCTTAAGAGAGTAAATTTCTCGACTTCTTCCTGAATTAGGAAGGGCAGATCTCAGCCCAGTGGAGTGAGGGAAGAAATTTAGAGAACTATTCTGCTTCTCACATAGTTCAGCCAACCCCTCTTGCTTATAGCCACATGTTCAACGGAGGTTTCCAGAGGTGCCTGATGCCACCATTCCCTGAGTTTTTTAAGGGTTTGGTGACATAAATTGCTTGTTTCTCAGTTTTTCCCACTGTTGGCTTAGGTTTCGGCTCTCTTGAGTCTGCCAAGTCAGTTGCCACTCACCCATTTCCTCACCAGCTTCCAATATTTTATTGCTGTTATCTTTACTTTTGTTATCTTTGTTTTCATGTGTTTATGCCTTTAAAAGACCATTTACTGTCATTCTGGTAAGATTTGGGAAAGGAATGCAAGTCAGTGCCTTTAAGTTCACTATCTCTATGCAAAGTCGTACCCTTGCTTTTTTTTTTTTTTTTTTTTAAATCAGTTTCTTAAAGGGAGTCCTTGGAAAATTACTAGTCTGCATCAGCATTTCCTTTTTACATAGCGAGAAAACTGAGCCCAGAGAACTGATGTGACCAGCTCAAAGTTACACAGGCACAGCGGTCAGGACTGGAGGCTTGCTTTCTTGATTCAGAGTTCACTCTTCTCTTCTTGTTCTGTTATTACAAATTCAAAGGTCACGTAGCCATAATCTTTTTATCTTCCTTCTGCTTATCAGATAATAAACATTAATTAACATGTATTTTGGTTTTTCTTTTTGCCTCTGTTTAGTATCAGCTAAATTTTTTTGGTTTATTCACTCATGTATTCGTTCTTTCACTCACTTATTCAATGGATTTTTTAAGCTATTGTTAAATGCCAACGCTATTCTAGGCACTGGTAAAATAGCCATGAGCAACACAAAGTCCTTGCTGTTATGGAGTTCCCGTATATTCAGAGGAAGAGAATAACCAAACAGACTGATTATAAACAGATTGGCTCAGGCAGAAACCCAGCTACAGGCACACATGCCAACCTTTAGGAAAGCAATGACCTGATGAACTGTGTGAGAAAAATGGAGAACTGACAAGGGAAGTCTCACTGGAGAAAGAAGAAGTGTTTCTAATCTGAAGAATTAAGTTTTCTATTAACCTTTCATGGAAACTGAGGGGAGGGTGAGAAGAAGGGGGAAGGGTATGAATGGCCAGATGCTCCGGGAGGTGCTTTGTTTTTTGAGAGAAAAAGACACACCAGTAGACACCAGGAAAGCTGAAGGCATTCATCTTAACCTCTGTGTTTAATGGTTTTATAAAATAATGATATGGGCATTTGAGTGAAAAGAGAGTGGAGCCTGCCTTCTTTACAGTCACATTGGGGTTTCCATCTGTTCCAGCTGCATCTGTCTGATCCCTGGGACTTGGTCTCTTGCCTCCTACCTTATCACACCTTAGTCTGTCTTCTTGCTGTTTCTCTTTTCATCGGGCTACACTTGGGAACCTGGAGAAACCTCAGGCCTCTGAACACATTGGCACCTCCAGAGCTGCTTCTAATGAAAACCTCTTACCTGACTCGGGTGGACTTTTGGGTATGCGCTTAACTTTTGCTTTAAGAACACATGGTGTGTTACATGGAGGGTTGTTGAAAACTGCCCGATGAGTTGGGATGGGCACACCTAATTCAAAACTTCAGCATTTTATTATGCTCTGTGAAACAGTGTTCCTTACATGCTTAGATTTTTTTTCTGCTTACACATCAAAGCAGCCTTAAAGTTGAAAAAGCTTTTATTACGCATTTCTTGTTTTAAGTACGCTCACCCTAATAACCCTGTGAAGTAGCGATTATCTCTGTGTTGACTAAAGGGAAACACAACGAGTACACCTACTAAGGTAGCAAGTCTAGCCATTGAACAAACCAGAGCTTCAAGTCCAGTTTCTGACTCAGGGTTGTAGCGATAGCTGTGGAGGACAGCCTTCCTCCTCCACCTGATTTCTCTTTCCCTCTTGCTTTTCTTCTTCTTCTTAGTTATTATCAGACTTTGCATCCTATTCAGGGGCCACAAAGGCAGGGAAGATACCACAGAAAACCAAAGTCCATATACAAACAGGTTGGCCACACTGCAGGAATATAGAAAGAAAGTAGTAGGCAGGACATTGTGAAAAACTTTAATTCTTGATATAGTCTTTTCCCCGTGACTTCTAACAACATCTAACTCACCCCTCCTGGAGAATTTTGCTGCAAAAGAAGAGTCTTTCATGTGGAGGCTGGAGAGGAATGAAATTTGAAAATGATAAAAAGTGATTGAAGACTTCTCTAAGTTAAAGGTAGTATCGTTCACTCTGCTTAAAGAGTGAGCTTGTGAATTAAGTACAGTTAGGAGATCAAGAAACTGAGACATTAACTGATACAAAATCGCATCCAACACATAGACCTAGAAGAAAATATCTTTATTTTCTTTCTAGCATCAAAGAATATTAAATCTAAAGTGCCCCCAGGTATATGGTTTTCAATCCTATGCTTAAATATCTCCTGAGAAGGAGATTCCATGAATTCCCTCTATAACTAACCAATCCTCATAATCAGCAAGTTCTTTTCTATCTGACCTAAATCCCTATTCCTGCCATTTAAACTCATTTCCTCATGTTCTGCCCTCTAGGGAGATAAAGAACAGCTGTCTGCTCCTCTTTGTAATAATCCTCGTGGAGAGTATTTGCAGTAGTCTCCTTTGGCCTAAATACCAAGCTTCCCCTCACCTTTCTTTTTAACTCTTCTATTGTTTCCCCACAGAGTCCTCCCATGCTATTCACATCTTTCTTGAATTGTTTCTTCCCCAGGACCTGCCATGGTGAAAGACTTAGAAATAAGAATCCAGTTGTAATATAGACGCCAAAGAGGTAGCAGGAAGTCAGATCTGGACAACTCCATGCCATGCTAAAGAAATAAAACATTCTCCATTAAGAAATGTTTTTTGTTTGTTTGTTTGTTTGTTTTTTTCTCCCCCCCCCCCCCCCCCCCGTAGAGACAGGGTCTCTCTATGTTGCCCAGGTTGGAGTGCAGAGGCTCTTCACAGGTGAGATCATAGCTCACTGCAGTCTCTAACTCCTGGCCTCAGGAGATCCTCCCCCTTCAGCCTCCTAAGTAGCTGGCTCTATAAGTGACCGCACCTGGCTTTGTTTTTCTATTTCTTAAGGCATCTCTGGCAGTATCTAGGCCCAGCCATAGGCTAACTGTGAGATGGGTGGAATTAATCCTTAGTGTCCGTATCCTCAGTGTACCCTACTCCTCCAGAGTATGTCACGCACCAAATTCCTCTCTCCCCTACTCACTCTCCCTCCTTTCAAATCTCTGTTCCCTCAATGTGGTTTGATATTTTAGGAGGAAAGCATGAAGACTGAGTACATTTCCTCTGCTGGCCAAGTTTGCTATTTATTTACGAGCAAGGCGCCCTCCTTGAATTTCTTAGATGTGTTAATTGGGCCTAGTCTGCTTAGCCACGAGGTCCTCCCTGCCCATCTCCTTCAGGAGCAGCCTTGTTATATTTGTCACCCAAGGGACGTTTTAGAGAAAGTTGGTGCTCCACGAAATCAGAGACCACTGCAGTCGAGAGCAGACAGCCAAAGACCCATCTCAGAAAACCCAGGGATCTCTGTTGGCCCATTAAGTAGAAGCATCTGTACATTCAACTTTCTTCCTCATGGTGAATTTTTCTGTGGCATCACTTCCATTTGACAGTGAAAAAACTTTTTCTTAATTCTGTCAAAAGGGAAGAGTTATTTTTAAAACATGGTTGTATTGAGAAACCTTGCATCTTACATGTGAAAATAGCCACAGAACTGGAAAGGATAGTCTAAAGAGGGGACTTTCAATATTTCCCAGCAGATTCTCAGATAGAGACTCACCTTGGCCCATTATTGGATCAAAATCAATATAATATTAGGTTAACTTGACTTATCCAGCTGGTGAGATGCATCCTGCAGTCTTGAGTGCGGAGGCTTCTTTGTTTTGTTTGGGGTTTTGTTTTGAAGTGTTTTGCATTACCAGAACAAGAGTTCCCAAAACTCGGGAAGTTGAAAGGTCTCTTTAATGGGCACTGATGAAAATAAACTGACATGGCAACAAATTATATTTGGCAAATAGACATCGGAAAGCAGATATTCAGGCTTCCTGGGCAGGGCATAGTCCTGGCACTTTTCCTGAATGTGAATAATCAAGCACAGGGCAAATCCTAGAGGAGCACACTTGCTCCCTATTGCTAGATGAAGCAAGGCCTTCTCTTTTACCTGCTGTTGGGCTGAGCAAACAAAGCCCAGGTGAGCCAAAAAAGAAAAAGGTGGAGTTGCCGCCTGCTTTTCAGATGTATCCTTATTTAAATAGGAAAAAATATTTTTAAAATATGGTTCATGCATAGCCACATTAGTCCTTCTAATTGATTATGTGAGGATCCAGCCGGGTATGGACCAACGTGGTTTGTAAGGGAGTCGAATTCTTAAAGTATATCTAGAGTTTTTTGGGTCTCTGGAGGTTGTTTTTGTTTTGACATCTGAATAGTTAAGAGATTTGATTTCCTTCTAGAAATAAAGCTACTACTCTGGGGAAAGTGAATTTTTGGCAGAAAGTTATTGCCACGGAGGCAAATTTCCCCACCCTTAGTTATACACACGCATGAAGAGTAGAGGGCAGTGCTGGGGAGGGTCCAAAACATAGGTTTCCAAAAAAGTCAAAAGCAGTGTTTCAGCCGGGCGTGGTGGCTCACGCCTGTAATCCCAGCACTATGGAAGGCCAAGGTGGGCCGATCATGAGGTCAGGAGATCAATACCATCCTGGCTAACACAGTGAAATCCTGTGTAATATAAAAAACTAGCCAGGCGTAGTGGCACATGCCTGTAGTCCCAGCTACTCGGGAGGCTGAGACAGGAGAATTGCTTGAACCCGGGAGGTGGAGGTTGCAGTGAGCCAAGATCACGCCACTGCAGTCCAGCTTAGGGGACAGAGCGAGACTCCGTCTCAAAAAAAAAAAAAAAAAAAGCCGTGTTTCTCCGCTTCTCAGGAATATTGACCCCAGTCCCCTATCCATCCCGCCAATCCCAGAAGAAAAGATAATTAGAGGAAGTACAACAAGGGCCAAACTTACAACAAGCACATAAATACTTTGAGGTTGATGCAAAAGTGTGTATAGCTGTGTGGTTCGTGAAAGGGGTGACAGGAAAAGCTGTAACCAGACCCAGGGACATGAGCCAGTTCTACATTTCGCAGAACTGCTTTTTTCACAGAGGCTTTTGAGGGGCCCCAGAAAGAGAATGGAAGTAATGGGGCCAAGTTCCTGCACTGGAGGGCAGAGCCTTTCCTTGAGTGTTTTGTTTTAATGAAGCAGCTGGGAGGGTTGCTTATCTCCAGCTGATAGATGTGTATTTCAGCATGACAGGAAAGAGGAGGCTCATTCATAAACAGGCCTGGCCCTCTGGGGTTTCCCACATTGAAGGAGGGGATGCTGCTTACAAGAAGTTTATGAAGTTTATGCTCTGACTTTTCAAAGTAAATGCAGTGTTTTTTATTGGAGAGCCCTGATCACTTTTCCCTACCTAGAGCCATTTTCTGAGGGTTGCACTGAGGCCGGTTTTGCCGAAGAGAAGACTAACTCTAGGGCCTTTTGCACTGTTAAATGCAAACCATGTGTGTGACTTGAGGTTTCCTTCCTCTCCAAAGCACTGCACATTTGGCACGATGAATGGCTTTAGCTAAAATGCAGTGGGGTGTGTAATGAAAAGTGGAATGCTTAAAGTGTTAGGAGATACTCACACTGCACCCCACAGGGAACCTCAGCGGGGAAGAGAGGCCATTCGCTGGCAACTGCAGTCCCCATGTGCAAACAGCTAAACCCCTTCCCCAAAAGGTTTTTCCAATAGCAGCTATCCCCCACCCCAATTTCTCAGGTAATTTATCTGTTTGGCACACAAGGCTCTCTCTACTGTAGCTAGGAAAAAGTCTATATTTCACTCCTGTTTTTAACAAGTGCATTCAGATCAAGGCTCCCAAACTTCCAGGGTTCTCTTAACTACAATTTAAAGGTCACACCCTCCAAATCCTACAATATCTTTATGAGAGAAGATGGACGGTGTTTCCTGAATACAGGTGCTGGTCAGCTGCCAGCTCATACAGACCAAGTGGTGGTGATTTCATCAAAGGTTGTAGACCCTGAAATCCAGGGACTTTGTCATCAACTCTCAGAGGTCTTAGCCACTAGAGCTGCCTGTCAGTCAGCTGTCTTCTTTTTCCCATTCATGATGCTTTAAAAATAAAACAACAAATAGCAAAACCTTATTTTATAAGGTATTCCAGCCATCTGGGACCTAGTCTAGTTGCTTCTGCCCTGGTTGAGAAAAACGTTGGTTAAAATGGCAAATGCGGAATAAATGATCTTTTCAGGAATGCACATACATAATATGCGTCTTTCTCTGACTCTGCCTTTTCTTTATTAACTGCAGGGGAGACAGCAGGAAGGCAGCAAGTCCCCACCTCCCCGCCAGCCTCGGAAAACAGCAGTGCTGCCCACAGCATCGGCAGCACGCAGAGCACGCCTTGCTCCAGCAGCAGCACGGCCTAGCCCAACCCAGCCCAGCCCAGCCCACCCAGCCCAGCTCAGCTACTGCCAAGGGCAGGACCAATGGCTGAGCCTCGTGTCCAGACTCAGAGGGCTGGATTTTGGTTCCCTTGTAAAGACAGAGTGAATTTCAGTATAAAGATCACCCATTGTATTCACCCCACACCCAGGGCTAGTATAAACATGACCCTGGGCTTCTGTACCACACTAGAATTCATGTGAGAAAGCTAAAATGGTGGTCTTCTCCACCAGCCCCTCACAGGTTTGGGGGTTTTCAATGTGAAACACATGCCAGTTTTTAAAATGCTGCTTTGTCCAGGTGAGAACATCCATAATTTGGGGCCCTGAGTTTTACCCAGACTCAAGGAGTTGATAAAGGGTTAATAGCCAGATAGTACAACCAGTGAGGAGATGCGGCCAAAGATTCTTTATATCTGAACCAAGATGTAAAACAAGAAATGCTTTGAGGCTTTCTAAGCGTTCCTCCTGTCTAATTTGCACCTTCGTCTGGATGCACACTTCTGACCTTGCTGCCACAACCTGTGGGGTCTGATGTGTCCCTTGATGGGTGCTGCCCTCAGGGACTGCACCCTGACAAGTGTCAAGGCAACATTCCTTTCTTGTGTCCTGGGCCAAAACCAAAGCTGATGACCTTATCAGCTTCCTGTTTCTTCCCATACTTGCATACACCACTGCAAAATGTCTTAATGCAAATTTTGTATTTCTTACAGGCCTACAGAAATTGAAAATGACCAAAATCAGGAGCCACAGATTTGTGCCCATTCCTAATATTTTGTTCTGACAAATTAATGTATAATTTGAGGTGAAATTCAGTTATAAAGTCAAGGATGAATTTGCACAGTGATATATTTCTATGTGTATGCAAGTACAAGTATATAATATGTCATCAGGCACATTTTTCTCAGTTGAAGAAGAGAAAATTTGAAAATGTCCTTACACTTTTAGAGTTGCAACTTAAGTATATTTGGTAGGGTGAGTGTTTCCACTCAAAACATGTCAACTTAAAAAAAAATAGGCCCTTTCATAAAAACCAAACTCTAGCGAGATGTAAATGCATGGCAAATCCTGTTGGTCTCCAGTTGGTTATCTGAATAGTGTCTCCAGTTCCACCAAGACAGTGCTGAGATTGGAAAAGGACACTCATTTGGATTACCTTACTTCTCTTGCCTTAAATATATCCCATATATTTAATATATCAAAAAGGGCTTGAGGTGAATTTCATTAAATGGAATAATATGAAGCCACTTTGCAGGTAAAATAAGCTCAGTGATACCTCTATGTTAAAAAAAAAAAAAAAAAAGAATGCCAGAGGGGAATTATCATGCTAAATTATTTTACTGCTGAAGATAGCTTCATTGCAAATTATTCTTTTTCCAGAATTTCCCCAAACAACTTAGAATTCCATAAGTAGAACAAGATAGACTCTACCCCCAAAATATTCATAAGCAAATCCCACTGCCCTTAAAATAAGGAAGTTATGCCTAGTTGTCTGTGAATGGAACCTCAGTAGGTAATGCCGATGAAGCTTAAAACCTCAGGGCAGTGTCTATATGGGAAACAAGTATGTGGAAATTGACAATCATTTTTACCAAATTATTGAGTAATAATCTGACTTACCTGATAGATACACACATTCAATAAGGAACATTTTTTTTTTCAATAAGGAACATTTTAACCAAAACAGATTACTTTAGGGCTGAGATTTCCAGGCTGTCTACATTGATCTACTGAAAAATTTCCAGATTTCCATATACAAACGAAGAAGACATGAGTTTAGAGAATTTTTTTTTCTTTAATTTTTTTTTTAACAGAAGGGTATCTGAGTGGAGGACCTAGATTACGCTACCTGTGTTTGAAAATATTGCGCTTTGCCTAACCTTCGGTGGAATGTATTGTTTCAGCATATTCTATGTATAAAAAAGTTTAAAGATGTCTTCAAAGAAGACTAGAGTCTTTAAGTCACTTATAGCTATATTTTACTACAAAATTTGTGTATAAAGATATATTTAAGTGTTTTAGATAAATTTAAGTTACTCCATATGAAATGTTTAATTTCAGCTACTGTGAATTCTTTTGATCAGTCCTTTGCTTTTTTAAAAAATCTTTTCCATCGTGTTAAAAAGAAAATTAGCTATTAGGAGATATTAAAAGATTGATGTCTTAGAAGGACAGGGTTAAAACCTTCTGTAATATATTTAAATATATATTTTTAAGAGAGATGCTACATTGCCAATGATTTTATAAATAATTTAAAATTAATTTACAAATTTATAGATGCAAACCAAAAGATCTTTTTAAAAGAGAGAGAGAGGAAAAAATCACCTTTTATTTGTTTGGGTCTCATTGTCAGAATTATTATTCAGATCAAGAAATCTGTGTCGATAAAACCTAATCTCATAATGGAGAGTGAATGTTGTTAAGTATTGCTGAAGTGTTTCTAAAAAATGAACATGAAAAAAATAAGGTATTTTCTCCCTAGCTTCTCATTACAGTATTTCTAATTGCTTCACACTTTACAGTTTTAATACAAAGTACAAGCTCTACTTTTATAACGTGTACTACAAGTTTCTTCAAAAGTATTGTTGTATTTCAGCTGAACTCTTCTATCTGCAGTCTTTTGTTATTTCTGCAGGCTACACCCTTAATTTCCAGAGGCCATTTTGTTGTTTGTTTGATGCCGAAGCTGTTGTTAAAATGCCCTAAACTCCAAGGCAGATTGTCTGTATAATACGCTATAGCTTTTCACCATGTGGTGTTTACCAGCTGTTACTCTGTATTTTAAAAAGCCAGAGATTTCTTCTGTCTAAACTGTTTCTATAGCATTTTCTAAACAAAAAAATGGTTTTTTCCTTGCCTTGTAATAAGATTGTAAATCCATTTCCTGCTTGTGTTCTTAGTGGGCATGATTGTGAGTGTGTGTGGGGTGCTCACACGCGTGCCAGTCTTTTTGTACTGTAACTACCTCATGGTTTGAATGATGATTGTACTGCTGGTTATGTTAACAGAGCACATTTTGTTGGGTGAGTCCTATGTGATTTTTTTCATGTTTGTTTTATCTGGGGGTTGTTCATGAAACTGACAGATGTTTTTCTAAAAAGGACTATTATCAGTTTCCAAATACAATACTTCTCTCTTCTGGTTTTTCCTGAATGAGCCTGATTTTGTTGCTGGTTTTCATCATCTATGAGGGTAAAAAGAGTACCCTTAAAATCCCTGTGGCCAGTTTGAACACCCCTGTTGTATTCTTTTCTCTGTTCAGTGTGTCAGCTATTTTGTGAAGATGCTTAGATGTATAGTTTTGATAACCACAGTTTTAAGTCTTTTATCTGTGCATAATAAGATATATATCAATTATTAATATGTGTCTTGTTATCATTAAATTCCACCCTCAGGCTCGTGTAACTTTTTTCACTGTGACTTTCTCCTGAATGGATCGTCTGCTCTGTGTTGATGAGGAAGTGGGAGGAGAAAGGCTAAGAGGTCCAGAGCAGAGGGAAGGGTGGACGGACTAGAAGAAGAGTGCAGCAGGAGCTGTCGCTCTTCTCAGAAAAACATGGCAGGAGACTTGGAAGTGGGTGTCTCGCCCTGGAAACCATTCCTGGGCCTTCTGTCAATCTCCCAGAGTCAAAGAAAGAAACATAATACACATTTAAGCTCTACTATTTTCAGCCCCTTCAAATATCCCAGTGCTGCTTCCAGCATTCCGTATCTCCATGTGGTACCACCGTCTTCCAGTTGTCCAAGCCAGAAACCTGGGAATCTAACTACAGCCTCTTTGGCTCCCCTCTTCCCAAATCAGTAAGTCCAAGTGTTATTCTACCTCTAAAATGTCTCTTTCTTCAAACCTCTGACTTATTCCTACTCTGGCTGTTGTTGCACACTGCTCAAGAGCCATTGTCTCTTGAGTTGAGTCACTGTAGCAGCCTCCTAACTAGTATGCCGACTTTCCATTTTGCTGCCTTCAATTCTTTCTCCACCACGCAGCCAAAGTAATCCTAAAAAGACTCCATTTTGAGGCCTTTAAGTCATTCCCCCATTTGCCTTCAGGATAAAGTTCAGATTCCTGAGCATGGTTCTGAGGAGGCTAATCTGCCTGCCTTTCCAGCTACTTCTCTCACCTCTCCGGAGCTCAGTTCTATTTGGCATCCTCACCCCCAGACAAATTTGTAATGAAAAAAGTTCTCGTTCAGTATCAAATATTACATTATAGCATTGAAGATGCATTTACAGACCACACTCCCTTTTGAGATTTTTAGTGACTTAGATGATTTGGCATCAAGGCCAGCAGCCCATCCCTCACATTTTACACAAGTGGGTACCCACAGAGCAGGAACAGTGTTAAGCTGCATTTGACAGCTACGGTGCCCCCTGCAACCAGCTTGTCTTAGGATATGTGGGAGTAATTGGCAGGTCAATGAATTTTTTTTGCCGTTAAACTCTCCTTGTGTCTACTGGAGGAAAAACCTGGGTGATTAATAAATGGGCTTCAGAGAGTCTGTGAAGTGGCTGGAATTGTATGTAGGATTTTATTGCAGATGTGTCTCGGCTGTTGTTTTTGGTGAGAGTCCATAGGCTTTTTGTAAGAAAAAATTATCTTTCTTGTTCACACAATATATATGTATAAAATGAATGCAAAGAATACAGACATGCAGCAATGAAAAGGCCTCCATAATCCTCCAACTTGAATATAAGAATACTGATTTAGTGTATGTGTTCCCAGATGTTTCCTTAATTCATATCAACATGTCCATGTCATTAAATAAGATTGGATTATGGCCCGGCGCAGTGGCTCACGCCTGTAATCCCAGTACTTTGGGAGGCCAAGGTGGGTGGATCACTTGGGGTAAGGAGTTTGAGACCAGCCTGGCCAACATAGTGAAACCCTGTCTCTACTAAAAATACAAAAATTAGCAGGGCGGGATGGCATGTGTCTGTAATCCCAGCTACTCAGAAGGCTGAGGCACGAGAATCTTTGAACCCAGGAGGTGGAGGTTCCAGTGAGTTGAGATCGTGTCACCGCACTCCAGCCTGGGTGACAGAGGAAGGCCCTGTCTCAAAAAAAAAAAAAAAAAAAAAATTGGATTATAACAGCTGTGACTTGCTTTTTTCTTTCCTTTTTTTTTTTTTTTTTTGAGACATGGTCTCCCTGTGTCACCCAAAGCTAATTTTTATATTTTCAGTAGAGATGGTTTTTCTACTAAACCCAAGGCTAATTTTTATATTTTTAGTGGAGAAAAGGTTTCACCATGTTGGCCAGGCTGGTCTCGAACTCCTAACTTCAAGTGATCCACCCATCTCGGCCTCCCAAAGTGCTGGGATTACAGGCGTGAGTCACCACGCCCAGCCTGTGACTTGCTTTTTTCATGTGGCATATCTTTCTCAGGCCTCCTGAGATGAATGCTAATCATCATCATTTTCTTATTAGGCTTACCTTAAATTGCCCAGATAAAAACATGGTTCTCATAGGAAGTGAAATACAAAGATATTTGTTAACGCTACCCTTCCTACTCCCTCCAGTCACTTACCTAGAGAAGCTGATGTTAACAGCCTTTTTTCAAACTCAAACATATTGAAACGTGTTCATGAATATAGAAGTTTTTGTTTCGTTTACTAAAAATGGGATCACAATATACATACTCTGCAACTTGCCTTTTTCACTTAACATGGACCTCCTGTAGATTATTAGATATGGAACAAATTTCATGTTTTTTGGTGGCTGCATAATATTTTTTACAATGAATTCAGCCAATTCACTAGTAATGACAGTTTTTTGCCAAGATATTCTGCTGCAGTTAATATCCCTATATATTATGTTCTCACACTCCAATGCTTTAAAGCAAAAAAAAAAAAGTGACAGAATTATAAAGAGAAAAAAGAGGAACTGACAAATTCATCATCACAGTAGGATATTTTAACATAATCACTCTCAGAAGTTGACAAGTCAAAAATATTTGGATATGGAAGATTTGAACAATGTAATTAAGCTTGATTTAAGATCCGTACATAGAATCCTGTGTTCCCCGATTTGAGAATTTTGTATATACCACTCCTGGAACTATAATGGCATTCTCAGCAAATATCACAAAATTTAATCACACTGGTCAGGTTACCTAATCACAATGCAAATAGTTTAAAAATGAATAGGAAAATAATTTTTAAATACTCAATACATTTAGGAATTTAAAAATATTTTATGGCCAGGCGCAGTGGCTAACACCTGTAATCCCAGCACTTTGGGAGGCCAAGGTGGGCGGAGCATGAGGTCAGGAGATTGAGACCATCCTGGCCAACATGGTGAAACCCTGTCTCTACTAAAATACAAAAAAATTAGCCGGGCGTGGTGGCAGGCACCTGTAGTCCCAGCTACTCGGGAGGCTGAGGCAGGCGAATCACTTGAACTTGGGAGGCAGAGGTTGCAGCGAGCCAAGATTGCACCACTGCACTCCAGCCTGGTGACAGAGCACAACTCTGTCTCAAAAAAAAAAAAAAAAAAAAAACCACTTTATATGTTCTGACAATCAGTTAAATGGAAAAAAAACAAAAACAAAAACACTTCTAAATAATTCATGGCTCAAAGAAGAAGTCATAATGAAAATTGGATTGGGAGGCTGAGGCGGGTGGATCACCTGAGGCCAGGAGTTGGAGGCCAGCCTGGCCAACACAGTGAAACCCCATCTCTACCAAAAATACAAAAATTAGCTGGGGATGGTGGCATGCGCCTGTAGTCCCAGCTACTCAGTAGGCTGAGGCAGGGGAATCGCTTCAACCCGGGAGGCAGAGGTTGCAGTGAGCCGAGATCGCGCCACTGCACTCCAGCTTGGGTGACAGAGCAAGACTCCACCTCAAGAAAAAAAAAAGAAAAAGAAAAAAGAAAATTAGAAGATTAGACTTGAACAGTGAAAATACTACATTCAAACATGCAGCTAAAGCAGATAACTTATGAGAAACTTAAATTGCTCTAAGTTGTACATTGGAAAAAAAAAGATTGAAAATGTAACAGTATCCAACATGGCAAGTTAATTATTACTTTAAAAGACTATTGAAGATAGATAAAAATTAAGTAAAAGTAAACACATGCATTAGAAGATAAAAAAAGACACAACAGATATAGCAGAAATTTTAATCAATAAGGGATCATCATAAACCTTATTTTAATAAATTAGAAAACACAATGTGGGTGATGTGTCAGGGACAGTCAGAGTTCTGTTGGGTAAACAAAAACCACTCTGATTATTTCAACAGAAAGAAATGAACATGAGGGCTTGGTGTAGCAGATGTTGAAGGGCTGGAAAGGTGAACAGAGATTGCTGAGGGCCCAGGGCAGGGATTATCAGAGCGGGAAGTTGAGCGTGGCTTGCCCAGTCCCACTACCAGCATCATCAGGCAGAGAGGGAGCTAGGAGACAAAAACTTAGTGGATGGCACTGATGACTTCCTAGTAAAAATGCAATTTTGCAAAACTATTTCAAGAAGCAATAAAAATTGAAAATAAATCTTTAATAAATCTTTACATTTAAGAAAAGTAATATCTAGGAGTACAAGAGGCTTATGGGAAAAATAAAATAAAAAATAAAAAGTGAAAACTAAATTAAAATCTACTCACAACAAAATAGAATACAAAATTTAAAACAAACAAACAAACAAAAAACACTGCCAAGCCCAGCTGGTTTTACAGGTAAATTCTACCAAGTAGTCAAAGAACAGATAATGCCAAGATCCTGGTGTTTCTTTTATTCCTGGGATGGCAGGTCAAAGAGAATGAGTTTTTTATATTAATCTTAATATTTATTGCCACATGACTTTCTCTAAGGGTTTTTGAAAATCACACCATCACTACAGGCAATGTATGAGTGCCCATTCCCTGACTTCCTCATCAACATTGCCTACGTTGAAACAGAAGTTTGGGCTCTAGGCATCAGATTTAAATCTTGGTGCTACCATTTGCTAGGTGAACTGTTTCCGTGATATTAAAAAAAAATCTACACTTTAGCATTGTTGTGAGTATTAAATGAGCTAGTCCACATAAAGTTCTTAGCCTATACTAATCACTTAATAAATATTACCTACTATCATTGTTACGAGTGTTATGTGTTTTAAATTTTGCCAGTCTGATGGTTGAAAATTGTATCTCATTTGGATTTGTATTATCTGCAATGACTAAGTTTTAAATTATCATATCAGTCTTTCCCAGGTTCTCCTGTAAATTTCTGTTTTCTTTGCCCATTTTTCTAATGAATTGTCTTTCTCTTAATGATCGTACATTAGTGAAATTCTGTGTCACATGTCGTGTATGAGAAATATTTTCCCAGTCTATCATGGTCTTTTCATTTTGTTTCTAATTGATATTGCCAAGACAAAATGTTTAATTCTTATGTAGTTGAAGATACATATCTTTTCCTTTTGGCCTCTGGGTTCCCTGTCTTGCTTAGGGTTTCTCTGACTCTAGATATATACTAATACTTTTAAAATTTTATTTTTAAAATGTAGGTCTTTATCCATACTTTTGTGTATGATATGAAGGTAGGGGTCTATTTTTGCTTCTTTCCAGGTGATTATTCAATTCTACTGGAAGCATTTATTAAAAAGTTCATTCACTTCCCGTTGAATTAATACTTTTAAAAAGAATTGTGAGGTAGTCTGGCCTTAGCACATATAGTATAAAATCATGTAATAAAAATAATATGATATTAGCATAGGAATAGTTCAATGGATTACTCAGACAAGTAAAACAATCAGAAATTGATCTAATTCATTAGGCCCTTACATATGACAATAAGTCATAGTTTTCATTAGATTCTTACAAGAGTCTGTGATCCAAAAATGTTATAATTTCATGACCTATGTAAGAGTTGTGAGTTGTCTGATTTTTATTGTAAAAAAAAAAACACACACAGTTGTAATTTCTTTCCCTGTTATTTCAAAAAAAAAAAAAAAAAGAGAGAGAGAGAGAGAGAAAATTGTCTAGTAAATAAAAAGCAAATCAATGTTAGGTCTATCCCAAACTTTTCATGGTTCCACACAGTATTCTTGATAATTTGCTGCTCTTCCTCCTCTTCCTCCCTCCCCATGTTTATGGAAAAATTAATATTCCCTAATCAAACATTATTTATAAAGTGTTGGTTTCATCTAGCCACTTGTGAACGTTATAATAATTCTGTAAAGTGAAGAAATGTTACCAAATGCCAAATATAGGCGTCTTTTTTGTTTCAAAGCAAGCCAAACCTATAGCATTACTCTTCCCTAATGCAACATGTTTGAAAACGGGCAAATGGCCGGATTAATTTTTATAGATGTCATTGATAATCAAAAGTTTGAGTTTTGGCATATTTGCTGCCCTTGTTCTTAGATTTCCATCTCAGCTTTTTCAGAGGAACTCAACACTGTACTTTATGTAGATCTGATTTCACACTTAAAATAAAGGTCATCATATGACATCACCTCCCCTTACTCAGAAGGTCACAGCTTGAATTAATTTTTAAAGACTTTCTGCATTTACTGCCTCTGAGAATTCATTAAAAAGAAAAAAAAGCTTTAAATGTAGAACCACATGACTGAAGTGAACTCTACCTTGACTTAGAAATGAGGGGTGGGAGTGTGAGTGTGCACACACACACACACACACACAACCCTTAGCCATTTTCCTTTCTATTTTATTAACATATTGTCAATATTTTCTTTCTGCTCAGAAGCCCCAGAACTGATTATCCTTTTATCAACCAAAGCATACCACCTGTGCAAGAAAAGAGGGAATGGACAGGGAGAACAAGAATTTCTCAGCTTTAAAACCCAACTTGGTTCTTTCCACTTGACCAATCAAAGACTCAAAGCTGAAAGTCTTCATAAGTGATTTGGGTGGAGCAGCTTTTGCTGGTCTGTTATTTGTCCCGGTTCATAAACTGCCTATGACATAGTTTCTGCAAAGAACACAGTGTGCTTGACAACAGTGTTGACATAATGCTGAATTTTTAAAAGGGAAAATCACGTGGAGTCTGTATGGTGCTGGGGTGGTGTAGGAAGGGAGAAAACTAATTTTTTTTTTTTTTTTTTTCCCGTGAGATAGGATCTCGCTCTGTCACCCAGGCTGGAGTGCAATGGCAGAATTTCGGCTCATTGCAGCCTTGACTTTCTGGTGATTCTCCTTCCTCAGCCCCTCAAGTAGCTGGGACTATAGGCGCCTGCCACCATGCCCAGCTAATTTTTGTATTTTTAGTAGAGATGGGGTCTCACCATGTTGGCCAGGCTGTTCTTGAACTCCTGGCCTCAAGTGATCCACCTGCTTCGGCCTCCCAAAATGCTGGGATTACAGGCATGAACCACTGTGCCTGGCCAATTTTTGTTATTTAAACCCAAAACCGTACAGCATACCCCAAAAGTGGAAACTAGAGCTTCAAGAATCTTCATCTGAAACACAAACTTCTTCTGGAGCACCACTTTTTGATAAGTACAGCAACTGCAGAAGAGACTTTCCATTGAGGATTCCAGTTATCAAATCTTTTTCTTGAGAGGAGAGGTGAAAATAAAAAGCTTCTTAGCCCACCAGTTAGCCTTAAAAGTGGAAGCACCTGGAGGAGCATCCAACCTGCATTCCAGGGAAATCCACCACGCTTTACCTTTCCACCCCAGTGAGTGATCCAAGAGAAGGTAATTACGTTATTGCGCCAGCAAAGGAAAAAGCGACAAATCTTTAACCCAGCCAGCCAGACAGTCCTCATTTTGACTGGTTGATTTTTTTCACTTTTAGTGTATTTCTCAGAATGCCAATGCATGTGATAGAAACTCTAGTTACTGCAAGGAAACAGTCACAGGAAGTGTAGGAAGCAGTTAAAAGAAGCATATGATGGGAAATAGAGGATTTGGTTTCAAGTTGTTTCATGGCCCTGGGGCTGAGCTGAGTTGCAATGGAGAAAAACTGAAACAACTGTGAGCAGAGAGACCCAACCAGTTCGCAGAGCAGAGCCCCCCACTGTCTCCTGGCCCCTGGCCCTGCCTGCTCCGTTCCTTCCTCTCCATCTCCAAGGCCTTCTCATCACCTCCTCAGATCCTAGAGTCCTTCACAGCTCTGCTAACAGGCAGCCTTTTCCATAAAACCTTATGAACTGCCCCAGCTGTTATTTTATCAATCTCTGGGGTCTGGTAGCACCATGCCACCTCATGACTCAAGACACAAAACTGTTATTTCTCTCTAACTTCCTGTAGCCAATCCATCAGTGAGTCCTGATGGCTTCCAAACATATCTGCTGCTCTCCATCTGCACCACCACCACCCGAGTCTACGCCATCCTTACCTCCAACATAAACCAGCACATCCAGCAGACTCCCTGCGGCCTCCTTGTCTCTCTGTGATTATTCCCCATGTGGCTGCTAGAACACACTCTTTAAAAGACGTTAGATCTTGTCAGTCCCCTGTTTAATACTCCAAATGGCTCCCCATCACACTTAGAATAAATTCCAAAAAAACAAAACAAAAGTATACTTTTAAAAATCTGGCTCCTATTCCTGTGTGTACCCTTCTGTTCCCCTGTAGGTAGCCACTTTCACTAGCTTGTGAGGCTTCTTAAAGCAAATGTGAGCAAATAAGAATCTCCTCTCTTTCCTCCTTTATTACACAGTGGAAACATATTAATACTGTACATGTTGCTCTGCATTTTGCTTGTCTCACCTAACATATTTTGTTTCCATATCAGAATATAAATCAGTATCTCATTTCTTTTCTATAGCCATATAGAATTCTACTTTGGGGATATACCATAATTTATTTAACCTATCCCCTTTTTTTCTTCTTCTTTATTTTATTTTATTTTTGAGATGGAGTCTCGCTCTGTTGCCCAGGCTGGAGTTCAACGGCACAATCTTGGCTACCTATAACTTCTGCCTCCCAGGTTCAGGTGATTCTCCTGCCTCACCCTCCTGATTAGCTGGGATTACAGGCACGTGCCACCATGCCTGGCTAATTTTTGTATTTTTAGTACAGATGGAGTTTCACCATGTTGATCAGGCTGGTCTCAAACTCCTGACCTCATGATCCACCTGCCTCGGCTTCCCAAAGTGCTGGGATTACAGGCATGAGCCCCCGCACGTGGCCTAACCTACCCCTTTCAATGCACACTTGGCTTGTTTCCATCTCTTGCTATTAAAAACCACACTGCAGTGAGTAGCCTCATATGAAGGTTCTTTGGTTTGTGTGCAGGTGTATCTCAAGGAAAAATTCCCAGAAGTAGGATTGCCAGGGCAAAGAGTAAGTGCATTTTTATTCCTAATAGATATTACCAAATTGTATCCCATTGAAGTTGCACCATTTTAAACTACTATCAACAATACCTGTTTTCTCATAGCTGTACCAATTGAGTGCATTATCCAACTTTGGTATTTTTGCCAATTTGATGGATGAAAAAATGATATCTCAAAGTAATTTTAATTTGCATTTTTCTTACAATGAATGAAGTTGTGCATCTTTTTATATGTGTAAGGATTATTTGTTGTTATGCTGTGTACTGTCTGTTTTATCCTTTGCCTCTTTTTCTATCGGGTTGTTGTCCTTTATTTTCTCAATTTCTAGGAATTCTTTATATATTACAAAGATTAGCTCTTTGTCTGTGATTATCTTGGCACTCAGAGCCCTAAGGGATCTGACTCCTGCTCAGCTCATACGACTCTCCTGCCTCCCTGTTTTGCTCCAACCATCATGTTCTGTGACATCTTTGTTACCTCAACGCCTTCACATTGACAATTCCTTTGCCTGGAATGCTACTCCCTGTATCATCCCACAGCTGGTTCCTCCTTACTTTTCAGATCTCAGCTTAATTATCACACAGGAAAGGCTTTCCCCCATCACCCAGTCTATGGTAGATACCCAATTTCCCTCCATTACATCATTCAGTTTTAATTCTTTGCATGGCACTTATTCCTTGATAATATTTTTCTTAATTGTTTTAGTTTGTACATTGCCCGTCTCTCCCTAAGGGAGACCACCCCTCATATTGTCTTATGCCCAATTTCCGCCTCCAAAGAAAGAAAAAGAAAAAACTAAAAGGCAGAAATGAAATCCACAAGCAGACAGCCCGGCGCCACACCCTGGGCCTGGTAGTTAAAGATTGACCCCTGACCTAATTGGTTGTTATCTATAGATTACAGACATTGTATAGAAAAGCACTGTGAAAATCTCGATCCTGTTTTGTTCCGATCTATTTACTGGTGCATGCAGCCCCCAGTCACTTACCCACTGCTTGCTCAATTGATCAGGACCCTCTCACGCGCACCCCCTTAGAGCTGTGAGCCCTTAAAAGGGACAGGAATCGCTCACTCAGGGGGCTCAGCTCTTGAGACAGGAGTCTTGCCGATGCCCCCGGCTGAATAAACCCCTTCCTTCTTTAACTCGGTGTCTGAGGAGTTTTGCCTGTGGCTCGTCCTGCTACATTTCTTGGTTCCCTGACCGGGAAGCGAGGTGAATGGTGGATGGTGGAGGCAGCTCCTTAGGTGGCTTAAGCCTGCCCTGTGGAACATCCCTGTGGGGGACTCTGACCAGCCCGAGCGAGGCGGATCCTGAGAGCGCTCCTGGCTAGGCATTTGCCCCGGTGGGATGCCTCGCCAGAGCAGTGTGTTGCAGGCCCTCGTGGAGGATCAACGCAGTGGCTGAACACCGGGAAGGAATGGGCACTTGGAGTCTGGATATCTAAAACTTGGTAAGACTAGTCTTTGGAACTTGCCCACTCCATTTGAGTGGAAGCATGGCCTGATCACCCACGGCGTGCCTTTATCGGCACTTTGGTTTGGTTTTGGTTTTGGTTTTGACTTGGTTTGAATTGCCTGACAGGAACTTGCCCGCTCCATTTGAGTGGAAGCGTGGCCTGATCACCCACGGCGTCCCTTTATCAGCACTTTGGTTTTGGTTTTGACTTGGTTTGAATAGCTTGACAGGACCGGTCTTGGGAACTTGCCCACTCCATTTGAGTGGAAGCGTGGCCTGATCACCCACGGTGTGTCTGTACCAGCACTTTGGTTTTTGTTTTTGACTTGACTTGGGTTGCTTGATACTTTGGTTTTGGTTTTGACCTGGCTTAGATTTCTGGATACTCTGATTTTGGTTTTGATTTGGTTTGGTGCAAACTGCAAAAGTGTGTGTGAGTACTCTTTTTACCTGTTCTTTGTTTTGTGGTGTGCTTGTGTAGTGAGTGTGGTGTTTTGTCTCAAAGAAGCGTAGGTCAGGCACAAATAAGCCCACCCTACTAGGAACTATGTAGAAAAATTTCAAAAAATAATTTAAGGGAGACTGTGGAGTACTATGACACCAGGAAAACTTAAAACTTTGTATAAGATAGACTGGCCAGCACTAGAGGTAGGTTGGCCATTAGAAGGAAGCCTGGACAGGTCCCTTGTTTCAAAGGTATGACACAAGGTAACCTGTAAGCCAGGGAATCCAGACCAGTTCCCGTACATAGACACTCGGTTACAGCTGGTTTTAGGCCCCCCGCCCCCAACACACAGTGGTTGAGAGAACAGCAGCAGAAGTGGCTGGCAAAGGCAAGGAAAGACCAGCAGAGAGAGAGAAAGGAAAGAGACAGAGAGGAAAAGAGGCAAAGAGAGAGAGGAAGAGACAGAGAGGAAGAGACAGACAAAGAGGAAGTCAAGGAGAGAGAGAGAGGGAAAGAGAGAGGCAGACAGAGAGAGGAAGAGACAGAGGCAAAAGGAAAGTCAAAAAGAGAGAGACAAAGTCAAAGAGGGAAATAAAGAAAGAAAGAGATATACAAGTAGTTAAAAAAAAAAGTGTACCCTATTCCTTTAAAAGCCAAGGTAAATTTAAAACCTATAATTGATAATTGAAGGTATTCTCCATAACACTATAACACTCCAATACCACTTTGTCAGTGTAAACAAGGGCGTATCCCGAAAGCACTGAGGCCTTCCTATCAAAAATCCTTAACCCAGTAACCCGCGGATGGCCCAAATGCATTCAATCTGTAGCGGCAACTGTTTTGCTAATAACAACAACAACAAAAAGTAAAAAACAATAACTTTTAGAGAAAACCTCACTGTGAGCACACCTCACCAGTTCAGAAGTATCCTAAGGAAAAAAAAGGGAAGGTGGAATTTATATAAAAAGAGTATTATATGGTAAATTCTTGTTCTGAAATAAATTAACTGGTTGTTTAAAGAGAGAAATATTTGTAATAAGTCAGAAAGTTGAGGCATGTCGAAGAATTGTCTGCGAAAGTCATGAAAGAGAAAAAATGTTATAAAAAAGAATTTATGCAAAAAATGTATAATTTAAAAGTAACTAGGCCTCCTGAATGTAAAACTATTAAAAAAAAAAAGTTTATGTGCAAGGTGTATAAAAAAAGTAAAATATACCTTTGGTAAAATAATTATAAGGAGGCATAAGAATGTAAATTTTTACCTACATTAAAAAGTTAAAAAAATTACTGTTTTGAATGTTTAAACAAGTGTTAAAACATTAATTGTAAAAAAAATTCTCTGTGTGCACATATTAGCTAAAGTTAAAGAAGTATCATCCAGTTTTTCTGTAAACTGGACATTAAAGTAAAAGCATAACAGGTTTTTCTTAAAGCACCAGCCTTCTCTTTAGCAAAAATTATAAAAGGTTAAAAAGAGTCTATAAAATCTTACCTTATGGTCAAACATTAAAAATTAGATAAATATGTCTACAAGGTTTTATTAAAATTAGGTTTAACATTAATAGCACACTAATATAAGATAAAATTTAGCTTATCTGGTATAAAAATCATACGAGAAGCATTGCTAAATGTAAAATGGTATTTGGCTTTCTTTGGTTTAAAAACTAATCAAAATAGGTGCTAAAGGAAATTTCTCAGTAAAAAGGCACTAAGGACTATAAAGTCCACTGCCAAGGTCCCCACATTTAAAACAAAAGGTCAATTTCTTAAAAATTATATACTTGGTTTATCTTCCGCTTTCCTTTCTCTCAAAAACTAAAAGTCTTTTAGCACATGTACCACCCCTAAAATTTCTGGTAAACGAGCACCAGCCTGAAGATCACGTTCTCGTCAAAGGGTGAAAAGAAGAAAAACTTGAGCCAGCCTGGGAAGGACTCTACCTTGTGCTGCTAACCACCAAGACTGCTGTTCGTACAGCAAAAAAAAAAAAAAAAGGATGGACTCATCACACCTGAGTCAAGAAAGTGCCACCCCCTCCAGAATCATGGGCCATAGTCCCAGGGGAAAACCCTACTAAACTAAAGCTAAGAAAAATTTAACTCTTTTTATCTATTCTGTTACTCTTTCTTCTTTCGTCATTCTATTGCTGACCATCAAGTTATTAACATAACCAAGTCAATTTCGCCTCAAACTATTGCATTTAGTGCTTGCCTTGTTATACCCTGTGGGGACTTGCCAAGTCAAAGACAGCTTTCTACTTCAGAAAAGTACTTCTGTCCCTCCTGACTCTCCTCAGACTGGGCACTAGTAAACTAGGACCATTTAATCCGGGGAGATTTTGATAAAGACCCCAGTGCCAACCAGGAGTCTTGCCCCTGATGTAGAGCTTTCATGCCATAGTTGGTCCAACATTCTGTAGACCACTAAAGAGCAAGGATGGACTGCCCCAACCGGTTTTTGTAATTTCCTAAAACCATACATTCATTTTACTAGAGGATCATAGAAGTTAAAGACTTAAAACAAACTTTAGCAATTAAGACAGGATACCAAGATGCAAATGCCTGGTTAAAATGGATCAAATATTCCATCTGCATGTTAAACAAAAGCAATTGTTATGCTTGTGCACAAGGCAGGCCAGAGGCCCAGATTGTCCCCTTTCCACTAAGGTGGTCCTCCAGTCGACCAGGTGTAGGCTGCATGGTAGCTCTTTTCCAGGATTCTACAGCCTGGAGTAATAAGTCATGCCAAGCTCTCTCTGCTATATTCCAAAGTCCGGCACCCTACAAGTCAGCCCCCCAGGGCCATCCAGCCTCCGTCTTCGAACACTAAGTTCACTTTGTGTCTCTCACGACAAGGAGGAAACTTAGCGTTCCTTGGAGACCTGAAAGGATGCAGTGAGCTTAAGAATTTTCAAGGGCTTATCAATCAGTCAGCCCTTGTTCATCCCCGAGTGGATGTGTGGTGGTATTGTGGTGGACCTTTACTGGGCATTCTGCCGAATAACTGGAGTGGCACTTGTACTTTAGTCCAATTGGCTATCCCTTTCACCCTGGCATTTCATCAACCAGAAGAAAAAAAAATAAGACATCGTAAAGCAAGAGAAGCCCCTTATGGGTCTTTCGACTCTCATGTCTATTTAGACACAATTGGAGTCCCATGAGGAATACCAGATCAATTTAAAGCTTGAAATCAAATAGCTGCAGGATTGGAGTCAATATTTTGATAGGTGACAGTTAATAAAAATGTAGATTAGATAAACTACATCTATTACAACCAACAGCAATGAGGTTTTCATGAGTTAAAAGAAAAACTCATGTCTGCCCCAGCCCTGAGGCTACCTAACCTGACAAAACTCTTTACATTCTATGTGTGAGAAAGAGAAAAAATGGTAGTTAGAGTTGTAACCCAGACTGTGGGGCCCTGGCCGAGGCCAGTGGCCTATCTCTCAAAACAACTAGATGGGGTTTCCAAAGGCTGGCCCCCAGGTCTAAGGGCCCTAGCAGCAAAGGCCCTGTTAGCACAAGAAGCAGATAAACTAACCCTTAGGCAAAACCTGAATATAAATGCCCCCCATGCTGTGGTAACTTTAATGACTACCAAAGGACATCATTGGTTAACAAATGCTAGATTAACCAAGCACCAAAGCTTGCTATGTGAAAATCCCCACATAACCATTGAAGTTTGCAACACCCTAAACCCCACCACCTTGCTCCCGGTATCAGAGAGCCCAGTTGAACATAACTGTGTAGAGGTGTTGGACTCAGTTTATTCTAGCAGCCCAACCTCCGAGACCATCCTTAAACATCAGTAGACGGTGAGCAGTATATGGACGGGAGCAGCTTCGCCAACCCCTGCAAAGTGACTCTGAAGAAGACGACAAGCCCTACTCCAGTCACACCCAGAAGCTGACTGGTCCACCCACGGCCGAAGCATGAGAAAACTAGTCGCCGGATTCATTTTCCTTAAAATTTGGACTTTTACAGTAAGGACTTCAACTGACCTTCCTCAGACTGAGGACTGTTCGCAGTGTATACATCAAGTCACTGAGGCAGGACAAAAGGTTGCTACGGTCCTATTATTTTATGATTATTATAAGTGTACTGGAACTCTAGAAAGAACTTGTTTGTATAATGTTCTTCTATACAAGGTATGTAGCCCAGTAAATGACCAACCTAATGTGTGTTATGACCCATCTGAGCCTCCCATAACCACAATTTTTAAAATAAGATTAAGGACTGAGGACTGGTGGAGGCTCATAAACGATATGAGTAAATTGTTAGCCAAACAGAAGAAAAAGGGGTGCCCAAACAAGTCACCTTAAAATTTGATGCCTGTGCTGTCATTAATGGTAATAAGTTAGAAATAAGGTGTGTTCTCTTAATTAGAAAAGAGGCTATATGGCAGAAAATAAGTACATCCGTCATAAATTAGGACTGTGTGGAAACAAATGTAAATACTGGTCTTGTGTCATTTAGGCCACTTGGATTAAAAAAAATAAAAAAGATCCAGTCCACCTTCAGAAAGGAAAAAATGGCCCTTCCTGTACTAAAGGACAGTGTAACCCCTTTGAGCTAGCAATAACCAATCCCCTTGAGCCTTGCTAGAAAAAAAGAGGAACATGTGACCTTAAGAATCGATGGGGCCAGACTGGATCCTCGAGTAAATATCTTGGTTCGAGGAGAGGTTTACAAACGCTCTCCTGAGCCAGTGTTTCAAAATTTCTATAATGAACTAATGTGCCAGTACCAGAAATTCCGGGAAAAACAAGAAATTTGTTTTTGCAATTAGCCGAGCATATAGCCCAGTCTCTCAATGTCAGTTCATGGTATGTATGTGGAGGAACTGTAATAGGAGATCAATGGCCATGGGAAGCCTGATAATTAGTACCTACAGACCCAGTTCCTGATGAATTCCCGGCTCAAAAGAATCACCCTGATAATTTCAAGGTCCTAAAAGCCTCAATTATTAGACAATATTGCATAGCTAGAGAAGGAAAAGAATTCACTCACCCCGTAGGATGACTTAGTTGTCTGAGACAGAAACTGTAGAATGGTACCACAAAAACAGTCACTTGGTGAGTTCAAATCACACAGAGAGAAATCCATTTAGTAAATTCCCAAAGTTGCAAACCATGTGGACCCATCTGGAGTCCCACTGGGACTGGACAGCCCCCACTGGATTATACTGGATATGTGGGCATAGAGCTTACCCCAAATTACCTGACCAGTGGGGAGGTAGTTGTGTTATTGGCACTATTAAACCATCTTTCTTCCTACTGCCCATAAAAACAGGTGAACTCCTGGGCTTCCCTGTCTATGCTTCCCATGAAAAAAGAAGCATAGCTATAGAAAATTTTAAAAATAATAAATGGCCCCCTGAGAGAATCATACAATATTATAGGCCTGCTACTTAAGCACAAGACGGCTCGTGGGGATACCGGACCCCCATTTACATGATCAACCGAATCATACGGTTACAAGCTATCTTAAAAATAATCACTAATAAAACCGGCAGAGCCTTGACTATTCTGGACCGGCAAGAAACTCAGAAGAGAAATGCTATCTATCAAAATAGATTAACTCTTGACTACTTGCTAGCAGCTGAAAGAGACGTCTGTAGGAAATTTAACCTTACTAATTGCTGCCTACACATAGATAATCAAGGGCAAGTAGTTAAAGACATAGTTAGAGATATGACAAAACTAGCACATATGCCCATGCAAGTGTGGCATGGATTTGATCCTGGGGCCATGTTTAGAAAATGGTTCCCAGCACTAGAAAGATTTAAAACTCTTATAATAAGAGTTATAATAGTAATAGGAACCTGCTTACTGCTCCCTTGTTTGCTACCTGTACTTCTTCAAATGATAAAAAGCTTCATCGCTACCTTAGTTCACCAAAATGCTTCAGCACAAGTGTACTATATAAATCACTATCGATCTGTCTTGCAAGAAAACATGAGTAGTAAAAATAAAAGTGAGAACTCCCACTATTGAGTGAGAGTCTCAAAGTGGGGAAATAAGGGAGGAGACCACCCCTCATACTGTCTTATGCCCAATTTCTGCCTCCAAAGAAAGAAGAAGTAAAAACTAAAAGGCAGAAATGAAATCCACAAGCAGACAGCCTGGCGCCACACCCTGGGCCTGGTAGTTAAAGATCGACCCCTGACCTAATCGGTTATGTTATCCATAGATTACAGACATTGTATAGAAAAGCACTGTGAAAATCCCTATCCTGTTTTGTTCCGATCTAATTACCGGTGCATGCAGCCCCCAGTCACATACCCCTGCTTGCTCAATTGATCACAACCCTCTCACGTGCACCCCCTTAGAGTTGTGAGCCCTTAAAAGGGACAGGAATTGCTCACTCGGGGGGCTCGGCTCCTGAGACAGGAGTCTTGCCGATGACCCTGGCCGAATAAACTCCTTACTTCTTTAACTCAGTGTCTGAGGAGTTTTGTCTGCAGCTCATCCTGCTACATCCCTATCCAGAATGCAAGCTCCAAAAGAAACAGGGTGTGTGTCATGCTCATCAGTCCATCCCCAGCACTTAGAACAGTGCCTGGCACTTAGTAGGTATGTCACACAGATCTGTGATTAACGAACCCTTTCATCCTCTCCTTAGATGTTTTCACCTGCCTTTATAGTATTATCAGTCATGTTCCCCAGACAGAAGATTTAAAATAACATTTTTTTGAGCTGCTAATAAGTGCCAAACACTGGGCTTGGTTTTATTACACATCTCAGTCAATTTTTCTGGTCACTCTGTGCTACTTAGCATTATACCTATTTTTATCAATAAAGAAGCCGAGACTCTAATAAGGCCTTAAAGAAGTTATCTAAGAATACGTGGTTAATACATGTGGATCCAAATGAGTTAAGCTGATTTCAAAGCCCATTCTTTTTGCACCATACCTAGGACATTATCTTGTTTCTTTATTCTCTGCATGGTACTTCTTGTTATTATCACATTGAATATGCTCCATAAATTACAGAACCATAATATGTCAGAGCCTTAGTGATCACTTAGACTTAACTAAGCAATATAGAAAATTAGCAATAGGTCCAGGATGCAAGTCTGCAATCCTTAACTCTTTATCACCATTCCCCTCTCCATTCCTTGTTACCATGGTCATGCCAAACTCATTCCCACCTTAGAGACTTTGTACTTGCTATCCCTCATCCTGGAATTATTTTCCTGCCGATTTTCATATGGCTGGCTCTTTATCATCATTGAGGCCTCAGGGCAGATGTCACCTTCTTAGAGAAGACTTCTCTCACCACACAAACCAAATTTGGCACCTCTCTCACCCCCCAGTCATTCTCTATCCCATTTTTCTGTCTTTATTTTCTTCTGAGTACTTCTCCCAATCTAGAATTTATAGAAATTTGTTTTCTTGCTTATTACATGCCTTTTGCCCTAGAATGTGAGCTCCATGAAGAGGGGTCATATCCAACTTGTTCATGGCTCTATGTCCAATGCCTAGGATGGTGCCCTCCTTAGCAGGTCTGCAATAAATACTGTGGAATTTAAAAATTAACAATACGGCTCTAGAAGCAGCATGGAAAAAGCCTAGGCTTCAGAATTAACCTGGCTCAATGATTACCCAGCTGCTTCTTACCATAACAAGCCACTGGGTTTTGGTTTTCTCATCTCTCAAATGAGGGAATAGATTATCTCCATGGCCACTTACAGTGTGATAATTCTATGAAGTTGTAAATTATTCATATGATTCAAGAGTTATAGTCAAAGAGGTGAAACTAACCCCAAGTTTCTATTTATTCTATTTGGGACATAAATCCTTAAAAATATTATATACTTTTCTGCCTTTTAAACAAAATAACCAGAATATCATTTACCTTCTTACTGAATCAGAGTTCTAATTCTGAAAAGAAAATACTGTACCACATTGCAAGGAAAACATTAGAAGCATTGATTTCTGTTGGCTGATATTTCTTCTCACTATAGGTCACTTTTTTCTACTTCTTCAGATGTTTAGTAATCTTTGATAGGATGCTGGACATTGTCAGCACTACACTGTTGAATTCTGGATTTTGTTGTCTTCTTTAATTATGTTGAGTTTTGTTCTAGTTGCTAGTTAATTTACTTGCGGTTTTTACAGGAGTTGTTTTGCCCCCATCCTTCTCCTCTCCTTTTCCCTTCCCTTAGCCTCTTTAACTAAATAAATAAATAAAATAAGAGCTGTTTTCAAGCCTTATTAGAGTAGTCTTTACTAGAGTAGCCTTTACTGTAAGGTTAAATTAGCCCTGTCCTAAGATACGGCCTTCCTGGGGTCTCTATTGACTGCTTGGAGTGTTCAGTGAGATCTCTCCATCCGGCTGGTCAAAACTTTAATGTCTCCTAGGGCTGTGTGACTTTTAATGGTTGTTTAGTTCACATCATCCCAGTGGTTGTTTTTTTCCCTGATAGTTAGTCTTTGCCCCAACTCATGGAGTCTTGTCCCACAAAAGTACAGCTTAATATCAGCTAAAGACTCATGGGAACCTCCAGGCAGATGTATAGAGTCCTTTCTCTGCAAAGTTCCCTTTTCTCCAGTGCCTTGCCCACAAGTTCCAACCATTTCAGTTGTGCTGAGCTCTGATGTCTGCCATCTTGGCTCAGCAAGAAGACCATCCACTATCAGAGCACCCCCTCCTTGTACCACAGTGGGCAAAGTGCTCCAGACAAAAAGCCAGGGCAATTGACAAGTTCATCTCATTTGTTTTCCTCCTCTCAGGAATCTCAATCCTGTCTAAAGTCTGAAAACAATTATTTCATACATTTTTTCCAGTTTAAGAGTTGTTTAAAACAGGAAGACTAGTCTGTTGCTAGTTATTCCATAATGGCTAGAAATGGAAGTTGCCTTCTTAAGTGTTTTTGAGGTGTATAAAATCTATTTGTTCCAAAACTAAATGACCCCAGCATGCTATGTATTTTTATATTTTTCCTTGGATAAAATATAATCATTTGTGAAATTCAAAGAAACTCAAAAGATACAATAAATGGATGTAATAATGAGATAGACCCCTGGTATAACTCACTAAATCACAGAGTATTAGAATTAAATAAAGTAATAGCCAATAGTATAGGCCCAGTGACGTGAACATATGGGTATTCGGTAAATACAGGCTTCTTTCTTTTCTTCTAGGAGAGACACTTGAAGTCAAGTCCTATTTAAAATGATTTGGTGAACTAGTTATGGAAAGGATTCCTGTGGTGAATCCTTTTCCAAAGCAAAGGATCCTCCTGTGAAATGGATAAACATTTCCTAAAATCTTTTTGTAAATATATATTTTTATATATTTGGTTAGCTTAATGTGTTCTGTGAAGATTTGTTTGCTAAAGCTAAGTGCGGATGTAGATGTAGATGTGGATGTGGATTTGTGTTTGGGAAATGGATAAGGAAGAAGGGGTTTGGTTGTGCCATGTCATAAACCCTGTTGGTCTGGGTAGAAGCCATGAGGTTTTAGAACTCTATTTTGAATGGGGTGATAAGACAACAACAAATACAGGATAAGAAATCCCTAGACTGAAAAAAAGAGGCAGCCAGTATACCAGTTTCTGCTGTTACCTTCTGCTCTCCGAGCTTTCACAGAACATTTTCCAAAAACCTCACAAGAAACCTGCCAGGCCATGTCTCTGCCATGGCAGTTTACTCACTCATTCACTTATTCTTGCAACAAACACTGATTGAGCACTCAATGTGTGCCAGGTACTGTTCTAGATGCTGGAGACACATCAGTGAACAGCAGACTTGCCTTCGTGGAGCTTACATTCTAGGTGGAGAGGCTATCAAACAAACACACAATATTGCAGAAAAATAGAGCAGAATAAGAGTATTAGAGAATGACGGGGTGAGGACAGCATCTGTTTTAAGCTAGGCTAGTAAGAAATGCCTCTTTGATATAGGGAGAGGCACCCAAACAGAGCGCATTGGAGCAGAGACCAAAAGAAAGAGTATTGCAGGGAGTGATATAAATCTCTATAAGGAAACAAGGACTGCAATGGGCTGTGATAAGAGCAACATTTTGGGAGTATTGAGGACTGGCAATGAGGCCATACTGGTTAGAGTGAAATAAAGAAAGGGTGAGATGTAGGAGCAAGAGATGAGTAAGAAATGAGGACAGAGGGGTTGAGGGGGTGCCAGATCAGGTAGTCTTGTACGCCATGGCAAGGACTTTGGATTTTATTCTGGATGAAATAGGAAGCTAGTGGAAAGTGTTGAATTGAAGGAGGACATGATCTTACATTTCATTTCATTTATTTATTTATTTTTGAGACAGGATCTTGCTCTGTTGCCCAGGCTAGAGTGCAGTGGTATGATCATAGCTCACTGCAACCTCAAACTCTGGGCTCAAGCGATCCTCCTGCCTCTGTCTCTCCAGTAGCTAGGACTACCAGTGTGTGCCACTGTGCTCAGCTGATTTTTAAACTTGAGACGAAGTCTTTCTAAGTTACCTAGGCTGGTCTCAAACTTCTGGCCTCAAACAATCCTCCCACCTTGGCCTCCCAAATGATCTTACAGTTGGAAAAGATCACTCTGGCTACTATGTAGAGAAGACACTGAGGAGTGAAGACAAAGGAAGTAGCTCTTGCAATAGTACTGATGGGAGATGACAGTGGTTTAGGCTAGTATGGTGGCCGCAGAGTTAGTAAGAAAGGGTCAGATTGAAAGGAAAATCTGACAATATATGCAAGTAGATTGGACATGAGGTGTGAGAGAAAAAGCAATGTCAAGGACACCAGGTGTTTGGCCTGAGCAACTGGAAGAATGACAGTACCATTCTGAGTAGGAATGGAAACTAAGGTGGTAGAAATGCGGATGTTGAGATTTGGCAGAGAAAACCAAGAATTCTGTTTTGAACTATCAGGTTCATTCTTTGATATCCAAGAAAAGATGCTGAGAAGGCAAATGAATATCCAGGCTAGGAGTTCTGGGGAGCAGTCTGAGCTGAAGATACAAATGTAGAATCATCAGTGCAAAGATGGTACTTAAAGCCATAGAGTGGGGTGAGACTCCCTCATAAGTGAGTGATTCCAGTACTTAGGGGCAGGATGAGGAAGGAGCAGCAAAGAAGACAGACAGAGCAGCTGCTACAGAGAGACTGGCACCCACATTACTGAATCCCTCTGATGCTCAGATTCTTCACTGGGAAAGCAGAGAGAACAATTTTCAGCTCACGGTTGCTGTGATGGTTAAGTGAGATCATATACTGACCTGGCATTGCGCAGCCCACTGAGCAGAAGGGAAAGGACCTGTTTCTTTCCCAGGGGCTTCTTCTCCTGTGTTCTCTTCACTGAACATCGTAGGGCCACATAGGATCATATCTCAAGCTGCTCTGGGATGGTGAGGATGAGACCGAGGCCCCTGGAGCCTGTTGTTTTGCCAGCTCCTGGGGACAGGACACTCCCAGCCTGATTTTACAGGTCCAATAACCGGTCTTTCTTGAAGGTAAGAGAGGCTGGTATCTGGATGGGGTGGCTGAAGAAGTGTGAGATGGGGTGGAAATAGGTGGAGGAGGACCTCTAGGGAAAATGTAGTGGGTGTTCGGTGTGCTTAGGATCCGGGTACTTATCCCCCGTCACTGCTGGGAGTGTTGGCAATTAACTGTTCTCAGCTGACTTTCTCTTGGGCAATTTCCCCCAGTGAAGATTTGCCTGCCAAGATCATGCCCCCTTTGCTGCAAGCAGCCTGCCTTCAACAATTTTGGATGATGAGAAAGTTTTAAGTCCCAGCCCTCTTGCCTCAAAGCAGAACAGCACTGAAGGCCATTTGGGTGCTATGGCAACTTATAGGAGCAGCTAAAACCTTTGTTGCAACTGCAGCGCAGGTCAATTTCTTCCCCTGCTCAATCCTGCTTCCCTCACTCCTTAAAGATGTTTGTCCCAAGAGTGCACCCCAAAAAACCTCCTGCACGCACATCTCAGAATATTCCAATCTGTTTCTCTGTGTACCTCAGCTATGACAGTTGATATGAGAAGTGGTCTTAGGATGCAGGCTCTAAAATGGGATTTTTGGACGGAGTTGCTCACTGGCAGGCTGGCTATGAGGACCCCATCACCACTGGCAAAATGTATCTGTCAATTGCTAAAACCAATAACTAGGGTCAAGTCACAATGTATCACAGCTGGGGAAGTGCCAGACCTGCTAAGAGAAGAAAGGAGCTCCAGACCTGGCCAGTATGGACTGGTCAAACCTGGGACAATGCTTATGGGACTAGATTCTAAGACTGTTCGATCAAGGCAGGGGATGGACAGAACATAAGTGTATTAGTTATCTATTTCTGTATTACAGTACCCCACAAACTTTGTGGCTTAAAAGAACACACATTTATTTTCTCATAGTTTCTCTGGGTCAAGAGTTCCAGCACAGATTTCCTGGGTCCTCTGCAAGGCTGCAATCAAGTTGTCAGCCTAAGCTGAGATCTTACCTGAAAGCTCAAGTGAAGAAGGACCCACTTCTAAGTTTACACAGTTGTTGGCAGGATTCAGGGCCTTGCAGACTATCAGACTGAAGGCCTGTTTCTCGCTGGCTGTCTGCCAGAGGCCACCTTCAGTGCCTTGCCACATGGCCCTCTCCTTAAGGCAACTCATGACATGGCATCTTCCTCCTTGGAAGCCAGCAAGAGAGAGTCCTCCTAGCAAGACAAATGTTACTCACATACAAGTAACCACATAGAACTCAGCATGTGTCTGGATTGCACTCTATGGGGGGGATTACACAAGAATGTCAACACTAGAAGGTGGGATCATGGGGCCAACCTAGAGTCTCCTGCCATGGAGAGCATACTGATATGGTAGTATTCTCCTATGATGCAGGATTTAACTCCCTCGTATGCACCCGGGGAAGTAGTGCTAACTTGCTGCTCCGGGAAAGGGATGGCTCTGGTAGAACTATGACAACTTCTATGGCAATGGTGAAAGAAGGGACGAAAAGCCTCAGAGTAGTAGGCTTACAAGACTAGCTACCTAATGTAGGGCTGGGAAACCCAACAGTTCTATTCTGCAGGAGGGCCCGGGAACATGCTATTTGCCTAAGCAATACTTAATACACCGGGGAGAGGGATGCTGAGTATCTGCTATGGAGGCTGTGACATGAATCCAGGCACAATGAGACTGTGGCTTGGAGAAGGGAGGTTGCTGTGGAAGTGATGAGAAGTGGATGGATTCTAGAATGACAAGATTTGCTGACAGGTTGAATGTGGGATGTAAGAGAAAGAGGAGTCAGGGATGATGCTAAGGTTTTGGGGCTGAGCAACGAGAAGAGTGGAGGTACATTTACTGAGAGGGGGAGAACTATAAGGAAGGCAGGTTTGTGGGGAAAATCAAGAGTTCTGTTGTTGAGAGTGAGATGTCTGTTAGACATTTGAATAGAGACAGGAATAGACTACTGGATATATGAGTCTGAAGTTCAGAGGAGTCCAGACAAGAGAGATAAACATGGGGATTATTAGCCTATGGATGTGTAGACCATCCACATGGTTGAAAGACATCACCTAGGGAGTAAGCATGGAAGGGGTCAGAGAAACTAAGCCCCAGAACATTCCAACCTTTGACGATGGAGGAGATGAGAAAGCCAGAGTCTATCGCAGTAATAATGAGTGAGAGGGACCCACAAGGAATGAGGGGTGAAGGGGTGGGACCAGGCTGTAACAAGGCGGACTAGTTGGTGTATCATCTGATATGATGGGCTTCAGAGCTGGAGGTGTTACAGCCTCATGAGGAACAGTGCTCTGTGGTAGAGGGTGTGGCAGGACCAACAACCCCAAGAGCAGCTGAGTGTCAGGACACAGCCCAGGAGCAGGCAGAGCAGCAATGGAGACAGGTCAGAGAAGAGGTTGGGGATGCAGGGATTTTACTGATGAGAGATAGTGAGATGCCTCTTCTCTCCCCCTTTCCCACACCCCAGACCACCAAAGAGATTTCAAGAATTTCCAGATCACTTTTCTCCTACTCCCACCCCCATCTTCCCAGAGAATGTCTCAGTCAGACTTACTCCCGGACTTTGGTAAAGACTACTGGGTTCTGAAGTTCTGAAGACACAAGAGACTCAGATCAGATGGTGGGGGGAAGAAAAGGGTTTAGAAAGGGATCAAGTCCTAGTGAATAGCCAGGGAGCAAGAAAGGACAAGGAACAATGTTACAGGTGGGGTTGGGAATGGGGGTGTTGGGTGAGAAGGGGATGGGAAAATTGGTAAATAAAAATCTAGATGAGTCTAGATTCTTGTGGGGTGGGCAAGGGATTGGGGTAGAGAAGGGAGGATATGAAAAGTCCCACAGGGGTTATAAATTAGACTCCCTTGAATGTCAAGAGACACAAGGAACAAGTGAAAGTCCTTGTCAATAATTTATTTGTTGAATTGCGCTTCCTTGTTTCGGTGGTCCCCTGTGTTCTGGAGCTGGGCTTTGGGTATTGACTAGGGCAGGGTTTCAGTTAGATAATGACAGCCGGATTCAAGACACTGACAGTCCCCAACTTATGAATTTTCTACCATACAATGATACAAAAGCAATACACATTCAGTAAAAACTATACTTCGAATTTTGAATTTTGATTCAAAATTATTTATGGTAATGTTACTATAAAATAGGTTCTGTGTTAGATGATTTTGCCCAACTGTAGGCTGATGTGCATGTTCTGATTGTGTTTAAGGTAAGCAAGGCTAAGCTATGATGTTCAGTAGGTTGGGTGTATTAAATGTATGTTCAATTTATGATCTTTTAAAATGTACAATGAGTTTATTGGGACATAATCCCATCATAAGCTGAGGAACATCTGTACTTGATTGAAGTTAGGTAAAGTTTAAGTTTGACAAAGACTCTTGATTCAAGTCAAGGTTCTGGTCTTTAGCAGAGACAAAACAGAATACTGTCATGAGAGGCTTATCCAACTCTGTTCATTAATTCATCTATTCATTCTTTCAAGCAACCAATCCTTCAGGAGGGGAGGGGCTCTGTTTCATTTTCTCTTACTCTTCCAACACCAGATGAGTGCCTATTCATTGTCCCACAAATGAGTGTTGCCTGGCTGACCTGTGCCAGCTATACTCTACTCTACCAAGTACTGCTCTATGCCTGTGAATAGGCAGGAGCCTTCCTGAGGGCCCTTATGGCCTTATTCTCTTTCAGAGGAGGCCTAGTCACAAATGAACAAATACGTTTATATTTCAAGGTGTGGTTTTGATAAACACTATAAAGAAAATGCATATATTGGTGGCATAAAGAGTAAGGAATGTCTTGAGTTAGACTGGTTAAAGTAAGCCTCTCTGAGAAGGCATCATTTATGCCCAAGTCTGAAGCATGAGACATGGCTGCCCATGGGGTGAGAAAGGACATATTTACTTTTTAAGCAAAGATACCAGCAAGTGTAGAGGATGTCAGAACCAAAAGACCTTGGTAGTTCTTGAGGAACTGGAAGAAGGCCCACAGAATTATGTGCTGTTGTGAATTAAGAACTGAAACCACATCTTACTGACACTTTCCCCAAGAATGCTGCTTTAGAATAGATGTTAATGAATGTTCCATAACAAAATGCAACGCCAGTAACATGTTTTCTGTTAACATTGAGAAAATTTCTTAATACTTATAAGTTTGTTATTTGCCTTTTAACTTGGTTTATGCTGTTCATCAACATATTTTTAAAAAATTTTATATAGGTCATATTTATCCAACTTTTCTCTAATGGTTTCTGCTTTTGGGGTCATCCACAGAAAGTCTCCCCATCTCAGAATTACATAATTACCTAGCTTTTCCTCTAGGACTTTTACAATTTCATATTTTACATTGAAATCTTTAACTCATCTGGATATTTTTAGGTGTGCCTCTCTTTTGATGTCCTTGTCTCTCAGTAAGGCAGAATGCTTTCTTTATCTAGGTTCCTCATTTCTTGTTATATTAATTTATTAATTCCTGGGCATTTAAAATTTTGTTGTTGTTGTTGCTACCGTGAAAGGAATTTTTTTCCCATTGTATTTTCTAACTGGTTATTGTAGGCATTTGGGGAGAACTCTGTCTCTCTACGCTTTTTATATGAGAATATGGTGACCAGTCATCGGACTGAGGCCTCAGGCCTAGTGGTTTTCCAGTTGACTCGCTGGTCTTCCAAGAGTTAAAACTGACAAATGATATTATTTCTTTCTAGTCCTTTTAATCTGAAAGACACAAAATAGTACCTTGTTGTTATGATTGCATTTCTTTGGTGACTGTTGGGGATGAACATCTTTGCACACATTCATTTGGCATTTGTTTTCCTATTGTGAACTGTCCATTCATATACTTCGTTAATTCCTCTATTTGGTATTTGTCATGCATTTTTCAATCTGATAAAATTATTTTAATTCATTTCCACTTGAAAAGTATACACTAACCTATTATTTCTGCCCAGAGAGGAAGAGTCACCAAATATCAGATGCAAATGTGAGCATGGGAGCACTCTAGAAAGGCTAGGAATCACTGCTGGAGGCTGCACGCCTGTACATTGACTTTTTGTCCCTTGGTCCTTAAAATCCTATAGGAAGCAGCCAGGTGACCAGTAAAATAGTCTTCCTGCATGGAGAAGGTGCTATTCCAAATCAAGCAGCCCCAGAGCCTCCTTGGCCCCGGCCCTCCCCAAGTTTTCACCTACTGGGCCCCCACCTCACTTCACACCGGGTGGTCCCCCTGACAGGTTTGAAGGGATTATCCAGGATCAATATTTGAAATAGTTGTATTTTTTTCTAACTGGAGTTAAGTTTATAAGCTTTTTTTATGTAACCACCAAACACCAGAAATAAAAATCTGGATGAGAGCCAGTTTGACTTGGAGCCAGCACACTTTCCCATAGCCAGGGAGCTCGCCCTTCATCCCAGATGTTTTTCCCCTAGTTACTGACATTTCCTCCCAAAAGCTGAATCAACTTCTCAAATTCTTCATCTGAGTAATTCAGGCCCCCAGTGATTCCTAGAAATCTTGCCCTCCCAGTCCAGCCCCCACCCCCAGCCCAGCCTCTGACACCTGAGCTGCAACTGGGGCCAGAGGAGGCCCAGGCTCCATGCGGTGGCCCAAGCCATGTGACCTGGAGCTCTGGCTCTAAGAAAGCTCCTGGGGGAGTTTTAATTGCCGGCTCTGCAAATGCAAGATGAGGCCCTGGTGGACGGAGGAGAGGGGAGCAAGAGCATCTGCAGGCTGATCCGGTAAAGAAGGGCGGGAAGAGGTCTTGTTCATACGAATTCCTAACTAAGGGCTAGAAGAAGACCAGCATCCATGCACAGTTTATCACCCAACACATATGTGTTGAGCACCAGCTGTGTACCGGGTACTCTCCTAGGCACAAGTGAACAAGACCAGCCTGGTCCCTTCTCTGGTAACAGTTACTGCCCAGTGGGAAAGACAGACATGGAACAAGTAATTTCACATCACAAGCTCAATGGTCACAAGTGTGAGAATTCTGCTTATACAAGTGGGAACAATTTCATGGCCTTGCTTATGAGCTCTTTTCCTTTGAAAGGATTCAGAGGAGTGGCAACAAGACTGCCCCAGGGATTTTTGATGGCCCTCCTTTCTTTTGCCTCCTACATTTCAGGGTGGGCCATCCTGGGAAAACAGTCCTCCCTGGCCTGAGTGAGACCAGAAAGGGACGGCATGGGAGAGGCTAGGCAGTGTTGGAGTCACCCTCTCCTCCCTGCTTGGGAAACTGGTCTTGAGGTTCGGCCTTGCCACTCTCATGAGCTTCCACAGCACTTGGGACTGGTCTGAGACTCAGCCAGATCACCCCAGGTTGGCCTTGGAAGTCACCTCTGAGTCAGTTCTCACTGACTAGCACATCCAGGGCTCCTCCCCTCATCTCCCTGCTCTTTTCTGCTCAGAACTCATGTTCCAGATGGACTCAGCTGGCAAGTGTTTGAGACGTGTCTCAGCATCTTGTGATGTGTTACTGAACCTCTGGGCCTTGTGTGGGCTGAGTCACTGACTCTGAGTTGATCCCTGATGCATATTGGCCCCTTCTTCCTGGGTCCAGAAACCAAAGCCCATCTTTGGAATGCAGGCCACAGAGTCCCTGTGACCAGGCCTGGAGGGGACCACTCTCCAGGGAGGGACAGTCAGTTGGACCTGTCCTGCAGTTTTTCTGTTCTCTCCCTTTTTCCTCTATACTGATTCTTTCTGGGAATGTGTTTGTCAAGGGAAGGGGATATAAGGACCATCCCAGACACTGGGCCTTTCTCCCTCCCAGCTGTCTTCCTCACCTCACTTTTCTTCTACCTGAGCTATGAGACCAAATACAGCTGGGAATCCTGCCTTGACAGGAATATTCTTCTATCAAAAACGATGAATTGTTTTTCTAGCAACTTGGGGTAGGTGGTGAATCGGTGAGACCAGGAAATGAGAGGGGAGGCAGCTTTTCTCTTGTCATGGTTAAGAGCATGGATGCCAAATTTAGACTGTCTGGATTTAGACTCCGGCATTGCCACTTCCTAGCTGAATCGACTTGGGTAAGTTTCCTGTGCCTCAGTTTCCTCATCTATAAAATATGAATAAGCACCCAACTCATAAGACTGTTGTAAAGATAAAATGAGCTACAACATGCACAGAACTGTAAAAAGTCCCTAAGATATAAGCATTAGTAGTAGTGCTTCTTGTTGTTGGTATGATAAGCTCTTAGGTTCTTGTTTGTAGCTTTTTGCACCTTCAGGCTGGTATTTTTACATACGGCTTCCCTTCTCTGCCTTTTCTGGATCAATACTCCATTGCTACTCCGGCATCTTTTCTTCCATTTCTGCCAATCCAGATCAGTAACAACTGGCTGGACCACCTCCTTTACTCTACTATTTCTGGGAACTGGTTCACCAAGGTTTAGGTGAGAGCTGGACAGGAGAAACTCATTCCTAACTTGAACTCCTCTTTTTTCCCCAAGCCTGAGGCCTTGCTCTTCTATGGCAGTCTTTCCAAGGAGAGCCTGTTTGAAGCATCCATACATCTATTCATTGATCCATTTATTCCATTTGTTCTACAGCCACTTTCTTTTTTTTTTTTTTTTTTTTGAGACAGAGTCTCACTCTGTCACCCAGGCTGGAGTGCAGTGGCATGATCTCGGCTCACTGCAAGCTCTGCCTCCCAGATTCACGCCATTCTCCTGCCTCAGCCTCCCGAGTAGCTGGGACTACAGGCACCTGCCACCATGCCCAGCTAATTTTTTTGTATTTTTAGTAGAGACGGGGTTTCACCGCATTAGCCAGGACGGTCTCAATCTCCTGACCTCATGATCCACCCACCTCAGCCTCCCAAAGTGCTGAGATTACAGGTGTGAGCCACCACGCCTGGCCTCTATAGCCACTTTTAAACATCTGTCAAGTACTATGAGAAGTACTAGCTCTAAAAAGAAAGATTTTCAGTTCTTGTGCTCAAGGAGGTCAAAGTCACAGGCAGTGACAATTCTGGTATATTAAGTGTTGTTATGAATGCAGGTGTGGGGTACTTTAAATGCACAAGGGAGGTACCTGACCCAGTGCTGAGTGTGAGGGGTTAATGATGCTCTGTGCTGGGTTCTGGAAGGTTAAAAGGACTTGGTCAGGTGAAATGAAGAAAGGACATTCCAGGCTGTGAAAGCAGCATCTGCGAAGGCCTGGAGAGGAAGAGAGCAGGCTCAGAGCTTGGTGGGGATTCAGTGCCCTCCCCCCCGCCACCCCCAGGAAGGAGAGGGAGCATAGCTTGGGGTAGGGGAGGGGGTAATCCAGGAAAGTATGGGGGCTGCTCTCTAGCTTTTCCATTGGCGGTCTGCATCTGGCATATTTACCCTATAGTCTCTTACTCTCTAATACTTCATCTCAAATAGTGTCCATAAAAGGGAGTTAGTTTTAGTAATTTTCACATGACCTATATGAAGCTGGAAGGATTCGTTATGTGTTCCATGGTGTTATTAATATGTTTCCAGACTCCTGGTCAAACAACAGATTGAACACACATGTTTAAGCTAGATGCCTTGTAGAAATATCAATAAAATGAGAACAGAAGAGGGAAAATAGGTATATACTCGTAAAGTCAATCAATATAGGAGAGGAGATAATAGCAGATGAAAAATACCAATATATTTTTGGAATATTAAAATGAGATGAAACAGCTAGAGACTGAAAGGTGTCTTTGATTCGGTTCCCAGTGAAACAGACCCGGAGATGGAAATCTGGTGCTGGAAGTTTACTGGGCAGAGCTCTTGGGTACAACACCTGTTGGGGAGTGAAAGAAGCAGGACTGAGTAGAGACAGATGGGGCTGAGTTGGAGTCACAGCACAGTCGCAGAAGACCTCATAGGAAGCCCTTCAGAGTGGTCCCAAATTGAGGCAAGGGGCTCAGGCCTTGGGATAACTTTAGATGTGGCAGTTCCCATCATCCATGGTCAACTCCTAGGAATGTCATCAGCCAATACTCCTAGCAGCTGGGAAATGAGACCTCCATCAAAAGGGGCCATCTGAGTTGTGCACCCCAACATTCTTAAAAGAGAATTCAAAGGAGAAGCAAGCCCATTCACACCACAGAACACTGGAAAGGCTCAGGAATTGGGGATGTGCTCTAAGGACAAAAGGAGACATGGGTCTGAAACAGGAACATTGAGAGGTACCCATCTCTCCCCAACCCTGCCAGGGGACAGAAGATTTACTGTGGAGTAAACTTTAACCAGAGAGGTTTCAGACCCAAAACACCAGATGTAGCAAAGAGGTCCAGGGCAGGCAACTGAAAACAGAAAAACAGTGGAAAGAGTCTTCCAAAAACAGGCAATTCCACGTTCTGAATGGGGAGAACATCAACCATTTTCCTGATCAGCTCAAAGAACGCAGCAGTCAGGCCTACAGAGCCTGGGCAGAAGACTGAAGAATCCTTCTCTAAGAAGACTGGCCAGTGGAGTAGAAAAGCCCTGATGATACTGAGATGATACTCTCAATTGGAAAAACCCAGCCAGCCACTTTATCTCTGTAATGAAGATTAACTAGGCAACAAACCCCACCCATGGTCACATAGCTTTTAATCAGCTTTTCAATACCTCACTCTCAAATATGGTCAGAGGTCAATGATGATACTCATATACTTGAGGAAAAACTCAATGTGAAAGAGTGATCAAAACAGGTAGGTGTCAAAAAGAACTCAGAGGAAACAGACACAATGCAGGAAGCAAAACAAACAAACAACAACAACAAAAACTCCACAACAATCTTCAGTGTCCTCAAAGAGGTAACAAATGTTGTTACATTATTGAAATAAGAACTGGATGCTATAAAAAGGAACCATTACAGAATAGAAAGCTAGCAAATTATTTCTCATTCATTTAAGTCCAATCAGTGGAAAAAGACAGTAGAGTGGGGTAGGACTCCACAAAGTTGTTAGGAGCTCCACTGACAAAGACCCTGCCATCTTTAACATGTAGCTTCCAAGATCACCCTGGACATCTCAACAGGAGAAGACAAAGTGAATCTTCCTGGGAGGCTTTTATGGACCAGGCCTATAAGTGACAGGAATCATTTCTGCTCACATTCCATCAGCTAAAACTGACATAGTCTAGCTTTGTACTCAGGAAGAAGGATCTGTTTTGATTAACACAGTAGCATCAACCACAAGAATGGCTGGAAGATAAAATCAAGGAAATCTTGCAGCAGGCCTAGAAGTCAGCTAGTCTGATTGAAGCAGGAAGATGAAAAGCTTCAGGAGAGAATGTCCCTAGTGTAAAAAAAAAAAAAAAAAAAAAAAAAAAAAGGAACTGAAAGAATATCAGACCAGGCATGGTGGCTCACACCTGTAATCCCAGCACTTTGGGTGGCCCAGGTGGGAGGACTGCTTGAGCCCAGGAATTTGAGACCAGCCTGGGCAACATGGCAAGACCCTGTCTCTACAAAGAATACAAAAATTAGCCAAGTAGTACCAGCTACTTGGGAGGCTGATCTCTTGAGCCCAGGAGGTCGAGGCTGCAGTGAGCCATGATCACACCACTGCACTCCAGCCTGGCTGACAGAGTGAGACCGTTTCTAAGGAAAAAAACAAGAATATCAGATGTTTAACTAAAAAAGGAAGTCGATTCAGAGTTTTAGAAGGCTTTTGTGAGTGTAGAAAGAAATCATGACAGTCAATAAAAAATGAGCAAAGGGAGGCAATTATTACTTACAGAAAGAATAGCAGTAATAGAAGAAAATGTAATCACCTAACACCTCATAATAAGATGAAAACTAAATAGTAATGTAACAAAAAATTGTAAAATATCTATTTTGGAAAGATGAAGTTGGGTGAGGGATAGGTAGTGAGAAAATAGCGCTAAATCCTTTTCTTCCACAAAGAAATTCATGAGGGAACATATGAGAAGTATTGATCTGAGAAATAGCAGGATAGCCCTATTGGTTAGATATATGGAGAGAAACACAATATAAAGTAGCAGAAAACACTAAAGAGGAAGACAAAAAAGGGGGGAAGGAATAGGCAGGAGACTTCTGTTGTTGCAGTTTGTAGATGTTGTAATATTATTTGGCTTTTAATACTCTGTATATTATATTACTTCAAAAATAATGACATAAAATGTCTATGGATAGGACCATCTTCAGGCATGACTGGATCCAAGAACTCATACGAAGTCATCAGGACTTGACACTCTAGGCTTTGCTTTTGTGATATTGTGAAATATATTTTTGTTCATTGTCCTGTTTCCTGACATAAAGCTCCCCAAATCCTTGAAAGCTCCTGAGTGATGAGTGTCTTTTGTATATTAATGGGATGACTGGTAGCTGGGGCTCCCAGGTAGCCTCAGAATGGGGACTGGTTGCCAGAGAAACCAGCCATGTAATTAGGGGGTGGAACTTTCTACCCCACACCTCCCGACCTCTGGGGAGTGGGGAAGGACTGAAGGTTGGGTTGATAAACCAGTGACCAATAATTTAATCACGATTGAATCATTATATGTAATGAAGCTTACATATAAACCCCAAAGGACTGAGTTCTGGGAACTTGCAGATAGCTGAACACATGGAGGTGCCTGGAGGGTAAGGCACCCGGAGAAGACATGAAAGCTCCAGGCTCCCTCCCACTTTCCTTGCCCTGTGCATCTCTTCACCTGGCTGTTCATCTGTATCCTTTGTAATATCCTATATAATAAATGGCTCAATGTAAGTAAAATGTTTCCCTGAGTTCTGTGAGCCACTTGGCAAATTAATGGATCCCAAGGAAGGGGTTGGGAAAACCCCAGTTTATAGCTGTGGTCAGAAACACTGATCACATCCTACACTTGCAACTGGCATTCTGAAGTGGGGGCAGTGTCATGGGACTGAGCCCTCAATCTGTGGGATCTCTTGCTATCTTCAGGAAGACAGTGTGAGAATAGAATAGAATTTGATTTGAAGACACTCAACTTGTGTCCACCAGAGAATCATCTGCAGGATTGCTTGGTGTGTAGGGGAAGACCACCCCCACATCTGGTGTCTGAAGTGTTACACTGAGTGACTGTGTGAGAGTAGAGGGTAGGAAAAACACTTTGGTTTGTCCTGTATCCCTACAGCTTTCCTTGTGTTGGTTTTCTTTTCAATCAGTCCCTCTCATCGCAGCACAGCAGCTCCTGGCCTATGCATTCTTAAAGCTATTAGTGCTAGCAGAAAGGAATGTCGCTTTCCTGATCATTCTGACCAAAGCCCAAGAATTTAATTCTACTGGAGTTGGCGGGGGTGGTGGGGGCAGTGTTGCCCAGCATCCACAAAACAAATGGCCTGAGAGTCAGGGATGAATGGCTACCTGGGGAGTGCTGACAGTAGAAGAAAAGGACCCAGAAGGCAGGCAGACAAAACTAACCGAGTCCATCATAAAAGTGAATGGGTGGAGCAGGCTGCAAAAAATCAAGTCCCCATCCTGCTTAGACCCTGCTGGATTTAGAGGTTTGTCTGCATAACCATGATCTTCCAAGTAAACAAGGTTATCTCAACACTCTCCATATGACTCTTTAGTGTGAACTGTTTTTAAAAAATATATACTCTTGGGATAAGTAGAAAATTGTGATTATTAGTACAAGTGACCTTTGGAAATGTTCATTAATTATGTGTATTTTTTCTTATGAATCATCTGTCTATGATCTTTGCCTATACCATTTTATTAATAAATATATTTATCAGGTATCTCAATACATTTAATAATTCTGCAAAGTCTAAAAATATTTCAACATCTAAAAAAAATTTCATAGACTCTTATACAGGTCTTTGGAGATTATCTAGCAGTGTGACTCTCATTTTACAAAAAATGAAATGAAAGCACTGAGAAGGGAAGTGTCAAGCCAGCTCAATGAATGAAGGAACAGAAAATCCAGCTGGATCCTCCACCAGTTAGATGGTGCTGCCTCTTCAATTACTTCTAAATTTGGTCCCCTCAAAGCCACATTTCCTACTCAATTGCCATATCCAGGAATTACAGAGAGCCACTTTCGTTTTCCCACAGTCTGAAGCATTTTTTAAAGACGGGGTAAATAGTGGAGAGGATTTTAAACTATCTTGAAGCCCCTTGCGATTTCATGCTGTAATTTTTTTTAGAGGGGGGAATCTTTTTTATTTTTATACACATGACAAGATTTTACATCAAGAATGGTCAGTTTAATAGTACAAATTTAACATACATGAGAAATGTTAAAGAAATTCAACTGAAAAACCCACTTCTTCCTGTGACCCATAATCCCACATTTTACAGTGCAGGGGAGAAAGGGACTGTGGGGAGCATCCAAAACAAGTCTCTCCCAAAAGAAATGACTTAAATTCCACATTCCCTCTCCACACAAGATCCAAACAGTGAGAGTATAATTTACAATTTATCTTTTTCAGTTGTAGATTCCTTTGCTGTTTCTTGTTCTTCTTCAACTGTTCCTACATCCATTTCTTCATCTTCATCTTGCTCTGTGTCTTCTGTTGTGTCTTCAGGTTCTTCTTTGGGTTCTCCTTCCACCTTTGCATCAGGGTCAATGTTCAAACTGAGTGAAGGATTCTTTCTATTCTATCTCCATATGCTTTAGTGTCTGGTAAAAGATATCCTGACCGAAGCGTTGCTATTTCACACAAAACCACAGCAAGAACCAAAACTATTTTATCATCTTCACCTTCCTTAATTCATCAAAGCATGTTTCTGATCAGTGGGTGTCTGGGATTAATTTCAAATGTTTTCTTCTGACTTGCATAGTAATTTGTAGAGCTGTCCTTGCTCGTTTGGTATGCTTGTGCTTTCATGATTCTCTCCATGTTGCCAGACTGTCCGTACTGGCTGGCCACCAAAGTACACAGAGATTCTGTCAGGTGCTGAGACACCACAGCCTTCTCAATTTTGTCCTTAAGGGCTTTATCTTTCATCCAATTGAGCAGAGGCTCAAATTCTTTCTAAACTACTTCATGACTCTCCTTAGTTTTCTCACTTTCATCAAACTTCATTCCTTCCTTGACAACATTCTGGAACCTCTTCCCATCAAATTTGGGAAGGGCCTGAATGCAGTGTTCATCCACAGGTTCTGTGAGGTAAATAACTTCATAGCCCTTTTTCAGAAGTCTTTCAACAAATGGAGAAGATTCAGCCTCTTTTCTGCTGGACCCAGCCATGAAGTAGATTTTGTCTTGTTTTCCCTTCATTCTTTCCACATACTGGTCTAGGGTAGTAATGTCAGTTGGATGATGAGAAGACTGGAACATAAGAAGTTTAGCAAGACATGTTTGATTGCAGTGGTCTTCAATCACACCAAGCTTGATGTTGGTACCAAATTCTTTCCAAAAATTATTATTGTATTTCTCACCAGCAATCTTCTTGATCACGTCCAGAGTTTTACAAACAAGCTTCTTCCTAATCACCTTAAGCAGTTTATGTTGCTGAAGAGTCTCAAGGGAAACATTCAAGGGGAGATCATCTGAGTCTACCACACCCTTGACAAAATTAAGGTACTTAGGCATCATATCATGGAAGTCGTCTGTGATGAATACACAGAGCACATAGAGCTTAATGTAATCACTCTTTTTAGATCCATATTCATCAAATAGACCATGTGGATCAGATGTGGGTACAAATAAAATTGATTTGAAGGTAACTTCCCCTTCAGCGGTAAAGTGAATATAAGCCATGGGGTCATCACTTTCCTTTGAAAATGATTTGTAAAAAGCTTTGTATTCATCTTCTACTTTTTTTTTTTTTTTTTTTTTTGTTTACTTCTTTTGATGGTCTCTGCCATATTGGTTTGATATCATTCATAAGTTCCCAGTCCCAGACAGGTTTTTCAACTTTTTTATTCTTTGATTTCTTTTCTTCTTTTTCTTCCTCTACTGCAGCTTCATCATCAGATTCTTCTTTGTCTTCTTTTGCTGCTTCTTCTTCCTCCCTGGGCTCCTCAACAGTTTCAGCCTTGCTCCAGCCGCACGGTCTGCCCACCTCAGGCTGTAATTTTAATTTCCCCATTAGCACCTTGCAAATCTCCATTCCAGGTAGCACAGTGTTCAGCTGCATTTTGCCATTTACATGACACAAGTTATAGCCAAAAAAGGTTAGTGTAGTGTTGTATCCCTGTCAAGGAATAAGAATGAAATGTGGAGACCCAGCTGTGGAATTTTGTAGAAGGAGGAGTGGAAAGGGTGGAGCAACCATTTCAATGTTGGCCTCAGCACCTCTTTGCTTTGAAATCCTGGATTCTCAAAAAGGTTCTGACCACAGAGGAGACTGAAAATACCCTGATTGGGAGGAGGCATTCTGTGCTCCTCCCACCATTCCTACTCAGCATCAGTGATGCAGTGAGCATGTGGGTCAGTATTAGACCATTTTCACGCTGCTGGTAAAGACATACCTGAGACTAGGAAGAAAAAGAGAGTTTTGTCTGTTTGTTTGTTTTTGAGATGGAGTCTCACTCTGTTGCCAGGCTGGAGTGCAGTGGTGTGATCTCGGCTCACTGCAACCTCTACCTCCTGGGTTCAAGCAATTCTCCTGCCTTAGCCTCCTGAGTCGTTAGGATTACAGGCACCCACCACCACGCCCAGCTAATTTCTGTATTTTTAGTAGAGACGGGGTTTCACCATGTTGGCCAGAATGGTCTTGATCTCTTGACCTTGTGATCCGCCTGTCTCGGCCTCTCAAAGTGCTGGGATTATAGGGGTAAGCCACCATGCCTGGCCGAAAAAGAGGTTTTATTGGACTTACAGTTCCACATAGCTGGGGAGGCCTCAGAATCATGGCGGGAGGTGAAAGGCACTTCTTACAGGGCAGTGGCAAGAGAAAATGAGGAAGATGCAAAAGCAGAAACCCCTGATAAAACCATCAGATCTCATGAGACTGATTCACTACCAGAAGAACAGTATGGAGGTAACTGCCTCCATGATTAAAATTATCTCCCACACGTGGGAATTCCCACGTGTAATTCCCACAACACGTAGGAATTATGGGAGTACAATTCGAGATGAGATTTGGGTGGGGACACAGAGCCAAACCATCTCATTTCGCCCCTGGCCCCTCCAAATCTCATGTCCTCACATTTCAAAACCAATCATGCTTTCCCGACAGTCCTCCAAAGTCTTAACCAATTCAGCATTAACCCAAAAGTCCACAGTCCAAAGTCTTATCTGAGACAAGGCCAGTCCCTTCCACCTATGAGCCTGTAAAAAAATATGGGAGTACAATTCAAGATGAGATTTGGGTGGGGACACAGAGCCAAACCATATCAGGGTCCCAGCAGATGTGATTTGTAGAAGACTAACTGGAGGGTTTAGAGTTTCCAAATGTCAGTAGAACCTAGGGAACATGATTTTTCCTCGCTGAGGAAACTCTTTGTCCAGAGTGAACTTAAGCAATTGTGTTTTGTTGACTCCAAGTTTCAAGACTAATCAAGTATCTCCTGTAGTGTGGAAGGCTAACTGCTGAACTCCGTATTTTTATCTGTTAACTGAGTGTTTCCTTTTTCCTTGACAGTGTGTACCACTCAAGTGATTATAGATCAGACAGTTGTCTCAATTAAGCTGCTGGCAAGACAAGAGTAGAATGATTTGAAGTGTAGGCAATAAAGAGGTTTAGCATTATTGAGAGATGGCTCTAGAGCTTCAGATGAACAAAACTTCAATAATAACAGCAGGAGGGCAGTATTAAAGCTAATAATAATAGCTAGAGCACTTAGTATGCACCAGACATTGTATGAAAGCTTTGTAAGCATTATCTCACTTAATTTCCACAACAATCCATGAGGTAGGTACCATTATGCTCACATCACAGATGAAGAGAATGAGGCTCAGAGTGGTACAGTTACTTGCCCAAAGTCATATGGTAAATTTCTTGGGACCACAGCAAGCAATCTGATTCCAGGATCCTAGGATCCTAAGCTCTCTCTATACAAACTTCATGAATACTCTGGAGGTTGTAGCCTCTGCTCCTGAAATAGTAGCTGCTCAAAAAATATGAGCCAATTGAATGAATAAATGCTCTGTAGTAGGCTGTTCTTGCAGTGCTATAAAGAAACACCTGGCCAGGCGTGGTGGCTCACGCCTGTAATCCCAGCACTTTGGGAGACTGAGGCAGGCAGATCATGAGGTCAAGAGATCAAGATCATCCTGGCCAACATGATGAAACCCTGTCTTTACTAAAAATACAAAAATTAGCTAGGCATGGTGGCACATGCTTGTAGTCCCAGCTACTCAGGAGGCTGAGGCAGGAGAATCGCTTGAACCAGGGAGTCAGAAGTTGCAGTGAGCCGAGATCACGCCACCGCACTCCAGCCTGGCGACAGAGTGAGACTCCGTCTCAAACAAACAAACACAAACAAAAACACTTGAGACTGGATAATTTATAAAGAAAAGAGGTTTAACTGGCTCACGACTCTGTATGCTTTACAGGAAGCATGGTGCTGGCATCTGCTCAGCTTCTGGGGAGTCCTCTAGAAGCATGCAATCATGGAAGAAGGTGAAGAGGAGGCAGGCACATCACATGGCCAGAGCAGGAGCAAGAGAGTGAGGTGCCACACACTTTTAAACAGCCAGATCTCACAAGAAGTAACTCACTATTTCAAGGACAGCACCAAAGGGATGGTGCTAAAATATTCATGAGAAATCCACCCCCCAGGATCCAATCACCTCCCACCAGGCCCCACCTCCAATACTGGGGATTACAATTCAACATGAGATTTGGGTAGAGACAAACATACAAACGATATCATGCTCCATGGTGCTGAGTCCTGGGTCAGAGTCAGGTGGCTGCGTCCTCTGCAAGCCTGAAGGGAGGCCTGAGAGCTACATTAAGATGGCCTTTCAAACTCCTCAGAATTTTGTTTGAATTTAGAATCTTTTGAATAATTGTCACAGTAATGCCTCATCTTTGTTTTAGCAGTGTTTAAGAGGCCGAGGCGGGCAGATCACAAGGTCAGGAGTTCGAGACCAGCCTGGCCAATATGGTGAAACCCCGTCTCTACTAAAAATACAAAAAAAATTAGCCAGGCGTGGTGGTGCACACTTGTAATCCCAGCTACTCAGGAGGCTGAGGCAGGAGAATTGCTTGAACCCAGGAGGTGGAGGTTGCGGTGAGCTGAGATCACGCTACTGCACTCCAGCCTGGGTGACAGAGGGAGACTCCGTCTCAAAAAAAAAAAAAAAAAAAAAAAGTGGTAATTATTATGTTTACCACAGTTATTTTTTAAGAGGGGAAAAATGGTAATTCCTGAGTATGCAGTGAAAGGGGTTGGTTAAATAAATTATGAAAATACATATGACAGAATACTTAGCCATTAAAAATCCAGTTGTGTAAGAATACCACAGGACAGAAAAACACATTTTTGATATATTGTCCAGGGGAAAAGGCTGGTTACAAAATAGAGCATTATCCCAATAATGTACATACATTTATGCATACAAAAATATCTGGAAGAAGATACATTAACACATTAACCATAGTTATTTCCATGTGGTAAGAGTGTAGGTAGTTTTAATTTTCTTCTTTGTGATTAAATTTTTTTTTCAAATTTTCTTCAATAGCTATATACACATTTTCTAATCAGAAAAAGCAATAATGTGATTTTTCTTTCTTTTTTTTTTTTTTTGAGACAGAGTTTCACTCTTGTTGCCCAGGCTGAAGTGCAATGGTGCGATTTCGGCTCACCGCAACCTCTGCCTCCTGGGTTCAAGCGATTCTCCTGCCTCAGCCTCCAGAGTACCTGGGATGATAGGCATGCACCACCATGCCTGGGTAATTTTGTATTTTTAGTAGAGACAGGGTTTCTCCATGTTGGTCAGGCTGGTCTCGAACTCCCGACCTCAGGTGATCTGCCCGCCTTGACCTCCCAAAGTGCTGAGATACAGGCAGGAGCCACTGTGCCCGGCCTTATAATGTGATTTTTTAAAAGGAGTTATAATCAAATTTTGATCTTCACTTTAAAATTAAGATATGTGTCCAGGCACAGTGGCTCATGCCTGTAATCCCAGCACTTGGGGAGGCCGAGGCAGGAGGATCACCTGAGGTCAGGACTTCGAGACCAGCCTGGCCAACATGGTGAAACCCTGTCTGTACTAAAAATACAAAAATTAGCTGGACATGGTGGTGCACACCTATAATCCCAGCTACTTGGAAAGCTGAGGCAGGTGAATCGCTTGAACCCAGGAGGTGGAGGCTGTTGTGAGCTGAGATCAGGCCACTGCATTCCAGCCTGGGCAACAGAGTGAGACTCCGTCTCAAAAAAAAAAAAAAAAATTAAATAAAATTAAGATATGAAGTTGCAACTTAATGAAAGACGCAATATAGCTGCTAAAAACATGCCTAGCCAAAATGTAAAGTTAAATCAGAAAAAAATTACAATACAGGGAAGAGAGAGTTTTCCTAGCCCAACACTCAAATCCCTTTCTGTGCTGACCCTTGACATCACTATGTCACCCTAACATAAGCCACCTTATGAATCTTCCAATTCTTATCTTCTTTTCCCTCACCCCTCCTCCCTCAACCTCCTCATATCCCTCCCCTCATGGGCCACCTCACCCCAATCCCTAGGCCTGGCTTTAAGGGCTGACCTCCACACAGAAGAGGCCCGATTCTACAGCAGCCCACATCAGCCTGGACCTCTCAGAACTCTCAGGTCCTGGGAAAGGGAGCCTGACCCCGACCCTCCTTGAGAGAAGGAAGTGGCAGTGAGATGCCCTCACCAGGCCTGCTCCCAGCCTGCCTTATCCCTGGTACAGAGGCTGGGGTTTCCTGCCCGGAAGCACTAGGCCCGAACACAATGGGGGTTATCAGTCACCATCGGGGGATTAGGACCACGGGAGCCCTCCACTTAACAGTCAGGTTTCCAGGCCTTTCCTGCATGAATGTTTACTTCCGTGGAAGCTCTTGTTTTGGTCTTTTCCAAGATGGAAACCCTTCCCCCAGCTTCCCACCCCTCTTTAACCCTGGGTCAGCGCCCTTTCACTTCCCAGCCTTTCCTTCTTTGGGTCTAAGTCTACTTAAATTGATAATGATAAAAGCCTGGGTAAGGAAAGTGTTTCTGCTCTTTCTAGACCTTTTTTTCTTTTAAAATTATAGGTAAAATAGATGCACTAATTTAATTGGCTTCCGTGATGAGACGAATAATTTCATCAACTGAACAAATTAACAAATGATACCTGAATTGAGATTTAAGTTCTTAATCTAACAGTTGGCTTATTTAGACGCCCTTAATAGAGGGTCTTTCCATATTAAAAAGCAGAGATATTAATAATTAGTTTATTTATAAGAAAAAAGTTTTTTTAAAAGCGTAACTTATCATGTTGTAAGCTTTTATAATAAAAATGGCAGAGTTGCTTTTAAAACCTATCTCGGAAAATAATAACTACCATTTACTGAATGCTTATATGTATTAAGTAGCTTACTCATATTAGCTCATTCAGCCCTAAGGATCACTTATTTTATGAATGACAAAACTGGCCCTCCGAGAGGTTGAATAACTCACTGAGATCACCCAGTATATAAATGTCAGGGCTGAGTTTTGAACCCAGCCTGTGTGACCTCACAGTCTTTAGACCTTACATTGTACTACTGCCTCTCAAAGTAGCTGAAACAACTCACATCTACCAACATTCTCCAGTATTAGTTAGGTATTAGACATGGGTTTACATTTGAAAGCTTGTCTCCCTCCCTAACTCCAAGCACAACTTCTCAAAACTCACCACTGTTACCCAAGGACTTTAGCAGCTGTAAGCTCAGAAAACATGAAAAGATAATGGTGTTGGTTTTCACAACCCCCATGTAATTCAAAAGAAAAACTACACTAAGCCACAAAGTGTTAACAAGGTAAACAAAGGTATGATTTTTCTAATACATGTGTCTGTGTATGTGATGATAAATATGATATGAGATACTTTTCAAACAATTTTGGGGGTATTCCTGCCTTCCTGGACCTTAAGCGCATGTTTATCTGCCTATTAGGTAATTGTATGCCAACTCTCACTTCCCGAATTGGATGTGGGAAAAGAGAAAGCAAAGAAAAGGAAAAGAAAGGATGAAGGGACCAGGAGTGGTGGCATATGCCTATAGTCCTAGCTACTCAGGAGGCTGAGATGGGAGGATCCCTTGAGGCCAGGAGTTCAAGGCTGCAGTTAGCTATGATCACACCACTGTACTCCAGCCTGGGCAACAGAACAAGACCCCATCTCTATTAAAAAAAAAAAAAGAAGCGGGGGGGAAGAAGAAAGAAAAGGACATCTGCTCAGAAGTGGAGGTGGTGGTGGTGGGGATTAACATTTGTGAACTCCTGCAGGCTTCGCTCTGACCTTTCCTGCAGGAGGGTGAGATCCTGAAGGGAGAGAGCCCCTGATTGGGGGTAAAGGGCATTCAGGGTCTGGGGGCACAGCCCTGCCTCCTAGTGCGAGGCCTGCTCTGACTTAGCCCGGGAGGGCAGCCAGACCTGCGCCTCCCTGTTTCCACTGATTCCACTGGGACCCATTGCAGAATGACTCAGATGAGCTCTGTTGCCCTGCAAAGCCTGAGGGATGTCAGTGCCTGCTCTGAGCAAACACCCCAACAGTCAATTTAAGTTATTTAATTAATTTTTATGACATCCAGTCAGCCTGCCTGAGGGGTGAACCTCTGAGATCATGATGACACATGTGGCTGTGGCTCCTGGGATCTCTGCAGTTTCTGTGGTTTCCATGGGGCTTCAGTCCCATGCAGGGCCACTGGCTGTGCTTTGAGGAATGTCATCCAGAACGTGGTCCATGTGAGAACATGTGAGGGACGATGGTGGGCACTTTTCAGGGAAGGATGGAGGCTCTGCAGTCAGAGGAGCCACCTTGCCACGCCCCTTGGGTGAGGTGACTTCATGCAGTGGATGCCTCTGTAGCCTCCATATGAAAGATGCAACTATGGGTTCCTTTGGGGTGCTGGGAGAGCCATTTACCTTGGGGGAGCTTGGAGGTTTTCTACAAATTTGTAGATAAATTCTACAAATTTATCTACTAAGAGCACTGAAATTTCCTGGAGGGTTCTGATGTTGGTTGGGGAGTCTTCTTCCCATGCCTTGGATAATCTGTTCAGGGGTTTGTGAAGTTTGTGGCGTAGAAGCCCTAGGGTGATTCTCTGTGTATTGGGAAGGTGCTGCTATTCAGTGAGCCCTCAAAGGTCTTATAACCTGGACAAGGGAAAGAACCATGATGAGGAAATTTGGCTTTCTCTGCTGGGACTGCTCCAACAGCGAGGAGCAGAAAGGTGGGGTTGGGATGCTTAACGGTATTGACTCACTCAGGCCTAAGGCCCACGGGTGGCTGGGAAGTGAGATCTGTGGAAGGGGCTTTTCCACAGTTACTGACACCACCAAAACTCATGCTTTCCTCCTTTATTGCAACCAGTCCTCTCTCCTAGCACCCCTTTGGGAGGCAGTTCAACACCAACTTCCCCTACCTGGGGTGAGAGGAGAGCATATCCTCCCTGGGTCCGCAGGCTCAGCCCAGCCACCATCTCAAAGTTCAACCCATCCAACATTGAATACTAGGCCAAGTTCTTCCTGCTGAGAAGGAAGTCACCTCTGCTGCATCCTATGGCCTTCCTGCTGGAATGCCCACTTGCTCTAGGCAGCAAGTACAGGCTGCTGTTTCTGACAATCAGTTATTGAGTTCTTGGTTTCTTGTTCCCAGATCTCAATTCAGTAAGTTTCCAGATGTGACTTACAATATAACAGGAAAAAATGGCAAGACAAAGGAGGTCCAGGTCCATTCCCTCTTCTCTAGGATAAAGGATGATTTTAAGGACAGGGCCTGGTCTTTAAAGATTCTTTGATTTAAGTAATATGTGCTTTGGGAATTCATAATCTTTTCAAGGGGCTTTTTCATTGCATTGAGGAAAGTACTGTAGCTTCATTTGACAAATGAAGGCATTGAAAAACAGAGAGGTGAAGTTATTTCACATTCAAATAGGATATAAGGACTGAACTTGAAGTTCTTCGTAGTTTAAAATTCTGTCCTACCACTTTCCTCTGGGAGAAAGCATAGGGAATCTAAGGAGTCTTCAGTCATAAAAATGGGTGGCTTAGATGAATCAATATCAGGTTGGTGGTAACATGTATCAAAAGCACTGTGATTAGCCAGGTGTGGTGGGGCAAACCTGTAGTCCCAGCTACTTGGGAGGTTGAGGCAGGTGGATCACTTGAGCCCAGGAGTTCAAGTCTGCTGCAGTGAGCTTTGATTGTGTCATGGCACTCCAGCCTCAGTGACAGAGTGAAACCCTGTCTCTAAAAAAATTAAAAATAAAAAAAGCATTATGAATGCTCTTGGACTCAGCAGCTCCACTTCTAGATCTCTGCTGGGAAATTAATCAGAGTGCTGCAAAGATTTTGTTAAATAAAGTTTATGAGAGGCCATTGGTTTGGACTCAGTTCCCGCAGTTGGCTGAACAGACCAGACCAAACCAGAATGGACTCACTTGTGATAGGTGCTTCATAATCAAGCTGTACTTAGAAACAGATCAGTTTTCCAGAAAACAGGAGATCATAGCAACCTATCCAAAAAGGCCTGGTCATCTGGGCACAGTGGCTCACGCCTGTAATCCCAGCACTTTGGGAGGCTGAGGTGGGCAAATCACTTGAGGCTAGGAGTTTGAAACCAGCCTAGCCAACATAGTGAAACCCCGTCTCCACTAAAAAGACAAAAAAATTAGCCTGGTGTGGTGGTGCACGCCTGTGGTCCCAGCTACTTGGGAGGCTGAGGCATGAGAATCGTTTGAATCCAGTAGGTGGAAGTTGCAGTGAGCCATGATCCTGCCACTGCACTCCAGCCCGGGCCACAGAGCAAGGCTCTGTCTCAAACAGTAACAACAATAACAACAAAAACCCAAAAAAGCCTTGACAAACTGAATCAGCATAAGGAAGCCCCCTCTACTTTAGCCATATGAGGAAAGTAACCTGAAGTAACCTGCTGTTAACCAATCCACTTTTTGCACTCTGCTGTTCCCTTGTTGCTGCTCAAGCTACCTTACAAAAAGCAACTGTTCTGCCATGCCCAGGAGAACACCTTTCTATTCTGTACATGAGATGCTGCCTGATTAATGAATCACTAAGAAAGCCAATTAGATCTTTAAACTCAGTTTGTTGAAATTTTTTCCTTGACAAAATATAGGTAATGACACTCATTGATAGGACTGCTTCTAATGCCAAAAAGTTATAAATACCTTAAGCATTGAACAATAGGGAATATATAATTTGGTTCTCCATTATGTACCATTGGAAATGATGTTATAGAAGAGTATTTATTGTTAAGAAACAATGTATTGTTAAATGAATAAAGAGGGCTTCAAAACAGTATGTGTAGTATAATCCCATTTTTAATTTAAAAAGTATCCATCTGAGAAAAATATTAGAGTGATATTATTTCTGAATAGTTTTACTTTTTTCTTAATGTTTTATAAATTCTCTGAATTGAATATGCATGCCTTTTTAGTAAAAACACACTAATATTGTTTAAAAAACAATACTGAAGATGGTAACTAAGAGAAAACATTCTCTACAATGCTCAAAAGAAGGCAATGAAGGTTCTGAGTACAGGGAGAGAGAGGTGGGAATATGGGCACTTAGCGATCTTACCCAACAGCCTTAGCAAGGACCTCAGGTTCAAGTAGGATTTAAGGACTGAACTTGAAGTTCTTATTTCATTCATCTTGAGCCTCGATGCTTTTTCAGCTGCCTATCACCCAGCCTTGCAGAGAGGACACAAACTCCTGTTAAGGCTTCTCTCTGGGATTTAATAAGAATAGCTTAAGTTAAGTAATATTTATAGGTTCTATACATTACCTCTCAAAACAGGAATTAGTAATAATAATAACAGCTGAAAAGTAGTCAATGGTTTCTGTTTACCAATGCTTAGGCATTTAACATCTATTAACTAATTTTCTTTTTTTTGAGACAAAGTTTCCCTCTTCTTGCCCAAGCTGGAGTGCAGTGACGTGATCTTGAGTCACTGCAACTTCCGCCTCCTGGGTTCAAGTGATTCTCCTGCCTCAGCCTCCTGAGTAGCTGGAATTACAGATGCCCGCCACCATGCCTGGCTAATTTTTTGTATTTTCAGTAGAGACCGGGTTTCACCATGTTGGCCAGGCTGGTTTTGAACTCCTGGCCTCAAGCTGTCCTCCCGTCTCGGCCTCCCAAAGTGCTAAGATTACAGGTGTGAGCCACCGTGCCCGGCCCTATTAACTCATCTATATTTCTCTTTCATTTAAGTCTCTCTCCCACACTTCCCAATTGATCTGTCCATAAATCCTGTTGGTTCCTCATTCAAAATATATACAGATGCTAATCCTTCCTAATCACCTTCTCCACTAGCACCCTAAGCCATCTTCCTGTCCCACTGAGGCAGTCTTCCATTGGTCTTCCTGATGCTGCAGCCCTGCGGTCTGTTTTCAACAGAGCAGCTGTAGGTATTTACATGTAAATCAGATCAGTGTGATAATCTGCTCAAAATCCTTTGATGGCTCTTCTGGCTCAGAGAAAAAAGACAGATTTCTTACAACAATCTATAGTAAGGCTCTACTTGATCTGGTCCCGTCTTCCCTTGTACCTCCCCCGACGCCCACCCAACACACCTTACACCCCATCATCTTTTCTCTCCCCTCTCTGTCACTCAGCTGTCACTGAGCTGGCTTTCTTACTGCTTCTAGAACACCCAGAGGCAGACTGCTGCCTCAAGGCCTTTTTTTACCAGAGTGCTTTACCCCCAGATTAACCACAGGACTTGCTCCCTCAGGACTTCCCTAAAATGTCACCTTCTCAGTGAAGCCTTTCCTGATCAACTTAAAATGAAACATTCCATCCATCACCTTATTCACCTCTCCCCATTCCTCATATATGTATATATGAAATTTACATATATTTGTATATATACTTTTTCTGTAACACAAATTCTCACCTAACACATGCGTCATTTGATTGTCTCCTCTTACTGGAACGTTAGCGTCACAAGGGCTAGGTTATGTTCTTTGCTCTATCCCCTACACCTAGAATAGTACTTGCACCTAGGGTGCACTCAACAAATATTTTTGTTGAATAAATGAATGAAGGAATCAATAATTTCTTCTTAATAACTTTTGAAGGCATCTGAATTTTACAGTTTAATAAACTGAGAGTCAGGAGGTTAAAAATTAACATATTATTTTAATTAATTTTGTATCCAACACGAATCCCTGCAATTGCATTTTTAACAGTTTTATTGAGATATAATTCGCATACCATACAATTTACCCATACAATTCAATGGTTTTTAGTATATTCACAGTTGTGTAACTGTCGCCACAATCTAATTTTAAAACAGGGAAACGCTGTTCCCATCAGCAGTTGCTCCCCTCCTTCTCCGCAATCCCCCAGCCCTAGGTAACCACTAAACTACTTTCTGTCTCTATAGATTTGCCTATTCTAGACATTTCATAGAAACAGAATCGTACAATGTGTGTCTTTTGTGACTTCCTTCTTTCACTTAGCATAATGTTCAAGTTTCATTCATGCTGTAGTATGTATTAAAACTTCATTTCTTTTCATGGCTGTATAATATTCCATTGTGTGGCTATATGACATTTTATCTATTCATCAGTTTGTAGTTTATAGACATTTGGTTTTACCTATTATTAATAATGCTTTTATGAGCATTCATGTACAAGTTTTTGTGTGGATGTATGTTTTCACTTCTTTTGGGTACATACCTAGAACTGAAATTGCTGGGTCACATGGTAATTCTATATTTGGCCTTCATGAGGAACTTCTAGATTGTTTTTCAAATTAGCTATACCAGTTTGCATTTCCACCAGCAGTGTATAAGAGTTCCAATTTGTCTATGTTCTCACCAACACTTGTTATTACCTTAAAAAAATTTTTTTTAGCCATCTTAGTGGGCATAAAGTAATATCTCATTGTGGTTTTTCTTTACATTTACCTAATAACTAATGATATGAAACATCTTTTCATATGCCAATTGGTTGTTCATATATCTTTGGAGAAAATATTCTGACCTTTTACCCTGTTTTATAATTGTTATTGAATTGTAAGAGTTCTTCATATATTCTAGAGTTCCTTATCATACATATATTTTGCAGATATACTCTCCTATTCGATGGCTTGTTTTTCTACTTTTTTGACAGTATCAGTGGGAAGAAAGTTTTAATTTTAATGGTGTCCAATTTATCTTAGTTTTTTTCACTTGTGCTGTTGCTGTTGAATCTAAGAAGACTCTTAACCTAAGGTCACAAAGATTTATTTTTATGTTTTTTTCTTTTCTTTTCTTTTTTGAAGAAGGGTCTTGCTCTGTTGCCCAAGCTTGGGTGTAGTGGCAATCATGGCTCACCACAGCCTCAGCCTCCCAGGCTCAAACAATTTATCCTCCCACCTCAGTCTCCAGAGTAGCTGGAACTACAGGCACATGCCACCATACCTGGCTAGTTTTTGTTTTTTTTTTAAATTTCTTGTAGCAACAGGGTCTCACTCTGTTGCCTAGGCTGGTCTCAAACTTCTGGTCTCAAGCAATCCTCTTGCCCTTGCCTCCCAAAGTGCTGGGATTGCACCTGGCCCTTTTTATTCTAAGTGTTACATAGTATAGGTTTATCTCTTTCACTTAGTTCTATAATCCATTTTGAGCTAATTCTTGTGTATGGTGTAAGGAAGAGATTCACCTTCATTCTTTTGCATGTGGATGTCCAGTTTTCACAGAACCATTTGTGGAAGACTATTTCTTCCCCATTGGAGAAAAAAGTCTTGGTACACTTGTCAAAAATCAATCGATCATAAATATAAGGATCTATTTCTCTACTCTTAATTCTATTTCATTAATCTATATGTCTATCTTTATGCCCCAGTAAAATGCTGTCTTTACTGCTGTAGTTTTGAAGTACTTTGAAATCAGAAAATATGAGTCCTCCAACCTTGTTCTTCTTTTTTCAAGATTTTTTTTTTTTTAGCTATTCTGGGTCCCTTGCATCTCTATGTAAATTTTAGGATCAACTTACTAATTTCTGCAAAAAAGACAGCTAGGATTTTAATAGGGACTGTGCTGAATCTATAGATCAATTTAAGGAGTATTGGCATTTTAATAACATTAAGCCTGCCAATCCTTGAACATGAAATTCCTTTCATTTATTTAAGTATTTAATTTCTTTCACTGATGTTTTGTTTTCAATGTATATATCTTACACTTATTTTATTACATTTATTCCTAAGTATTTTGTTCTTTTTGATGCTATTGTAAATAAAATTGCTTTTTTCATTTCTTTTTTAGGTTATTAATGGATAGTGTATAGAAATACTGTTACATAGAAATAATGATATCTGTATATTGATCTTATATTTTACAGCCTTGCTGAAATAGTGAGTTTTACTTCTTCTTTTCCAACTGGGATGCCTTTTATACCCTTTTCTTGCCTTACTGCACTGACTAGAACTTCCAGTACAATATTGAATAAAAGTGGCAAGAGCAGATATCTTTGTTTGTTTCCTAATCTTTAGAGGAAAACATTCAGTCTTTTATTCAAAGTGTGATGTTAGCTGTCAGTCTTTTGTGGATAGTCTTTAGCAGGTTGAGGAAGTTACCTTCTATTTCTAAACTGTTAAATATTTTTATCATGAGTGGGTGTTGGATCTTGTCAAATGCTTTTTCTGCATCTGTTGGGATGATCTAATTTGTTTAAAAATTTTTTTTCTGGTTGTTGTTTTAGAGATGGGATATCATAACTCACTGCAGCCTCTACCTTCTGGGCTCAAGCAATCCTCCTGTCTTGGCCTCCCAAAGTGCTGAGATTACAGGCATGAACCACCACACCAGGACTAACTTTTGTTTTTATTTTGTTGATATGGTATTTTACATAAATTGATTCTGTGATGTTAGACCAACCTTGCATTTCTAGGATGAATCCCACTTGGTCATGGTATATAATCTTCTTTATAAATTGCTGGATTTGATTTGTTAGTGTTTTACTCAGGATTTTTGTGTCTATATTCATAAGAGATATTGGTCTGTAGTTTTCTTGTGATATCTTTGTCTGGTGTGGTATCAGGGTAATGCTGGCTTTACATAATATATTCGGGAGTATTCTCTCCTATTTTCTTTCTTTCTTTTTTTTTTTTGAGATAGAGTCTCGCTCTGTTGCCTGGGCTGGAGTGCAGTGGCGCGATCTCGGCTCACTGCAAGCTCCACTTCCCGGGTTCACGCCATTCTCCTGCCTCAGCCTCCTGAGTCCCTGGGACTACAGGCGCCCGCCGCCACGCCCGGCTAATTTTTTGTATTTTTAGTAGAGACGGGGTTTCACCGTGTTAGCCAGGATGGTCTCCATCTCCTGACCTCGTGATCTGCCCGCCTAGGCCTCCCAAAGTGCTGGGATTACAGGCGTGAGCCACCGCGCCTGGACGCTTCTCTCCTATTTTCTAAAAAAGTTTGTGAAGGATTGGTTTTAATTATTCTTCAAACGGTTGGTAGAATTCATCAGTTTAAAGGCATCAGAACCCGGAATTTTTTTTTTTTTTTGAGACAGAGTCTGGCTCTGTCGCCTAGGCTGGTGGCACGATATTGGTTCACTGCAAGCTCCGCCTCCCCGGTTCACGCCATTCTCCTGCCTCAGGCTCCTGAGTAGCTGGGACTACAGGCACCCGCCACCTCGCCCGGCTAACTTTTTGTATTTTTAGTAGAGACGGGGTTTCACCGTGTTAGCCAGTATGGTCTCGATCTCCTGACCTTGTGATCCGCCCGCCTCGGCCTCCCAAAGTGCTGGGATTACAGGCGTGAGCTACCGCGCCCAGCCTGAAAACCCGGAAATGTTTTAGGAGAAGTTTTAAAATTACGAATTTAGTCTCTTTACTTGTTATAGGTCTTGTCTCACGTGTCCCTGTGAAGAGACCCCCAAACAGGCTTTGTGTGAGCAACATGGCTGTTTATTTCACCTGGGTGCAGGCGGGCTGAGTCCGAAAAGAGAGTCAGCAAGGGTGGTGGGATTATCACCAGTTCTTACGGGTTTTGGGATAGGCGGTGGAGTTAGGAGCAATGTCTTATGGGCAGGGGGTGGATCACACAAAGTACATTCTCAGGGGTGGGGAGAATTACAAAGAACCTTCTTAAGGGTTGGGGAGATTACAAAGAATCTTCTTAAGGATGGGGGAGATTACAAAGTACATTGATCACTTAGGGTGGGACAGAAACAAATCACAATGGTGGAATGTCATCAGTTAAGGCTATTTTCACTTCTTCTGTGGATCTTCAGTTGCTTCAGGCCATCTGGATGTATACCTGCAGGTCACAGGGGATGTGATGGCTTAGCTTGGGCTCGGAGGCATGACAGGTCTATTTAGATTTTCTACTTCTTCCTGAGTCCGTTTCTGTAGTATGTATCTTTCTGGAAATTTGTCCATTTCATCTAAGTTGTCTATTTTGTTGACATACAGTTTTTTATAATATTATGTTATAATCCCTTTTGTTTCTCTAAGATCAGTAGTGATGTCCTGCTTTCATTCCTGATTTTAGCTGCAATTGCATTTTAATGCAAAGGTAGTATGTGACTATGGAGCCTTGAGACATTTTTATTCAGGAAAACAAGTGTCTGGAAATTAGTGAGATTTTAAAGGGAGTAATATAAACTATGGAACCAGTAGTATTTTAATGAAAGGTAGTTCCAGCAGTGCTGGGCCCAGCTCCTAAGAACTGTCTTGAAGATCTGGAAAGTCAGAGAGAGTATCTCTGTGTATTGTGATTGTACCACTGGAGTCCTATGGTATTACCAGAAAAGGCGTGTCTCAGCACATAGAGCAGCTGGGAGTTATCTGGTACCATATGAAAACATTTTTACGGGCAGAAATAATTTGAAAAGGAGGTTAAAGTTGTCATTAAATTAGCCACCCTTATTCATTTCTATGATAAGATCATAAAGGGCAGAGTTCACCTAACTCCTTATTGGTTTCTTGAATGGTTTTTGGAAAGGCAGTTTAGAAGAAAGGGAAAAATCATAGGATTTTTAAATTCACACAAACCATGTGGCACAAGCAAATTTGTTAGTTATTAAATGTTTAGCTAGGGGATTAATAAGCCATTAATGGGCTAGAATGTTTAGGAGAATGGTGACATAGGTCTAAGGATTGTTACTGATTTGGGGATATTCTAGTGCATTCAGACTTTAGTTGAGGTTGAATGTATTTCCCATTTTCCTTATAATTGCACAAATTAACATTTTTTTAATATGAGAAAATTAGGTCCTAAATGCAACATGCCGTGCTAAACCCTATCATAATACTAAAAAATCAAAGATCATTCTTCCCACTGAGTTTAAGGAAAAAAAAAGTAAAAAACAAAACAATACAAAACCAAATGTGAGTCCCACGAAAACAGGGACTTTGGTTATCTTATTTCATAGTTGTGTCCCAAGCATAGTGCTGTAAACCATGAGGACCCCAATAGTGAATAAGTGAATGATTAATAGTAGCTGCCTGTCACTAGGTTTCACTGTAAATAATAATAATGAAAACCTCCTTTTTGTTGAAGAGATATCACAGTTCAAAGGCAAAAAACCCTCCCCCTGCAACTTTCAAAGTGCAGCTATAAAATTCCCCTGAAGAAGTGGTCCCCTGAGTGATAAAGCGTCCCAACTCGAAGTTTCAAAACTCAGCCTGTTGGGCATATCAGAATCTTAAAACAATCACGTTTAAAAGCACTGCTGTTGTAAGGATTTTCTTTGATTTAAATGTTGTTTCTCTTGGAAAAGTCTTGTTTTTCTAAGCAAGTTAGATGGTTGAACTGGGCATACTGGGGAAAGAGAAAATTAAAGACGTTTTAAAAAAGGAGAATATGGTTACTTTTTTGTAGGAGTCTCTGCTGAGTTTCTGATACCTTACATTTAACTTCACCAATAAATGCTTTTTTTATCCAAGAATAGATTGAAATACAATTTTATGTCAAGAATTTTCCTAAGACTAGCTAATCATAACCTTTCTTATGGGGTTATGAGGAGTTAATGCTCTAATGTATGTGAAGTACCTGAATACACAAGACAGTCATTCACTGCAGCAAGCTTATTACTTTTGTGGACAGCTTCTGTCCTTATTTAACAATTTGATATTTTCTTCACTGTGGATTTTCTAAAAGTAATTTTGATTCATTAAAGGATTGCATTAAAATGTTATTTATCTTGATTACTGAATGTTTTGGCTCCCCCTAAATTTTGTGCCTGAAGCAAGTCCCCCCTTTCCCTCACCTTAGCCCCAGCCCTGGTGGATAACTCAGTGATCTGGGGATGATTTAACAAGGTTGTGCAGTGTGTACCAGGCCTATTCCTCCTTATACTGAAAACTGTTGGCCTTGTGGAGAAGCAGTGTCATCACAGTTATTTGGTGTTAACGAACACAGTTTCGCCTAGCCACTCTTGATTGAACTGGGTTGATCACCTGATCCGAAGACATCCAGTCCATGGACTGCTCAGTGATCATTTGTATGCCTGGGCTTACAATGGTGAGGCAGGCTAATCAGATTCCTTTCTGATGGAAAGGGTCTAATGACTTTAAATATGGAAATTGAATAGAAGTATTTACAAGTGAAATGAAATGATTTCTGGGATTTGCTTTAAAATACTAAAAAAAAAAAAAAAAAAGAGAGAGGTAAACAGAAGTTTATTTTTATTTAAAAAAACCTTTTATTTTAGATTCAGGGGTACATGTGCAGGTTTGTTATACGGGTAAACTTCTGTCATGGGCATTTGTTTGTTGCACAGATTATTTAGTCACCCAGGCACTAAACCTAGTACTCAATAGTTATTTTTTCCTGCTCCTCTCCCTCCTCCCACCCTTCATTCTTAGGTAGGCCCTAGTGTGTGTTGTTCCACATGTCCATGTGTTCTCATCATTTAGCTCCCACTTATAAGTGAAAACACACAGTATTTGGTTTTCTTTTCCTGCATTAGTTTGCTAAGGATAATGGCCTCCAGCTCCGTCCGTGTTCCTGCAAACGATATGATCTTTTTCTTTTTTATGGCTGCATGATATTCCATGATGTATATATACCACATTTTCTTTATCCAGCCCACATTGGTGGGCATTTAGGTTGATTCCACATCTTGGCTATTGTGAATAGTGCTGCAATGAACATGCACATGCGTGTGTCTTTATGATAGAACGACTTATATTCCTTTGTGTATATATCCAGCAACGGGATCGCTGGGTTGAATGGTAGTTCTGTTTTTAGCTGTATGAGGAATCACCACACTGCTTTCCACAATAGTTGAACTAATTTACACTCCTAACAGTGTATATAAGTCTTCCCTTTTCTCCACAACCTCGCCAGCATCTATTATTCTTTGACTTTTTACTAATAGCCATTCTGATTGGTGTGAGATGGTATCTCATTGCGGTTTTGATTTGCATTTCTCTAATGGTCAGTGATATTGAGCTTTTCTTCATATGCTTTTTGGCCTTATGTATGTCTTCTTCTGTTCATGTCCTTTGCTAACTTTTTAGTGTTTTTTTTTCTTGTAAATTTGCACAGGCTTTTTATAGATGCTGGATATTAGACTTTTGTCAGATGCATAGTTTGACAGAAGTTTAGAAGAAAAGTATTAGTAATTGGAAGTCGGGTGATGGGTATGTGGGGCTTTAGTATTCTACTGTAATGTGTATGTGTTGTGTGTTAAATTCTATAATTGAAACATTTATTTTTAAATTGCAGCTTTTCTAAAACTAGACCAATGAACACTGAAGGCAAAAGCCAAATCTCTATATCAAGAGTTGCCATTAGGCTGGGGCCTGAGTGGCCCTCACAAGCCACAGGCTTATGAGCCAAAGTTAGTGGAATTTGAAAGAATGGGTAAGCAGAGAAAGCTGGTCAGTTAGGGAGGAGAACGGAACGGTCATTGCCAGAGATAGGTAGATGCCCAGAGAGAGTTGCCTCTGCTAGTTGCAGATTTCCCATGGGGCCCAGCCATACTATGGTACCTGTCCTTGAATTCTTATGCCATTTCTGATCCCCCTTTGCCTCATGTTTATCTTTAAAAATTGATTCCCCTTTTCTTTAGCTAATTTGAGTCAAGCCTCTGTTCCTCTACATCAGAACAGCCATCTTCAAAACAAAGGATTATTTGTATCTGTTACAGTTGGGATCTGCCCAGGTAGAGTGGTCCTACCAATCTTGGAATCAAATGATGATTAGTGTCTTGTGGAGGATAAGGAGAGAGAGACTCTTGTAAGGAGCCAGAATGTCAAGTGATCAAAGTCAATTCAATCTGCCCTCCAGGTACAAATGTACCAGGAGAGAGTTAAGAGCACTTTTCCTGAGAGATCTTGACAGTGAACAGGCAGAACTAATAGGCAGTTTGCCATGGTAGTTTCCTGGGACCACATGGATCTAAGAAGTACACATGGTCACTGAACTGTCAAGTTGAACTACAGGCCCTGTGTGCTAGGCCAATCTTCTCGCCTGAGGGGTCTTACATTTTGAATGCTATGAATGCAAGGTAATCTCCCATTTGGATAAGGATGAAAGGCTTAGAGGATGTCCCCTTTGCCCTTCAATTGACCACAAAGAATAAAGGGTTTCTAGGCAGGATGAAAGAAGTAATCCAGGAAAGAAGCCAGGAAAATGATTCCAAAGAGGAGTATCAAGAAACTAGTTATTGGAGGGAATTAGCTCAGAGGTGAAATAGGCAGAACTTGGTGCCCATGGTAGGACAGTCTCTGTAGAATAAGTCTGGATCATGTGAATGCATCAATGGTGCCAAAGGGAGGGGTGCCAACTCTGCAGCCTTGGTGTGGGAGATCTTGCTAGAAATAGAATTTGTAAATCTAATTCAGGGAAATCTGAATTGGGAAAGAAAATATACTTGCCCTGAAGAGCTGAGAGGAGGGGAAATGGTCCACTTTGCTCTTTTAGGAAAATGAGGTGGTGCCATGTACTTCCTGGGTCAAGGAAGGTCATGCACTCATAAAACAACAAAGAGAAGACAGACAAAAGTGAATACAGTGTTTGTAAGTTTAAAGAAGAAAATAATAATCACCATGCCCCAACATGCAAAATCACCAGAAACAATTTAGTGAATTTTTTTTAGTTTTTTTCCTATGCATTTACATAGTTGAGATAATATATGCTGATTTTTAAGTGCCATTTATATTCATAGGTCAAATAATTTAGGAAGAGGCACTTAATGATATGTAATGTCAGTCCCTAAGTGATTTATTGTCTTTCATCATTAAAAAAATATTTCAGTGAGTTAGGTCATTTAACATGAGACTTAAAGATGCATAAAAGTCATTTCTCAAGTTCTTTAGCAATAAAAAAGTTCATTTATGTCATTCTATGCAATACTCCTTTTGTGGAGAGGGAGAGAAAAGAACAGTTGTTTAGTAATTTTCTTGGCACAGGATCTTCACTATGTAATAAGCTTAGCCATTGTTAGAAAAATCTGGACAAGAACAGCACCAGTTATTGTTATAAGTGACCATCAAATCAGGCAAGAGATTCCATATGAACTGTGGGTTAAAGGATATGGCTCAAGAAATGTTTCTTGGCACTGAAAGAGAGGTGGAAACAGTAGACTCTACTGCTTAGACTCTAGCGAGTGGAGGAATAGCTAAGTTAACACTGCAGCACTGTGTCACTTAGGATGCTTTTGGCTGTAAATGACAGAAAATTTGGACTCATTTGTATTAAATAATAAATACATCTAGTGTCACACTGAAGATCCAGGTTTAGTTAATTTAGCTAATCAACAATTCCAGCAAGGACCCAGGTTCTTTTCGTCTTCTGGCTTTGCCATCCTAGATATATTGGGGTGATCCTCAAGCCAGCTCCCTTCATGGCTGTGAGATGATTGCAGCAGTTCCTGGACTTGGCAGTGACAAGAGAAAGTGAGCCTGTCTTCTGCTAGGTGTCTCTTAATTAAGAGTGACAAAAATTTTCCCATAAGTCTCCCCTACAGGCTTTCCTCATGTCTTATTGGCTGGGGTTATGTCACATGTGCATACCTAAACCAATCACAGACCAGGAGGTAGACGGGTCACAGTCCACTTGGTGTCTGGGTATGAGGCTACCTTCCTTTGAAGCCCATGGTTATGTAAGGCGATGGAGATGAACGAAATTGGGGTTGTGGTGGAAAGGAGGAAGGAGGGAAACATGTTAGCAAGCAACAATGTTTCTCACAAGGGGTAAGCTTAGTCTCTGAGTATACAGTGTCCCAGATATCACAGTCTACTGAATTCCAGAACATGGTTCCAAACTGAAGGAATTCCTGCTCTTCTGCATGAAGGTGTATGTTGTGCGTGCACCTGTGTGTGTGTTGTTGATTTTGATTATTTTATCAGTTAGTTATTGTATGTCTTCAAATAATGTTTTCGAGAAGAGACCATAGACCAATCTATGCCTATACCAGTCCTTGCCTATCTGAGCATGTCTTTCTCTTGCCTTCGTTAATCAGTGACAACGTGGTTAGATAGAAAATTGAGATTCACCATCGTTTTCCATCAAAAGTTTGTAGATTTGGCTCCATTGTTTTCTGGCACTTAGCACTGCAGAGAAATCAGAGATTAGATTACTTTCTGCTCCTTTGTAAATAGCTTATTATTAACTTTTCAACCTGAGTACATGAAGGATTCTTTTCTTCTTTCAATTTAAAAACGTGCTCAGGTTGGGAAGTTGAGGCGGGCAGACTACCTGAGATCAGGAGTTCAAGACTAGCCGGGCCAACATGGCGAAACCCCATCTCTACTAAAAATACAAAAATTAGCCGGGTGTGATGGCTGGCACCTGTAATCCCAGCTACTCGAGAGGCTGAGGCAGGGAGAATTGCTTGAACCCGGGAGGCAGAGGTTGCAGTGAGCCCTGATCTCACCATTGCACTCTAGCCTGGGTGACAGAGCGATACTCTGTCTCAAAAAAAAAGGTCATTTTGAATCATGTTCTCTGTCTTTTGTGTCTACCATCTTCTCACACACCATTTACATTTCCTTGTTCTTTTCCTCTACACTATAGAACATCTCAAGTGTGATCTCCAGAATACTAATTTACTTTTCTGAAAGGCTAATGCCACTCTTTCTTCATCTGAATGTGTAATTTATATTATTTATAAATGTATTATATTTTAGTTAATATTTATTAATATTCTTATTAACCTCACCTGTCTCTTGTTGCTCTTCATCTTACTTCATGTCTTTGCAACCGATTCTTTTCTTTCTTTGTGACTATTTGTACCCCTTTCACAGAAGTTTCTTCCATGCTTCTGAGGATATCACACAGTTTTCTAAAATGTGTTCTGGTTCCCCTGCAGGAGATCATTTTCAGAGGAATGTTTTTCTTCTTGTCTTCTGCATAATTGCATTTGTGCTCCCAATGCCAGCTTTCTTTTTCTTTTTTTTTTTTCTGATTACTCATGTTTGAACGAGAAGAGAATGAGCTAGTCTCGGATTCACCCACAGACAGGGTGTGTAGATTTTATTTGGTTCTGTTGATTGGACACTTGGGTAATGATTGAATTTTCTCAGCTCTACAGCTGGAGAGCAGATTGATGATAATGGATCTTGGCCCAATTTCGAGAATTTAGCTAACATTCCTATAATATGGCTCTGCTGTGCTGAATTCCTACCCCAGTGTCTGATTCTGTGATACCCTTCTATCCCCAGCTGTAGCATTTTATTTCTGGTGATTATTCCTAACAGAGCACAATGTATCCAGCACTCCCAGTCTGATACACTTCCAAGAATGGGTCTCCAAGTGGATGGCAAAAGATGGAGCTGATGAAAAATATTTATATGAACTCAAAATGTAACACCATTATGGCAAAGGGATGGCCACCAGGTTTCTTGTGGTATAGACTCTAGCTCTCTATGTAGGGGAGTAGAGCAGCTAGGAGGAGCAAAACCTCTTCCCACCTTCTTTTCCATGGTTAGAGAGCCTCTGTTTCTTGAGAAAAAGGCCAGGCTGATAGCCAGTTGTTTTTTTTTCCCACCCTTCTAGATTTTGCCAAGTGGCTTTCTGTTGGTCTTAGCTTTTGATGGTAGATGAGATTTTAATCTTTCTGTGCTTCATAGGTACTTCAAAAGAAATTTAGGCATGTTTCTACCTGGGCAGTTAACCAAGTCCCATTTAAAATCAGAAATGGGCTGGGCATGGTGGCTCACGCCTGTAATCCCAGAAGGTGGGTGAATTGCTTGAGCCCAGGAGTTCGAGACCGGCCTGGGCAACATGGCGAAACCCTAGCTCCACAAAAAAATGAAAATAAAAATTGCTGGGTGTAGTGGTGGATGTGTGTAGTCCCAGCTATTCAGGAGGCTGAGGTGGGAGGACCACTTGAGCCTGGGAGTTCGAGGCTGCAGTGAGCCATGATCATGCCACTGCACTCCAGCCTAGGTGACAGAATGAGACCCTGTCTCAAAAAAAAAAAAAAATCAAAAATGAAAATCAATAGTTTTATAGATGGTCCAAACTGGATACACATCAATAATGTATCTGGCTGCTTAAAAAGAAAATGTCTATCTGGATATACAAGGTGGGCAATATTCTCATTGCCTTCTGAGTGGCAATGAGTTACAAGGCACTTTGGATCCATTTATGGCCGTTATTATTAACAGAAATTTCAAAAGGGTCTTATTTGATGAATAAGAGCAAATTCAAAGATGGGTAAACAGGATACGAACAGTGTGTATATCGTATTGAGGCAGTGAAGTTATTTAATTTTGAAAAAGGTGGTTGTATGGAAAAGGGATTATATTTATTCTGATTTGTTCCAGAGAGCAGAGCAAGGATCACTTGGAGTAAGTTATAAAAGGGTAGGTTTGGCTTAACATTGGGTGATTGGCAGTGGAGTGGACACCTCAGAGAAGGCAGTGAGTGATCTGTCTGGCTCCAGAAAAGACCGTGAAGATCCTGGCTGATAACCCATCAAGGAGGCTCTGGGAGAAATTCTGATACAGGGCGGAAAGTGGGTAATCCTGTGATCCATATTTTAATGAGCTTAGTTTCGGAGTTTTGCCCTTGGGGTTTCTGCCTCTTAGGTCAGATGAGTGACTTCCCTTTCAAGGAAAGCACAGAGCTGTGAGAACTCAGCTGCTCCAAATATTGGGCTAGATTCAGACAAACAAGGACCTAGGCAAAGCAAGTTCCACTTTCCCCTTTGCTCTGTAGTTCCCAACTCACAGTAGCAAAGGCTACTTTCCGCTAGACCATGACCAAGTTTCTGTCAGGAAAAGTGGGGAGTGGGCACAAACAGATGGTTTGTATGTCATCTCACTATAGTCCCCACTATAGCCCTGGGAGGTTGCTTTCCAGCCAAAGAATCTGAGACTAAATGTGGCCAGACAACTTGCCCAGAACAAGAAGACATTCATTTGTGGAGCCAGTGAAGGTTCCAGAATTTTGATGTAAGAAGAGCTTAGGGGCAACACATGGGTTGTATGAGTACCTGGAGATGGATGATGAAGCTGTATTTGCAGAGTATTTTCTAAAGATGCACTTATTCACATTTTATATTGTTGACAAATACAATGCAATTTTTATTTTGTATTTGGGGTGGCTTGCAGGGCGGACAGAGATGGGGACAGAGCCCCTCCATACCACCTCCAGCCACTCCTTGGCGTCATAAGGTTGAGTCAAAATTTGGACCCTGTTCTGATTTCAAATCTCAGTCTGACCTCATAATGAGCAGAAAGACCTCTGAAAATGTTACTGGGGATTTTGTTTTGTTTTGTTTTGTTTTCTTTTTGTGCTTCATTTAAACTAATGTAACTAAATTAGACAGGAGAAAGCAGACTGCATGGTTTAGCCTATTTTCCTGAAGACTTCCCCAAATACAGAAAATCTGCTTGGAGGCTGGCCCGTCTTCACTCGTGCTCTGAGCTGGCTCTAGCCCTCTGCTGGCCCCTTCCCCCGACCTGCAGGTGCTGCTGCTTATTGCAACACAGGCAGGAGGGACACCTGCTGCTTCCCAGTGGGGACGCCGCAGTCAGTCTGGTTCAAGGCTGGAACTCTTTTATTCTTTCTTCTTACAAATAAAAATACCTCTTCTGTTTGTCCTATTGGACTTTACCGTCCCAGATGTGTCAGAAATTGGTTCTTGCAAAGCAGCCCAACCAAGGGGCTCTTCCACTATATTACATAATGGCAGGGTTCACGTCACTTTTCCATTGGTTTTGGACTGTGCTGCATAGTCCTTTGGGGGATGTTCTGAAGTTCAGGCTCCTTCAGAGCCAGGAGGGGAAAGCCCAACAGCAAAACAAGTGGAAAGAAAGACAATATTGGTCACATGGCCTTGGGTGTTTGAAATGCCTGCCCATAGTTGTCTCTTGTTTCTGGAAGGTTGTGAATGATCTTACTAATGCTAGGTCTAATGTTTTTTTCCTCTGTATCAATCCTTCTTGCCCCATCTTTGATAGTTAATTTCTACTCAAGGCTACTCCTCCCTTGACTTCCAGAACAGTGCACCTTTGGCGTTCTTCTATTTCTCTAATTGCCCCCTCTTATTTCCTTAGCTGAATATCTTGCTTGTCTATCCTCTTTGCCATACCATTCACCTTCAACCTGGCATTCTTCAAGAGTTCTTGTTGTAGGCTGACCTTCAGTCACAAGTAGATTCAAAAATGATAATGGCCCAACCACAAAAGAAGTCTATTTCTCAATCATGTATTAGTCCACAGTGGTTTTCCCATTTGCAGGTGGCTTTCTTACTCAGGTAAGGTTCCTTACTCAGAATCCATAACTTAGAATCCATTCTATGGCTCCACCATCCGCCTAGACTCTAAGGCCTCCTTGTTACCTGCATCCAGGAGAAAAAGAGAATAGGGAAAGCACATCTGCTTTAAGACCCTGGCCTGGAAGTGACACACATCACTTCTGCTCATTCTCCATAGGAAAGAACTAGTCGCATGGTCACTTCTAGATGCCAGAGGAGCTGGAAAATATAGTTTATGGCTGGGTACCCCCTTCCCTAGTAACAACTCTATTTTATTGTAAGGGAAATGGATTTGGAAGCCAGCTCTGCCATGGCCCTTGAGTTTTCTCACAAGACTATGGCTCTTGGTGAGCTCATCCATTCTCGTAGTTTTTATCTTTACCTCAGCATTAATGACTCCTAAATTTCTGTTTCTAGTATCAACATCACACTGATGTCTAGTCTTGTATCTCCAGCTGCCTCCTAAACAGCAACTTCTCTCTCTTCAAACTCAACATCTTTCCTCATCCAGAATGGGCTCTTAGACAATTGTCTTCCCCATTTCTGGCAGTGAATCACTATTCATCTGACATCATCTAGAATTCTCCCCATGCTGGGTGCGGTGGCTGATGCCTGTAATCCTAGCACTTTGGGAGGCTGAGGCGAGAGGATCACTTGAGCCCAGGAATTTGAGATCAGCCTGGGCAACAGAGTGAGATCTGGTCTCTACAAATAATTTAAAAATTAGTTGGGTGTGGTGGTGCACACTTGTGGTCCCAGCTACTCAGGAGGCTGAGGTGGGAGGATCACCTGAGCCCAGGAGGCAGAGGTTGCAGTGAGCAGTGATCACACCACTGCACTCCAGCCTGGGCGACAGAGAGAGACCCTGTCTCAAAAAAAAAGAAAAAAATAATTGGCCAGGTGTGTTGGCTCACGCCTATAACCCCAGCACTTTGGGAGGCCGAGGCAGGAGAATTGCTTGAGCCCAGGATTCAGAGAGCAGCCCTGGGCAACAGCGAGATCTCGTCTGTACAAATAATTTAGAAATTAGCCAGGTGTGTGGTGCGTGCCTGTGGTCCCAGCTATTCAGGTGGCTGAGGTGGGAGGATCACCTAAGCTCAGAAAGTTGAGGCTGCAGTAAGTTATTATCACACCACTGCACTCCAGCCTGGGTGACAGAGTGAGGCCCTGGGTGACAGAGTTAGGCCCTGTCTCAAAAATAAAAAATAAAAAAAAAAAAATAGAGAGAAATTGCTTCTAGGCCACATATCCAGTGCATTTCTGGAGCCTCACTAATTTATTTATTTTCCTGACTCCACTCTCCCTCTTCTCTGATCTATATGAATGCTTTTGACAGACTAATCTTTCTAGAACACTTGTATTATATCACTGCCAAGAAATTCTCCTTAAGAACCTACAATCTTTGTTGCCACTTTGGAAATGTGAAATAGTTTTAAATAGTAACAGCCTATACATAAGACAGCTTGTTAGGCAAAACAGTAACTTTTTAATCTTAAGAGTAAGTCTAGGTCAATGTGATGAGCTATAATAAGCAACAGACAGGCCAGGCACAGTGGCTCACACCTGTAATCCCAGCACTTTGGGAGGCCGAGGCGGGCGGATCATGAGGTCAGGAGATTGAGACCAGCCTGACCAACATGGTGAAACCCCGCCTCTACTAAAAATACAAAAATTAGCTAGATGTGGTGGCACATGCCTGAAATCCCAGCTACTCAGGAAGCTGAGGCAGGAGAATCACTTGAACCAGGGAGTCGGAGGTTGCAGTGAGCCAAGATTGCACCACAGCACTCCAGCCTGACGATAGAGTGAGATTCCCTCTCAAAAAAAAAAAAAAAAAAAAAAAAGTAACAGACAAGGGAGTGAGGAATCATCATTCTAGCCTACCCTCTACATCTAACCAAATCTGTGAGCCTCAGTTGTTTATTTTGTAAAATGAAGAAGGTAGCATCTTTCCTGTGTGAAATCTGTGGGCTAGAACAGGACATCTCTTTTAGTTCCTTCCAGTTCTAAGGACGATGACTTTAAAATGGAAACTCTAAGACGGGAGGATTGCTTGAGGACAGGAGTTGGAGACTCCATCTCCACAAAACATAAAAAAAAAATTAGTCAGATGTGGTGGCATGTGCCTGTAGTCCCAGCTTCTCAGGAAGCTGAAGCGGTAGGATCGCTTGAGCCCTGGAGTTTGAAGTTACAGTGAGCTATGTTGGTGCCACTGCACTCCAGCCTGGGCAACAGAGTAAGATCCTGTCTTAAAAAAAAAAAAAAAAGAAAGAAAAACCTCCCCTGCCTATTTTTTAAGACCATATATAATTTAATCCCCCCCCACCAACCTGGTCATTTAACCCCGCTAATGCTTGCTTCTCTCCATCAAGTTATTTTCTCTCTGCATCCTCGATGAGGCTGAGTGTCATCTGACCCTGTGCTTATGCTGCTCCCTTCCTCTCTGCCTTCTAAGCCCCATGGCGACTGGTAAGGGGCAGCCTGAGCTGCCTTGGAGAATTTGAAGTATTTTGAAGGACATTGCCACTCACCTGGTTCTGCCACATAGAAGCCCAGTGACCTCAGTAATGTGGAGATGACACAGAGCTCCTCAGTGGGGCAGACATGAAGATTAAGCAAGAATAACACTTGTAAATATTGCTTTGTAAAATGCCATCACCACATCATTTAGTCCTATAATTACTTCATGAGTTATAATAGTTTTGTTTCCCCAGTTAGCTGGCTGGCTGGATTAATTGGTAATTGATTTGGTCAGTCAACAATCTTCAAATAAGGTAAAGAATCATATGAAATTGCTGATGTTTGATGGCTTTTGATCTATTAAAAAAACCCCAGCAATTTGCATGCAAAGCCATGTAAAGTACTGTAAAAATACTTGCTATTCTTTCCACTCAACTTGATCAAATCCTCCAAGGCAGAGGAAGCTAAGGTCTGAGAATGAGAGTTTAAATCACTTCACTGATGGGAGTTAATGGCCACATTTTCTTTCAGCAGTATTTGCAGTGATTTGAGGGGAAAAGCTACACCCAGAGGAGTGGCACATTCTAAATAATGACCACACCCTTTGGGAAGGCTGGTCCCTGGGGGATGGGAGTGACAGAGCAGCATGTGGCTCCAAGCTGGTATGAGGCACTGAAGAGTTGGAATTCTATCTGTATCTGAGCCTGTGATTTCATCTGCATCACCCAGAAGACTCCTAGTACTTAGAAGGATAGATCTGAGACTAAGGTTTTGGGCCTCCTTACTTCAACTTTCTTTTTTTTTTCTTTGGAAATGGAGTTTCACTCTTGTCGCCCAGGCTGGAGTGCAGTGGTGCCATCTTGGCTCATTGCAACCTCCGCCTCACAGGTTCAAGTGATTCTTCTGCCTCAGCCTCCCGAGTACCTGGGACTACAGGTGCATGCCACCATACTGGGCTAATTTTTTTGTATTTTTAGTAGAGATGTGGTTTCACCACATTGGCCAGGCTGGTCTCAAACTCCTGACCTCAAGTGATCCTCCTGCCTTGGCCTCCCAAAGTGCAGGGATTACAGGTGTGAGCCACCATGCCTGGCCTCTTTTTTTGTCTGTTTTTTTTTTTTTTAGAAGATCTTGCTCTGTTGTCCAGGCTGGAGTGCAGTGGCATCATCATGGCTCACTGCAAACTTGATCTTCCATGCTTAAGTGATCCTCCTACCTCAGCCTTCTGAGTAGCTGGGACTACCAGTGTGTGCCACCAGGCCCAGCTAATTTTTTATTTTTTGCAGAGGCAGGGTCTCACTACGTTGCTCAGGCTGGTCTTAAACTCCTGGGCTCAAGCCATCTGCCTGCCTCCCCCTCCCAAAATGCTGGGATTACAGGTGTGAGCCATTGTGCCTGGCCTCAACTTTTCACAAGGGAACTAGAGACAAGCCCTTTATTTAGCCAAGAGTTTAGAAATCCAGGTATTTTCACTATTTCCATAGAATTTAGTCCTTGTCTGAACTGTGCCACTGTGCAGCACGTGGAGGGTTTTGTGGGGAGAGAGAATGTGAGTTTTGACATGAAACAGATCTGGTTTAAAATCCTATCTCTGCCCTTTACCAGATATGTAATCTTGGGGAAATTACTTAGTTTCTTCAATTCTCAATTTTACCATCTGAACAATGGGATTAAAAAAATGCTAGAATTTGCATGAATACTAAATGAGATAATATTGGAAAAATGGCTGGTATGTTATCTGACACATAGTAAGCCCCCAAGTGGTAGCTATTATTGTTATTCTAATATTATTCTAAAATATGAGGGTGAGCAGACTAGGTCATAATATTTATATGTGAGTTTTTCAGTTAAGGGAAGCTTTACTTGATGATCCTGGTGACTTTGCTCTAGGCCAGGCTGTTCAACACAGTTGCACACCAGGGCGGTGGTGCTTGTCGGAGTTCAGCTCCCCTTGTGAGGTGCTGCATGGCTCCAGTGTAGCCTGATTCGGCAACACAGGGCTTCTATTAAGCACACAGCCCCCTTATTACTGAATCATGTCTTCTGTTAAGCACACAGCCCCCTTATTACTCAGTCATGTCCTTCATTCCGGACTGGGTCTGGGATGCCATCCCCAGACAGGGTTTAACTCTTGGAAAAGTCAACCGATGTCTCTATAGTGTGCTGCATGGACCACGGATCACAAGGTTGGGACATCCTAGTTTCTACTGACCAACTCCATCAAGCCAGAGGAGCACCACCTTGGCCCCTTTATGCACACTGTGGAACAGTTACTTGGGCTCCAGAGGGAGTCTGGCGGTTCCGTGTTCCCTGTTTCCTTCCATCTTCATTTCTGCATTGTGAGAGGGCAGTGGGTCCGGCTGGGAGTGCAAAGCTGGGAGGGTGGGTGGGGAGCTTGGCCCAGGCCGACCTCCATTGCCTTTATAAGGGCTCTGGGAGGAAGGTGTTCTGTTGGGCCCCAGTTGCCCTCCTCCCTCCTTTCCCTCATCCACACTGGAAGGTGCCTTTCGGAGGAGCTTAGTTTAATGAGTTCCTGGGCTGAACCTCTCCGGACTGCCCCGACTCCGGTGGTCACTAACAACAGCACACTGGGGAGTGGGCAGAACTCCGAAACCAAGCCCATCTGTTTTGTCTCTTTAGATTCAAGACAGATGTTCCCACAATCTGGCGACAAAACTGCAGTCCTTGGAGAGACTGTGGGTGCCCTGAGTGTGGGGGTGGGGATAGGGGTCTTGTGATGTGCAGTGACAGCGTGGTGGTGGACTTCTCCAGCTTCCTTGCAAAGCCCTGGGGAGCCAGGGCAGGCCCTGCTGGAATCCTGCAACAGGCGCCGCACCCTGCCATACACCTTCAGCAAATACGACAGGAATGTAAAACTTCCTGCCCTAATCCATTTAAACTTAAAGCCTAGTAGGAGGTCACTATAGTGTTAGATTTTTGGGTCTTTTTTTTTTTTTTTTTTTTCTATTTCAGAAAGATTTGTTTGTTTGTGAAGATCTTAAGGCCCAAATGCCGAGAGCTGGAGTCTGTGCTGGTAAAACGAAGGCTGAAAATGACAAATGTTAGAAGTGAGCAAACAAGTTTATTATATGTATCAGAAAAAAGCAAAATGTTAAATTTGACCTTGCGATGCATGGAATAATCTGCTAATGTTGGATGATGATGCCACCTCCTTGAAAACTCCCTTTCTAGGGAACAATAATTGCTAACATTATTGGGCACATACGATGTGGCAGGCTCTGTTCTATTATAAACACTTTTCATGTATTAAATCGTTTATTCCCCGCGACAGCGTAATGAAACAATGACTATTGTTATCTCTACTTTCTAAGTGAGGAAACTGAAGCACAGCATGATTAAGCAACTTGCCCGAGGTTGCAGAGCTCATAAATGGCAGATCTGGGCCCAGGCAGCCTGGCTGTGTGCGCTACCCTAGCAGGCTGCATTATCTCTCCAATATAAGGCCTGTAAGATCATGGCCAAGTCCTTCAAACTCCCTTTCTAGGGTACTTTCAAAGTACAGCTTTGTACTTCTCCTCTCCCAGCCCCTGAGCAAGAGTAGTGGGGTGGGTATGTTAAATACTTACGAGTAAGTGAATGCATTAATGCAAGGTTTATATTATGGCCAGCTGGTAGCAGCAAACCTTTTCTGTTAAGAAGCCCTTCCATGTTTTATCCAAAATACTTGCCCTTCTTACCGCAGTAGCCCATGGCTAGTTACTCATTAGCTTCCTAGTACCTATGGGCCTTTTCCTGTTCCAAGACCCCTTTGCTCTCATTAGCACAGTCCTCTCCTCACGTGTCCCACTTTGAGTTCTTCCTGAGATCCAGCACAAAAATACTCGGATGGGATTTCCATTTAACATGGCTTTTCATTACATGGTTTTGCTTATTACACGGATCAAATCAAGTTCTGAAACCATAATTACATTGGGAAAGGCTGCTCGCCAGCCCCAGAGTCAGCAGGGCGGGTGGAGTTGTGGGTGCACTGACAACTTTTCAGTGAAAACAGTTAAGACTGTGTTATCTCACAGATGAAGCAGGGAAGCTGTGACTATTCTTCCCATATTAGAGAAGTGGAAAGTGAGGAACAGAGACGTGGCTTGTCCAAGCTTCCATGGGTGGAGCTCAGGGATCTCCTGAATCGTGGTTGGAGCCGCAGATGGAAGGCCTTCCTCTTCCTACTGTGTGGCAGCCTCACGACTTCCTGGACATCTCTGCCTCTCCCCTAACCCTCTCAGGCCATTCCTTGCCCTGGCAGATGGCTACTGCCAAGATTCTACCTTTGCGGAGGAAGGAAGGCTATGATGTATTTGTTCATGCACTGGTTCATTCATCCTGACTTTTTTTGCTCTTTCACAGAACCAGACAATGGGGCAAAATCCAAGGTGGTGCTGGAGCGTCTCAAGTCTATGGGATTCTCCTTTCAGCTCAGGATCAGAGTCATCTCATAACGAAAAGCTTTCCTACCATTTGCCTGGAACTGGGGCCTAGATCGGATGACATGGGTCTCTTCCAGGTCCCCCAGATGCTTAGGTTGGGTCCAAGTTACACTGAACAGGATCCAGTGAATTTCCAGTCTGGTCCACACCCATCATTCCTGGAGCTGAGTGACTCAGGGCTCCAGAAGATACCTCAGTGCTAACTCATCATCCCTGAGGGAAGAATGTTTCACATTCAGGCATTCTGTCACCTGTGCTCTGGAAGCAAGTTCTAGGCCTTTTCACCCCAGCTTTCACTTTCATCCTGGGGTTTGCTATGGGAGCTGGCATTCTGCTACCCCATTTCCAGCTCGAGTGTAGTGACATTGCCGCGTTCTGTGAAGACTGTTTTGTGGGTCATGGCATCCTTGACCACCTCCTCCCTTTAGCCAATTTTTGATTTATTAAACAAAGTAGAGAGAAGAAGCGTAGATGGTGTACATGGGATTTAGAGTATGGGACTGTCTGCATGGCCTGGAGGCTGACCTACAGGAGATTGTGGGCGCAGCTGTCAGTCACATGTTGTGGGTGTGTACACACACACATGGTTCACCCCTCATTGATGGATCCTTCAGGTCTCAGTCCCTTGTGCTTTGATACTACTGAGCTCTGGAACTTTAAGCCAGTAGCTGAGTTCTGTTCTGCCCACAGGTGACGCAGCCTCTGAATCTGAAATGCTGCTCTGGGTGATTTAGCACTGAGGTATCTTCTGAAGCCCTTAGTCAAAAATCTATTCAGTGACTCAGCCATAGGCATCTAGGAAGACAAGCTTCCAGATTCACTGAGAACAGACTGTATGTACTGACATGCTGACATTAACTCCCATTCCCTGTAGAGACTTTCTCATGTGGAAGAGCAAATGCTGAGTGCCGGCAGGACCCTGGCAGTTTGATGATTTCCAGTGTTACCATTAGTCACTATGTGTACATTCTGCAGGTCCTCATGTGGCCACTGCAGGGCACCAGCCTTTGGAAACAAATACACAGCTTTTGAGAAGCTGCTCATCTTTCATATATATGTGTCTAACTTTGACACACAATACATGTATATTTTTATTATATTAATAAATCATAAGTAACCTAAATGTCTACCCACAAGAGAATGATTAGGTAAATTGTGGTGTACCCATAAATGGAATAATCTGTAGTCATTAAAAGTCAGGCTTGGCAAACAAAAACATAAAGTGGGGAAAAGACTGCCTGTTCAACAAATGGTCCTGGAATAATTGGCTAGCCACATACAGGAGAATGAAACTGGATCCTCATCTCTCACCTTATACAAAAATCAACTCAGGATGGATCAAGGACTTAAATCTAAAGCCTGAAATTATAAAAATTATCTAAGATAACATTGGACAAACCCTTCTAGACATTGGCCTAGGCAATTTCATGACCAAGAACCCAAAAGCAAATGCAACAAAAACAAAGATAAATAGCTAGGACTTGATTAAACTGAAGAGCTTTTGCACAGCAAAAGGAACAGTCATCAGAGTAAGCAGACAACCCACAGAGTGGGAGAAAATCTTCACAATCTATACATCTGACAAAGGACTAATATCCAGAATCTAAAATGAGCTCAAACAAATGAGCAAGAAAAAAACAATCCTATCAAAAGTGGGCTAAGGACATGAATAGACAATTCTCAAAAGAAGATATACAAATGGCCAACAAACATTTAAAAAATGCTCAACATCATTAATGATCAGGGAAATGCAAATCAAAACCACAATATGATATCACCTTACTCCTGCAAGAATGGCCATAATCAATAAATAAAAAAATAATGGATGTTGGTGTGGATGCAGTGAAAAGGGAACATTTCTACACTGCTGATGGGAATGTAAACTAGTACAACCACTATGGAAAACAGTGTGGCAATTCCTTAAAGAACTAAAAGTAGAACTACCATCTGATCCAGCAGTCCCACTACTGGGTGTTTACCCAGATGAAAAGAAGTCATTATATGAAAAAGAAACTCGCACAGGCATGTTCATAGCAGCGCAATTTGCAATTGCAAAATCGTGGAACCAACCCAAATGCTCATTAATCAACAAGTGACTAAGGAAACTGTGATATATATATATATATTTTATATATATTATATATTATATATATAATATATTATATATATTTTATATATAATATATAATATATTATATATTATATATTATATATATTATATATTTTATATATTATATATTATATATTTTATATATTATATATTATATTATATATTTTATATATATTATATATTATATATTATATATTATATATTATATATTTTATATATTATATATGATATATATTATATATTATATATTATATACTATATATTTTATATATTATATATGATATATATTATATATTATATATTATATACTATATGTTATATATTTTATATATATTATATATTATATATGATATATTTTATATATATCATATATTATATATGATATATTTTATATATATCATATATATTATATATGATATATTTTATATATATCATATATATTATATATGATATATTTTATATATAATATATTATATATAATATTTTAATATATTTTATATATATTATATAAAATATATATTATATATATTTTATATATATTATATAAAATATATATTATATATATTTTATATATATTATATAAAATATATATTATATATATATTATATATTTTATATATTATATATATTTTATATAATATATATTATATATTTTATATATTATATATATATTTTATATAATATATATTATATATTATATATTATATATTATATATATTTTATATATATAATATATATTATATATTATATATATTATATATTATATATATTTTATATATATAATATATATTATATGTATTATATATACTATATTATATATTATATATAATATATATTATATATATTCTGTATATTTTATATATATTTTATATATATTATATATATTATTTTATATATTATATATTTTATATATTTTATATATAATATATATTTTATATATATTTATTTATATATGTATTTTATATACATTATATATATATTTTATATATATTATATATAATATATATTTTATATATATTATATATAATATATATTTTATATATATTATATATAATATATATTTTATATATATTATATATATATTTTATATATATATATTTTATATATGTATTTTATATACATTATATATATATTTTATATATATTATATAATATATATTTTATATATATTATATAATATATATTTTATATATATTATATAATATATATTTTATATATATTATATAATATATATTTTATATATATTATATAATATATATTTTATATATATTATATATAATATATATTTTATATATATTATATATAATATATATTTTATATATATTATATATATATTTTATATATATATATTTTATATATGTATTTTATATACATTATATATATATTTTATATATATTATATAATATATATTTTATATATATTATATATTTTATATATATTATATATAATATATATTTTATATATATTATATATATTATATATTATATATTATATATATTTTATATATATTTATATATTATATATATTTTATATATTTTATATATTTTATATATATTATATATATTATATATGATATGATATATTATATATAATATATTATATATTATATATAATATACATTATATATTTCATACATATTATATATATTATATATATTTCATACATATTATATATAATATATATTATATATATTTCATATATATAATATATATTTTATATATTATATATATTTCATATATATTATATATTTTATATATTTCATATATTTCATATATATTATATATATTTTATATATTTTATATATAATATACATTTTATATATATAGTTTATATATATAATATACATTTTATATATATAGTTTATATATTATATATAATATATAATATATATAGTTTATATATATTATATATAATATATAATATATAGTTTATATATATTATATATAATATATAATATATAGTTTATATATATTATATATAATATATATTTTATATATATTTTATATATATTATATATATTATATATATTTTATATATTTTATATATATAGTATATAATATATCTTATATATATCTTTTATATATATTATATATTATATATACCTTATATATATCTTTTATATATATTATATATATTATATATATTTTATATATTATATATTATGTATTATATATATTATATATATTTTATATATATTATATATTATATATATTTATTTTATATATTTTATATATTATATATTTATATATATTTTATATATTTTATATATTATATATTATATATATTTTTTATATATATTTTATATATATTTTTATTTTTTTTATATATTTTATATATATAATATATATTATATATAGTATATATTTAATATATATATTTTATATATTTATATATTATATATTATATATTTTTATATATATTTATATATATTACATATATTTTTTATATATTTTTAATATATTTTATATATATTTTTTATATATATATGATGGAATACTACTCAGCCATAAAAAGCAATGAATTAATGGCATTTATACCAACCTGAATGGGACTGGAGACCATTATTCTATGGGAAGTAACTCAGGAATGGAAAACCAAACATCATATGTTTTCACTCATAAGTGGGAGCTAAGCCATGGGAATGCAAAGGCTTAAGAATGACACAATGGACTTTGGGGATTCAGGGGGAAAGGGTGGGAAGGGTATGAGGGATGAAAGACTACAAATTGGATTCAGTGTATACCGCTCAGGAGATGGGTGCACCAAAATCTCACAAATCACCACTAAAGAGCTTACTCATGTAACCAAATACTACCTGTTCCCCAAAAACCTATGGAAATTAAAAGACGTATATATATCAGGCTTGGTCTGGAGTGGTGGCTCACGCCTGTAATCCCAGCACTTTGGGAGGCTGAGGTAGTAGGATCACTTGAGCCCAGGAGTTCAAGATCAGTCTGGGCAACATGACAAAATCCCCTCTTTACAATTTTTTTTTTTTTAAATCAGGCTGATGTTATAGAGAAGTTCTTATGATATTTTGCTAAGCAAAAAAAGCAAGCTGTAAAATTTTTTATGCAAAATGTGAACCCAATTTTGAACTCATCCCCCAACAAAAACAACAAAAACCAATGTTGTATATACTGTGTATATATGTGTATATAAACACTGAAAAATACCAAACCAATAAATATGAATATTCATTTGTCTCTTTTTGCTTTTCTATGTTTTCTTGCAGTGGTTGTGTATTAATTTTTGAAACGCTATTGTGTTTTTTTAAAAGGACACTTATGAATGGCATGTTTTGAAAACTCGTAGGGTAAGACCTTGAACCTTCCACCAACAAACGCAAACTGTGCATGGAAATCAAGTGCTGCTGACGTGAGCTGGGCCCTGGGATTGCAGTCCAAGGATTACCAGGGGTATGGCTGTAACCTTCCGCTTCATATTCCTGAGCTGATTAGTCCCCTAACCAACTGATAAAGTAAAATAACACATGTTGTTCATAAGGGCAGCATAGCTCACATTCTTCACCCACATGGTGGGGTGTCTGGCCTGTGAGGGTCCCCTCCCTCTGCTTGGCTGCTCAGCTTGCCTGTAGCTGGTCCACATTCAGGGACAAGCAGGCACCACCAGCTTGACACCTGCTAGCACCTATCATTGAGCTCCATCACCTGCCAGTGGCCCACATTAATACCCTTAGGGGCAGAGGGTCCTGGCTACCTTCACCCTAACACTAACAAAACGAATCCCAAAGGCAGGCTGGACAAGGAGTCGCAGATGATGGCACATGGCCTGAAAGATGTGGGAAGGATTGGAGGGCAAGTTGCCTGCTTTGCCCTGGTAGTGGGGAGGAGGGGGCGAGGGCAGGGCATGTAGGCTTCCTGCCGGTTGTGTTCATGGGCTCCAGGCATCTCACATCAGCTGAAAGCCCTTCTGATCCATTGCCCAGATGCTGGCCATTGTAAAAAATGAAACAAACAAACAAAAAAAAAACCCTGCTCCTTTGCCCTTCCAAAGAGACAAAACATGAGACCCAACCCCTTTTGGTCGTGGTCTCTAAGAGGTTTGACCTTTAGGGTGATGTATGGAGTTTGGCTTTTGAGGGTCTAGAGGGGCACATGGGCAGTGCAGGTGTTAAGTAAGGGTGGCAAAGTAACAAAAGAGACTTCGCACTCGTTCAGTCATTCATTTGTCCACCTAATGCTTATTGAGTGCTTACCACGTGCACTGGGGTTACAGCAGGGAACACTACATATCAGGACCATGGTCTCACGGAACTCATATTCCAGGGTGACAGGAGGGAGATGAGAAGTAGTAAGACATAATTATAGTGATAAGTATTCTAAGAAAACTATAACAGCATGATGTGGTAGAGAGAACCTGAGGGTAATGGTACTCGGCTCCTGCATTATGCCCATAATGTCCACTGGGGCCCCTGCAGGGAGCATGGGAAATGATTCTCAGTAAAGTAGGAGGGGCCCCCCTGCCAAGGGCATCACAATTCAAATGGGGCTACTCTGTTTCTCTCCGTGTGTGTATGTGTGTGTGTGTGTGTGTATGTGTACTGGGGCGCTCCCTGTCAGCCTACATTGTTTTTCTCCTGAAACTTAAGGTGTGTGTCTTAGTCTGTTTATGCTCCCATAACAAATAGCTTAGACTAGGTAATTATTCTGTTGTTTATAAAACAAAAGAAATCTATTTCTCGCAGTTCTGGAGACTGAGAAGTCCAAGAACTGTGCCGGCAGAGTCAGTGTTGAGTGAGGGCCCATTCTAGTCTATGTTTGGTGCCTTCTATGTTTCCTCACATGGTGGAAAGGGGCAAGAGAGCTCCCTCGAGCCTTTTTTTTTTTTTTGACATGGAGTCTCGCTCTGTCACCCAAGTTGGAGTGTGGTGGCTCGATCTCAGCTCACTGCAACCTCCACCTCCCAGGTTCAAGTGATTCTCATGCCTCAGCCTCCAGAGTAGACTTTTTTTCCCCCAGTAAGGGCACTAATCCCATCCATGAAGGTGGAACCCTCATGACGTAATCACTTCCCCAAAGCCCCACCTCTTAATACTATCACATTGGGTATTAGGTGCCAACATGTGAATTTTGGGGGGACACCAACATTCAGACCATAGCAACATGTTTGGACTTGTTTCACTGAACAGTAAAGAGAACCCAGGGGGTTGATTTATATGTGGGCCTTTTAGATCATGGAAGGAGTTCAAAGGAGTACTGGGATCCCACGTAGATGGAGAAGACAACAGGGATCTGGCTTGATTGCTCCTATTCCCCTTCCCTCTGCCTCAGAGCCCAGCTTGATGAGCTCATGTTTGAGCTTTCTGGAGAGAGCAGCTGCAGACAGAGGAGGAGAAACTCCTGTCACTGAGGATGCTGAGAGACACAGGACTGGAAGTAGTCTGGCTGTGCATGGTTACATGGCTATGTTTCCAGTATAAGAAATGCTCAGTCATGCTATTATTGCCATGATTTTAATAATGAAATATGAGACAGTAATAGGAAGGGGCCACTCCATACAAACGTAGCTTCAGTGCTGAGATTCCTAGGCACTCAGCCTAATTTTGGCATCTGAAAGGCCTGCAGGTTTGGGAGGACAGGGGGCCTGCTCCCTCAGGAAGCCAGGAGGGCAGCCAGGATTGGGACAGTGGCCTTGTCAGAAGGTGGGAAGTGTGAGAGAGGAAGATGCAGGTGCCACAGAGGAGTGCAGAGGACTCTTCATGAGCTCCTTGAGATATTCCTGGGACTCTCAGACTTAGAAGTAGGCCCAAGATATGGGTTTGGGAATGCTAATAATGTAAAATGTTAAATTTTCTTTACTTAGAACAACATTAAATAGCAAATTAAAAAAAACCCACATGGCAAATAGAGGAGATGGACCATGAAAATTGTATGAAATAAAAAAGCTTTATATTTTAAAACTTTGAAAGATATTGTTTTCCTACAGATCTGGGTTGAAGAAATGCTCTGGCACTGACAATATATATGGCATTAAGTCACTTGACCTCTCTGCTCCACTCTTTTCTCATCTGTAAAGTGGATATAATAATACTACCCATGTGGTTATTGAAAGGATTAAATGAGATAATAATGTGCATAAGACACATTATTAGCCCAGGGTCTGGCATGCAGTAAGTGCTCAATAACTAGGTAGAGGCTCCAGCATGGCAGCCCATTCCTACTTCCAGTCTGAACTGGTCTGGGGAAACCTGGGTGTGGACATAATATGTTATTCAGCTTTCTTAGGTAATGATTCATTAGAAGGGACTGTTGGGTCCTCATGCTTTGCAGGTCACAGAGGGTGAGATACTCTATATGGGGATGTAGGCATGACAGACAGGGAGAGGCAAGGAACAGGGCCAGCTTCAAAGGTGTGCAACCTGTGCAGTCTCACCAGGCCGGCAAAAGGGCCATGTGCTTGGTTTAATGTTGTGCTGTCACCATCTTGAAATTCTTAATAATTTTCTCTTTGAACTTGTGTCTTATAAGTGAAGTCTGATGGGACGATGGAGCGTGCATGTTGAGGAGATGCATGCAATACATGTGTCTGCCATTCCCTGCTGTTCCATTTGCATGTAGCATTTGTCATGCCTCATGGAGCACATAATGTGGGTGTACCCACAATGCGTGGGAGTTTGGGCAAAGTGAGTACAAGATGAAGGTGTTTCTATCACTGAGCAAGCTGGGTCCCTGCCAAAAGGCTATGCTGTCCATTCACATCAGAACTCGTTATGAATGCGGAAAGAAGGCAATGGCATTCTAAGAAATAAAAACGACCAAAGAAACCTATCATACCTTTTCTTACTCCCTTGCATTTGCCAGTCACTTTCAGGGAAAAATAATGATGTAGAAGGAAAGAAAAGATGGGCCAAACCATTGCTCTTTTTCCTTTCGGTCCTTCCTTATTCATTAGTAAACTGAAGGTAGAGAGTGTTGGTAGAACATGTGCGCAGCAAGTTGTGCAATGAAAACAATTTCATTAATTTTGTGTAGTGTCTCCACTGTTCCAGAAAGCGTGAAATACATAGGCATGGCCTGGCGCAGTGGCTGACGCCTGTAATCCCAGCACTTTGGGAGGCCGAGGTGGGTGGATCACAAGGTCAGGAGTTCAAGACTAGCCTGGCCGACATAGTGAAACCCTGTCTCTACTAAAAATACAAAAATTAGCCAGGCATGGTGGCGTGAGCCTGTAATCGCAGCTACTCAGGAGGCTGAGGCAGGAGAATTGCTTGAACCTGGGAGGCGGAGGTTGCAGTGAGCTGAGATTGCACCACTGCATTCCAGCCTGGGTGACAGAGCAAGACTCTGTCTCAGAGGGGAAAAAAAGCCACATAGGCATATGCACACCATGAAATGCAAACTATATAATTTCAGTGATTCTACATAGAAATTATATGCCCTTATATTTGCATGTAAAACAGGTTTTGTGCAATATAGAGCTGAATGGTAAAATTCATGCTAATAATTTAAAACATCAATTTTTCTTTACTTAGAACAACATTAAATAGCAAATAAAAAACATATGGTGAATATACACCATGAAAAAGTACATGAAAGAAAAATGCTTCGTATTTTAATATTTTTAAAGGCCTTTTTTCCTGCTTTTTTAGTAAGAAACTCTATGTTGTCATTTTGCACTGGGCCCAACGAATTATGTAGTCAGTCCTGGCAGCCAGTTGATATATGTGTTGCAGAGTTTTAAAATTTTTCCATGTCACCCTCGCTGGGCCCCAGGGGAGCTTCCCCGCCACCTGGGCCATCTGGACCACGATGGAGCAAAGTTGAGTAGGGCTGTGTTGCCAGAGAGAGCCTCACTGGGCAAACAGCCTCCTCCGTTTTTTCTTGGATTTATCTTTCTTTTTCTAGAGAATGGCAAAGTCTAGAGTGCTCAGATGAAGATGCTGGCCACCCTCAGCCAGATTTTCACTAAGGCTCCAGGCCTGCCTATCGCCTGTAAAAAAACTTGGCTCCTTCTATCTCACCAGGAGACAACTAGGGAGCTTGTGGCCAAAGCCCCATCCAGGAAGACTCCCTGTAGGCATGTGTATGTGTGTGTATGTGTGTGTGTGTGTGTGTGTGTGTATCTGTGTGTGTGTGTGTATCTGTGTGTGTGTGTGTATGTATGTGTGTGTGTGTGTGTGTATGTGTGTGTGTGTGTGTGTGTGTGTGTGTGTGTATGTATCTCCCTCAGGGCTTATCTTCTTAGCAGGGGATTGTTCACACCTTGGTTGGGACCCCCGCACTCTCATCTCAGTGTAAACAACCATGAGAGTCCGCTCCCAGAATCCGTCCCCATGCCTTTCTCTCCTGGACACCTGTCAGCACTCCAGGGTTTGGAGGGAGAGTGGTGAGGGCTGATGAACTGGTGAGAGGCCCTGGGAGAGGCCGTGCTGGGAGGGTGGACCTGCCAGGGAGGGCACCTCCCCTGCTGAGGAAGCAGCAACGGCGGGGATGTGAGGAACTCTTCTGTAATGAGCAAGCGAGGACAGGGGCATCAATCACCACCAGCGGTGACACCGTCCCAGCTCCTCCTGTCAGCAGCTGGCTTCTCTCCTCACCTCTTCTGGGATAGGGGATCTGGAGGCGTCCTGAGTGAGTGTGATGTGTGCCAGGCAGGGCCTTTCCAAGGCTGCAGTGACTGCTCACTGCCACCTCTTGAGTACAGTTTGCTCGAGTTGAATTGTCTGTGTACAAAGAATTGTTCCAAACAGAGCAAAACAAAACCCTTACAATGACACAAATGACTGAGACAGGGGCATGGTTACAGGTTTGTCTTTCATGGTACCATTTTTGGTCAATGGGGGAGCCAAGGAATATTGCTGGGAAAATTCATCCACTCATGCAGTGTTTTTATTATCTACCTATTTTATAAAAGAAGTCCTGGGATTCAAAGATGAGTAAGACGCACTTAATGTCCTTAAAAGCAGACACCTTAATAGGGAGGACAGCAGAGTAATAACAGAATTATCAAATACATACAGCACCACTGGCCGGGCTGTAATCCTGCCATCAACAAAGAGCTGAGCGTACCTAAAGGAGAAAGTGCCTAACTCTGAACAGATTCAGGGAAGTTGTCGTGTGAAGTGACATACCAGCTGGACCTGAAAAATGTGTAGGAGTTTTCCAGGAGGTTAAAGTGTGTGTGTGCAGGAGGCAAAGAGGCAGAAGTTGGTATGTAGCCTAGTTTATCCTAGAAGGGGGAAAAGGGAATGTAAAGGTATGAAAGTATAGATGAGCAAGTAAGGGCAGATACCAGGGGATTTGGGAACGGTAAGGAAGCTGAAAGCTCTGGAGTGATCAGCCCTTCTAGATTGTGGGGTCCAGGGAGGGTGTGAGGAAAGAGGTGGCAATCGCTCTGGGCCTCTGCTGATGGAGTATTTTGACTGGCAGAGCTAGAGAGGAGAGTATTCCAGGAGATGAGATAGTACAGACTGAGTAGAAAACCCAGGGCATGTTTGCGTGACAGCAAAGTTTAGCTGGTGTGGAGAGAAAATGAATAGCAGAAATGGTCAGAAAGAAGATCTGCCTAAGAGTTTGGACTTTAATTCCTTTGGCAAGTGGGAATCACTAAAATTTTTTGTTAGTGGTTTTGTTGTCATTGGTCTCTCTCTCTCTCAGTCTCGTGCACGCATGTTTTTTTTTGTAAAGACACAGTCTATGTTGCCAGGCTGGTGTCAAACTTCTTCTTCTTCTTCTTCTTTTTTTTTTTTTTTAAATGAAAGGCCTCACATATTTATTACTGAACCCAGCCAACCAACATGTTTATAACAGATTCAGAGAGGAAAACATGTTGAACTCTCCAGATAGTGGTGACATTTTCAGCTTGATATGGTAACATGATTGTGACCTTCAGACAGCATAAATATGTGTGCCATCTCATGTCCAATTCCTTATAGACCCAGCTTGGTTCTTCTCCAATGTCTCCTTTTGGAGTTGTACCTGATTTTATTACCAGTTTTCATCTGAATCCACTGGGGAATAGGACGATTTTCCTTTTGTTTCTTGGCCAGGAACTGCTTAATTCTGAAAGTCTTGTGAGAAGACATGGTGAGAAGCAGAGTCAAGCACACACCACGATGGCAGAGAAAGGAAGAGAGGGCACTGGTGTCAAACTTCTGGCCTCAGTGATACTCCTACCTCAGCCTCCCAAAGCACTGGGATTCAGGCATGAGCCACTGGACCCAGCCCTCATTATTGTTTTTGAGGTATAATTTACATGTAGTAAAATTCATCCTTTTTAGCATTCTATGAGCTTTGGCCAATGTATGTATTCGTGTAAACACCACCACAGTCAAGCTGTAGAATGTTTCCAACATGTCACGACGTTTGTTTATGCCTCTGTAGTCAACCTTTCCTCCCACACTAGCCCCTCAAAACCACTGATGTGGCCAGGTGCGGTGGCTCATGCCTGTAATCCCAACACTTTGGGAGGCTGAGGTGGATGGATCACCTGAGGTCAGGAGTTCAAGACCAGCCTGACCAATATGGTGAAACCCTGTTTCTACTAAAAATACAAAAAATTAGCCGGGCGTGGTGGCAGGCGCCTATAATCCCAGCTACTTGGGAGGCTGAGGAAGGAGAATCCTTGAACCCGGGAGGCGGAGGTTGCAGTGAGCTGAGATAGTGCCATTGTATTCCAGCCTGGGCAACAGAGCGAAACTCCATCTCAAAACAACAACAACAACAACAACAAAACACCAATCTGTTGTCCATCTCTATAGTCTTCCCTTTTAGAGAATGTCCTATACATGGAATCATACAGGAAGCAGCTTCTTAAATGTGGTTTCTTTCACTTAGAATAACACATTTGAGATTTATCTATGTTTTTGTGTGTGTCAAGAGTCTGTCACTTTCCTTGTTAAGTAGTATTCTATTGTGTGGATATACCCATTGTTTATCCATTCACCAGTTGAAGGGCATTTGGGCTATTTCTGGATTGGGACGATTATAAATAAACCTACCATCAACGTTCAGGTACAGGTTTTTGTGTGAACATAAGTTTTCAATTCACTTGGGTAAATTCCCAAATAAATAAGAGTAAGATTGTTGAGTTGAATAAGTGTTTATAAATGTATGCTCAACTTTATTTTAAAAAGAAACCTACGGGCCGTGGCTCACACCTGTAATCCCAGCGCTTTGGGAGGCCAAGGCGGGTGGATCACCTGAGGTCAGGAGTTCGAGACCAGCCTGGCCAACATGGAGAAACCCTGTCTCAACTGAAATACAAAAAAAAATTAGCCAGACATGGTTGCATGCATTGTAGTCCCAGCTACTGGGGAGGCTGAGGCAGGGGAATCGCTTGAACCAGGGAGGCGGAGGTTGCAGTGAGCCGAGATTGCGCCACTGCATTCCAGCCTGGAGACACAGCAAGATTCCGTCTAAAAAAATAAATAAATAAAAGAAACCCGCCAAACTATTTTCCAAAGTAGATGTAGTATTTGAAAGTTCTAATTATCCACATCCTCACCAGCACTTAGCACAGGCACACCTGGTTTTATTGTGCATTTCTTTATTGTGCTTCACAAATACTGTGCTTTTTACTCATTGAAGGTCTGCGGCAACCCCGCATTGAGCAAGTCTATTGCTGCCATTTTTCCAACAGCAAGTGTTGACTTCGGGTCTCTGTGTCACAGTTTGGTAATTCTCACAATATTTCAAATGTTTTCATTATTATTATATATGCTATGTTAATCTGTGATCAGTGATCTTTGATGTTACTACCATAATTGTTTTGGTACACCGCAAACCACCCATCTATAAGATGGTGAACTTAATCAATAAATGTCATGTGTGTCTGACTGCTCCATTGACTCGCTGTTTCTCCCTCTCTCTCCCTCTCCTCAAGCCTTCCTATTCCCTGAGACACAATTTTTACATTAGGCCAATTAATAACTGTACAATAGCTGCTAAGTGTTCAAGTGAAAGGAAGGGTCATACATCTCTCACTTTAAATTAAAAGCTAGAAATGATTAAGCTTAGTGAATAAGACATGTTGAAAGCTGAAATAGGCTGAAAGCTAGGCCTCTTGCATCAATTAACCAATTAACCGAGTTGTGATTGCAAAGAAAAGGTTTTTGAAGGAAATTAAAAATGCTACTCCAGTGAACACACAAATGTTAAGAAAGCAAAGCAGCCTTATTCCTGATAATGGAGAAATTTAAGTGGTCTGGATAAAAGATCAAACCAGCCACCACATTCCCTTAAGCCAAAGCCTAATCCAAAACAAACTCCTAACTCTCTTTAATTCTGTGAAGCCTGCAGAAGAAAAGTTTGAGGTTAGTAGAAGTTGGTTCACAAGGTTTAAGGAAAGAAGCCATCTCCATCACATAAAAGGGCAAGGCGAAGCAGCAAGTGCTGATGTAGAAGCTGCAGCAAGTTATCCAGAAGATCTAGCAAAGATCATAGATGAAGGTGGCTACACTACACAACAGATTTTTAATGGAGATGAAACAGGCTTATATTGGAAGAAGATGCCATCTATGGCTTTCATAGCTAGAGAGGTGAAGTCAATGCCTGGCTTCAAAGCTTCAAAGGATAGGCTGACTCTCTTGATAAGGGTTAATGCAGTTGATGACTTTAAGGTGAAGCCAATGCTCATTTACCATTCCAGAAATCCTAGGGCCCTTGGAATTTTGCTAACGTGCGCTCTGTAAGTGGAACAACAAAGCCTGGATGACAACATATCTACTTCCAGCATGGTTTATTGAATATTCTAAGCCCACTGTTGAAGCCTACTGCTCAGAAAAGAAGATTCCTTTTAAAATATGACTGCTCTTTGACAATGAACCTTTCACCCAAGAGCTCTGAGTGGAGATGTACAAGGAGGCTAATGTTGTTTTCATGCCTGCCAACACAACATCCATTCTGCAGCCCATGAATCAGGAGTAATTTTGACTTTTAAGTCTTATTATTTAAAAATACATTTCATAAGGCTATAGTTGCCACACATAGTGACTCCTCTGAGGGATCTGGAAGTACATGGAAAATCTTCTGGAAAGGATTCACCATTCTAGATGACATTAAGAACATCTGTGATTCATCAGAGGAGGTCAAAATATTAGCATCAATAAGAGTCTGAAAGAAGTTGATTCTAATCCTGATGGATGACTTTGAGGGGTTCGAGAAGTCAGTGGAGGAAGTCACTGCAGATGTGGTAGAAATAGCAAAAGAACTGGAGTTAGAAGCAGAGCCTGAAGGTGTGACTGAATTCCTGCAATCTCATGATCATAGTTGAACAGATGAGAAGTTACTTCTTAGGGATGAGTAAAAAAGTGATTTCTTGAGATAGAACCTATTCCTGTTGAAGATGGCATGAACATTGTTAAAATGAGAACAAAAAATTTAGAATATTCTATCAACTTAGTTGATAAAACAGTGGCAGGGTTTGAGAGGATTGACCCCAATTTTGAAAGAAGTTCTACTGTGAGTAAAATGCTATCAAACAGCATCTAATGCTGCAGGGAAGATGTTCATGAAAGGAAGAGTCAATAGATGTGGGAAACTTCATTTTTATCTTTAAGAAATTGCCACAGCCACTCCAACTTTCAGCAACCACTCCCCTGATGAGTCAGCAGCCATCAACACTGAGGCAAGACACTCCACCAGCAAAAAGATGATAACTTGCTGAAGGCTTGGGTGACTGTTAGCATTTTTCAGCAATAAAGTATTTTAAAATTAAGATACATACATTTTTTAAGACATAATGCTATCGTACACTTAGTAGACTACATTATAGAGTAAACCTAACTTTTATATGCTCTGCGAAACCAAAAAACTTCATGTGACTTATCTTTTTTTGTGATATTCGCTTTGTCCTGGTGGCAACTGAACTCTGCATATCTCTGAGGTGTGCCTGTATTGTAATTTTTAATTTTAGCTATTCTGTGTGTGGTGGAATGTCATTGTGGCCTTAACTTGCATTTCCTTAATGACTAATGATATCGAGCATCTTTTCATGTGTTTATTTGCCATCTTTATATCTCTTGGTGAAGGATCTGTTCAAATCCACTGAAGTGACATGATCACAGTTCCATGTTAGGAGATTATCCTGGCAGTGGTGCCCTGCCTTGATACTCAAGCTATCGAATGAGGACCGACAGCATCTGCATCTCCTAGGGGCTTGGTAAAAATGCAGCACTTTGGCCTCATCCCAGTCCAGTCCAATCAGACTCAGCATTTGAACAAGATCCCCAGGTGATTTGTGTGCATGTTAAACTTTGAGAAGCACTGGTGTTCAGAAGAAATTAGAGGAGAGGGGAAAAATGTAAGGGACAAATTTAGGAAGCTATTGCCATATGGAGAACTTAGGAAGGCTGAACAGTTAGAAGGCAAAGGAAGTAAGAATCCACACATCTACTGGCGCAGTCTGGAAAGTTGGCTTAGGGTTTGAGTCCCTATATGTTCCCTTACTTGTGTCCTGCTGCTGGATAAAGGCCCATGTGGTAACAAAAAGGGTCTTTGGAGGAAATCCCATTACCTAGAACAGCAGACACATCTGTCCAGGCCTCTAGTTACAACCTGAGGGATGGTAGTGTGGGGAGGCTTGTGGGGTCCCCAAGGCAGGACAGGGATAGGATTCCGTTTAATCAATTACTTTAGCCAATACTGGCAGTGCCTCTGACACCATGCTGGATACACATGAGTAAGGTCCAGCCCTCAGATGAAAGTCATGATCTAGTGGAAGAGACAGAGAGACGTAATTACAATTCAAAGGATCAGTGTCATAGCAGAGATCTCTCTCTCTCTCTTTCTCTAAAATACTGTATAAGCCCAGAACTTAGAGAAGGGGCAGAGGGATTCAGAAAAAAGTTAAGAGTTGACTTCGGTTTTAGAATTTTAATAATAGCTAACATTGATGGAGCACCATCATGGAGCTATGTGCCAGACCCGTATTTTAGATTACACATTACTATGTTTATTCCTCACAATGGCCTTCTGAGATAGGAACTGTTGTTAGCCCCATTTTACAGAAAAGGTAACCATGGGCACGCCCCAGGCCTCTTAGCTAGATTCTCACTCAGTCTGTCTGGCACCAATGTTTGCATTCTTAACTGAGCTTGCACTGTGAGCCAGGGGTGTCCGAGAGAACCCCAGGAAGAACAGATGGAGAAACCAGTGTCCATGGCCCAAGGAGCTCCCAGACCTTGCCTCTGCCCCTTCACCCAGAGTGACTGAAGAGAATGACAGATGTCTAGGCAAAGCCTTCAAGCTGCCTGGGGGAGGTCAGGCATTGCCGGGGGCACCTGGCTGTCTTGTTTGCTGCTGAGCAGCCTTCGGTCAAGCTTCCGTGGTCAGCCTTTGCTCCGGCCACTGCCTTTCTCTGCAAGCAGAGCTGGACAGTGTCAAAGCTTGGCTCTCCTTCGATCTCACATAACTGTGGATTTCTCCTCTATCTAAGGAGATAAAGCCAAAGACAGGGTTTTGCTATTTCTCAGCCGCCTCTGACAGCATAGAGGTCTGTACATTGTAAAGATTTCCAAAAAGGAACTCTGTTATGGTTTTTAGAAGTAAACCTGGAGATCAGGGTAGACATGCCCCTCAGCATGCCTTTGTAAAGGCCTCTTGCCACCCCCACAACTGCCACCCCTGCTCCCGACATGTCAGTTGGACTTTGTAAGCTCCTTGAGTTCAAGGACATGTATGCACTTTACATTCTTCTTGCAGTGCCTTTGCACTGTGCCTACCCAAGGGAGGCGCTCCAGAAGTGTTGGTTGTGCCGACACCTCAGGAGGCTGAAGCATGGGGAGTTTGTGCCTCACAGGAGTGAGGAGCACAGCCTCTGGATCTAGGTTGCCAGGCTGATCCTGTCCCAGCCCCTTAACAGCTGTGTGACATTAAGCAAGTTGCTTAAACTCTCTGGGCCTTAGATTTTCCTCTGGAAGACGGAGATAATTGTTCCTCTTTCCTACAAATGTTGTGAGGTTTAAGTGAGTTATAAATACTGCTGGTCCCGACTTAAAATATTTTGGCTCTGTGATGGTGCAAAAGTGACACTCATTCAGTAGAAACTGAACTTTAAATTCTGAATTTTTGATTTTTAATGATTATAAAATTTTTATTTTAATGATTATAAAAGATGCTTTGTATTCCATAATTGTGCCCAATTGTAGGCTAATGTAAGTATTCTGAGCATGTTTAAGGTAGGCTAGGCTAAGCTGTGATGTCAGTAGGTTAGGTGTACATGCATTTTTGACTTACTACAGGTTTATTGGAACACCCCATTGTAGGTCCCAGCCTGTAAAGTGCTTAGAAGAGTATCTAACCCATATTAAGCACAATGTAATGATTAGCATACTAGAAGAGAGCAGTTTTTGGAATCAGACCTGGATTGGACTGGGTTAGAATCCCAGTCCCAGCCCCCTCTAGCTATGACCTTGGGCAAGTTACTGAGCCTCTCTAAGTGTCAGCTTCCACATCTGAAAAATGGGGATGATAACACCTTCATTGGAGGATGAGGGAGAGGAGGAGAAGCAGTAACAAGGCCAGGCGCGGTGACTCACACCTATAATCCCGGCACTTTGGAAGGCCGAGGCAGGCAGATCACTTGAAGCCAGGAGTTCGAGACCAGCCTGGCCAACATGGTAAAACCCGTTTCTACTAAAAATACCAAATATATTAGCTAGGCATGGTAGTGGATGCCTGTAGTCCCAGCTACTCAGGAGGCTGAGGCAGGAGAATTGCTTGAATCGTGAGGCAGAGGCTGTAGTGAGCCGAGGTCGCACCACTGCACTACAGCCTGGGAGACAGAGGAAGACTCTGTCCCCCATCCCACCCCCCAACTCCACTCCCCAAAAAAGGCAGTAACAAAAGTAAAAGGCTGGCCTGGTGCCTGCTCAGAGTAAGACTGCTGTAGTCATATGGTTTCTTGATTCACTTGTCCACCTGATCTGAGGGGAAGGCAGACATGGCTGCTCTTTGGTTGACCTGATAAGGTGCCTTCACCCCATCTAGGGCAAGTGGAAGTCATGGGCAATTGGAGGTCAAAGGCAACAGGACAGCTGAGTTATGTTCATGGTGAACCTAACACTTAAAAAGGCAGAACCAGCAAGATGAATTCAATAGGCGCGCTGAGGTAAGACAGCAAAATGGCCCCAGTTCAGAAAGCAAACACTAGAAAATGTGGTGGCTGCAGGGGCCGAGGACAGGGACGCAGAACTGGAGCCACCTCCAAGCCGTGGTTACCCAGAACCTCTGTATTTCTGCCCTCGGCAATCTGCCTGCAGCCTGGGTCTCTGTCTCATTTCATAGCTCACTACCTGTTTCTAGGTATTTCAAGCTCTGTACAGATGAGTCTGTGCCATTTGGTGTTGCTGGGACTGGAGTTCTCAGTAAACCTTGCTGACAGATAATGTGCAACATCAGAGTACTTCCAGCAAACCTTGGGTCAAGAACAGGGAGGGGGAGGAGAGATGAAGAGCAAACATCCACAGAAGATCAGTGGAGAAATCCTGACTCTTAGTAGAACTCCTGTACAGGGTGGCCAAGGACACGGTCTTCTGAGTTTCTTCGAAGGTGGCCTTGGGTGGATGGTCTCAGGAAGCTTTTTATCACCTCTGTCTTCTGATGCATCTTCAATGTGACCATGGCAGTGGGGCCCCTCCCATCCCTTTGAGTACAGCCTTCGGGAGCTCCTGGGGAGGAGGTGCATGGAAGGTGGGCAAGGGTTGACACTAGAGAGGTAGGGAGCACCGGATCACAAGGGCTTTGGCTGCAGAGCCAAGGAATCCAAATCGCATTGTGTAAGCAACAGGCAGCCAGTGAGGGACTTTAATCAGGGAAGCAGAATTATTTGATGGGTGTTTCAGAAACTTTGTTCTCCACTGTGTGGAAGATAAGCATCTTGGGAAGATAAAGGAAATACTGTCTAATTTTTTTTTAATGTACTATATTTTCCAAGTGAAGCCTACATCACTGTTATCACTTTCCTCTAGTTACGTATTTTTATTGATGCAATCTCTTTAAAAGGTCAAGGAAAACTTTATTATCTTAAGCCTTTGATGATGCCCTAGTTTGTCCTTTCCCCGCCATGTAAAGTAGGGCACAGAGAAATCAGGCAACTTTCCCAAACTCCTGCAGTGGGTTTTTAGCACAGCCAGAAAGGACTTCACAGAGTCTGGATTCTCAGAACTGTGCTCAAATTAGATCCTGCTGCAATCCACCCACACAACCAGGTTTGCACTTACCTCCTAAAAAGTTACTTTCAACTTCGAAAAAGAGAATATCCAGGTTTTCGAAACCTGCCTGAGATTGAGTTCCATGTTAGATTTTTGCAGAACACTGCCTTAGTTTTCTTCTGCAATACCAGCCTTGAATCATGAATGTTTCTCAGTGGTTTTCCTGCCAGTCCCTTCACTGTATTCCAAGTGTAAACACAGTGTCAATGTTGACCTCTAGCCCGGCGGGGCTACCAGGCCCAAAAGAACCTCACCTCGGGAAATGTGAAGGGGGGGTCAACACTGGATAGAGAAGTCAATATTGCCTGCCTTCTAATGTTTCCAATGCGCCTCTTCCTTTGCTGCAGAAACTTGCCTCAGACTTTTGCATGAGTCAGCAGTTTCTTCTAATTGGCTGGGGTTGTGGTGGCTGCTCCGCAGCCCATCCCACTGTACTATGTCTCTAGACCACACCTGGCAGGAAGGGACTGTGTGCAGAAAGGACATTCAGATGTTCATGAGGCTGCATTTATAGTGCACTATGAATTTCATGTAAGTTCTTCTGCAATTTGAAGTCGAAAGTGGTGCACTATATATCACTGCAATTTATTTCAAATTCTATCTATGCTATTCCCAAATGCAACATAAATGCATTGCTGTCCTTTGTACAAACGACTTCCAAATGGTACTGTGACAAACAGGTATGTTTCCACATAGTTTTGCTCTTTTCAAAATACTGCATAGTACTTTGATTCTGGTCCATGTCTGACACACTTACCCTTGAGTCTTCTAAGGAAAAACCAACAGCAGGTGAAAAACCCTAGATCACTCAAGAAAACAAAATTCGAGCTTTTAAAATTCCATATTGTTGGACTCAATTGGACTTTGGGCTCTGGGGAATGAACAATGGCTTTGTCCATAAATGTACGTTTCCAAAGAAAAGTATGGCAGGCTTCAAGGGAATCAAGCCAGCAGACAAGTTAGGACTTTTACAAATAAAATAGAAAATATAAATCTTGTGCTTTTTAAGCATCTACTCGTAAGATATTTTCAGCCAGAGAGTAAAAGCACGCATTTTCTAGCAAGGATGCCTTACAAACCTGTCTCTGCAAACAGGTGTAAGCATGCATGTAAAAGGAGGGGGTGGCCACTTTATTGTCCCTCAGAGAATAAAGTGTTGTTCCAACAGGATACAACACTCACCTTGCTCTGAACAAAGCCCTGAGTGGAGTCTGTGCTGTATTTCACTGTGACACCATCTGGCCCCTATTCTTGAAGCTCTACATCCTCATTTTCTCTCAATGAAGCACTAACTCAGAACAAGCTTGTGCTTATAAGAAGACTTGCATCCAGCTCAGTCTTCCGTGGAAAGGGATGGCAAATAGTGACCATGGCTGGCAAAAATCCACACAGGAGAAAGACCTCCGCGTGTGCCTTTCAGAAGTCTGAGGTGTCCGGTCTATATTGTGCTACAAGCCTCTCCTCCACCTTTCTTGATTTTTAAAAAATCCTGGGCGGGCACGGTGGTTCACGCCTGTAATGTCAGCACTCTGGGAGGCCTAGGCGGTGGATCACAAGATCAGGAGATGAAGACCATCCTGGCCAACATGGTGAAACTCCATCTCTACCAGAAATACAAAAATTAGCTTGGCATGGTTGCCTGTGCCTGTAATCCAGCTACTCGGGAGGCTGAGGCAGGAGAATCCCTTGAACCTGGGAGGCAGAGGTTGCAGTGAGCCGAGATCGTGTCACTGCACTCCAGCCAGGCGATAGAGCGAGACTCCAAAAAAAAAAAAAAATCTCACCGGTCTTCTTTGTATTCCCAGTCATTTGTGTGTTCTATTTCACTGTGTGATGCGTTTCTATCATTCAAGGATAATTTCAGAGCTTCATTTAATTTTTGTCCTCTACCCCCAAGTCCAAATGGGGACCCCAAAACACAATGACCATCCATTATTATACCAAGGAGTTCAGGAAACGCTGAGAATAATGTCCCTCAGGGTTGCTTTCTAGAATTAGCATTTAACTGTGAGCCTGAATTTCTTCCTTTTGCCACAAGGAAAAAACAATCCACTGGAGAAATTGTGTTACTGATGAAACTGAAACAAGAGCATAAAGTCAAATGTCTTCCACAAATCTTCCAGCTGGGAAAAATGAGAGCAGCTTCCCTAAAAAGGGATAAGATTCAAGAGAATTGTGTTATCATCCTGAGCCATGTTTACAAGATTCAAGCTTAGGGGAGCACAGTGCTATCAGGACAAAACTAGCTTGCTAATCTTGTTTTCAAATGTATTTGGAAAAGTCAACTAAAGTTGAAACTAAAAATCTCCGGCTGGAAGAGTTTTTTTTAAAAAAGGTCTAAGCCTATTTGCCCAAATTCCCAAGTTAATATTTAGTATTTATTAAAATGTGAAATTGTGACATTTAAAAAGCCACATAATTAGTTTAAGCCAGGCTTGATTTGTCTTTACCAACTTTCCTCCTACATTATATCAATAATTACATGTACTGCTTTTTTTCCCACTTATAAGCATTTTTTCATGTTATAGTCTTCATAATTATCTTTTCATTTGTACCTTAATATTTGAACCACTAAATGCACCATAAATACATTTATCATTCCTCTTTTGTTTTTTTAGGTTGCTTCCAATTTTTCACATTGTAAATAATACTGCAATCAGCATTTTGAGTACTTTAGTTATATTTCAGCATTTGAATTACTTCGTTAGGATAGATCTCCAGAAGTAGAAATAATGAGTTAAATAGTATGTACATTTTTATGCCCCTGGATAGTTTGCTAAATTGTTTTTCCAAGGAATTATACCAAGTTACTTACTCATTAGCAATGAATGAGAAGCTTGTTCTCACCAGCACTGGGTATTAATATGTAAAATGTGTTCATTAATTTAACAGGAAAATAATGTATTTACCTGGAAGCTTTAAAATTTTTAAGTAGGCAAATATGTCCACCTTCTCCTCTGAGCTTTCTTAACTTGCTTGAGACTTATTAAGTTGTCCCTTCTCCCATCAAGAGCATTGGATTTGCAAGTATGTGGGAGGGCAGGATCCCCCTGGCCTAGGACACACTCTCCGGCAACTCCACCAAAACATCTGGAAGTGGGTCCTGGCTCCAGGGAATTCCCATGTGCAGCCAAGCCTGAGAACCTCTGGCATAGAAGGTAGGGATTCAGGCAGTGGGAAGATAAAGGCAACAGTTTCCCTTTAAGGAAGTTTGAAGGAAGGCAGAGATATGATGGAAGTTTGAAGGAAGGCAGAGATATGATGGAAGTTTGAAGGAGTAACGGTCAAAGAAAGGTACTCTTAAAAATAAAATACATGGGCTGGGTGCGGTGGCTCACACCTGTAATCCCAGCACTTTGGGAGGCTGAGGTGGGTGGATCACCTGAGGTCAGGAGTTCGAGACCAGCCTGCCCAACATGGCGAAACCCCATCTCTGCTGAAAATACAAAATATTAGTCAGGCTTGATGATGGGTACCTGTAATCCCAGCTACGCAGGAGGCTGAGGCAGGAGAATCGCTTGAACCTGGCAGGTGGAGGTTGCAGTGAGCCAAGATCGTGCCACTGCACTCCAGCCCGGGCAACAACAGCAAAACTCTGTCTCAAAAAAAAAAATAAATAAATAAAATAAATGACCTCAATATGTTTGAAGGCAGAGGGAAAGATTCTTTGGAAAGCAAGAGAATAAAGTAAGAGAAAGAAAAATGAAGAAAACAGGAATGAGGGAGAGGAGTTGGGCCAATGTCCCAGGGAGAGGGGTGAGCATGGGAAAGGGAAAATCATTTCTGCTTAGATGTGTGAAGGAAAGAATATGGGTGAAAACGCAAGGACGTTTTGAGGTATAGGAGTTTGCATGGGTTGGCCTTGATCTCAGGGCAGTGGAAATTATGTGGAATACCGACGGTGGAGAAGGGGAGAAGAGGAAGTAAAAGGATAGTTTACTAAAAGTAGTCAATTTATCAACTGGTCAACAGCACTCTTCCAGAAAGCCTCCATTGAGAAATGGACAACAATCTAATGACTAAAATTGGGGTTGGACATGATTAGCTGTCACTTACTCACATTATCCTTCCAAGTCTATCATGGTGGCCTGGCTGTATACATTGTATGAGGCAGGGCTCAATCAGAAAAGTGGAATCATCATGCATGAAACAGAGTAAGAGAATTTTTTTAAAATGTGGATTAGGCCTTAAGCAATTGTGGGTCCTGATGGAGACATCAATGCCAGACTGTTGTCTCTGCATCTGGTGTTGGGACTGAAGTTGCTGTAGGCCAGAGGGAAAGGAGAACTGAATGTGCAATGAGGGACAGCAATTAAGAACAAGTGGTACTCCCATCTGTTTCACCATCTCCAGCCTTGAGGATGTGGGTGACTTGCAGAAACAGCTGGTACCTTTTATCACAGGTGCACACATACCCGGCCCCGGACTCGGAGGGGCTGAAGGAGGGAACTGGCAGGAGCTGGAGTCCCACGCTAACAAGGTAGGCTAGGAGATACTTAACAACGTTCATGAGCTGCCACGGTACCTGGTACCTATACCCGCCTTCCGAACACAAAAATGGCTGCTGCCTCAACTTTGCCTTCCAAATCTCACTTGCAGAACTGTAGAGGAAAGGGAATTCTGAGATTTGGCTTCATTGTGGTCCAGTTGACACCTTACAAAGCCACCACACTGTTTGAAAACAGTCTGTGTTTGAAGACTGTATTTGACTGTTGGAAAACAGTGTCTATTTTCAAAAGTGCTTTGAAGTAGCCAGACGCGGTGGCTCATGCCTGTAATCCCAGCACTTTGGGAGGCCAAGGTGGGCGGCTTACCTGAGGTCGGGAGTTCGAGACCAGCCTGACCAACATGGAGAAACCCCGTCTCTACTAAAAATACAAAATTAGCCTGGCATGGTGGCGCATGCCTGTAATCCCAGCTACTCAGGAGGCTGAGGCAGAAGAATCGCTTGAACCCGGGAGGCGGAAGTTGCAGTGAGCCAAGATCGCACCACTGCACTCCAGCCTGGGCAACAAGAGTGAAAAACTCTGTCTCAAAAAAAAAAAAAAAAAAAAAGTGCTTTGAAGCACTCTACAGACTCATGCAAGAATCCAGCACATCAAGTAGGCTGCAAGCAATGGTTGAGTTTTATAAGAGGAGAAATGTCAGCCCAAAGGCTCCAGTTTGGGCCCAAAGTCACATCTTGTATTCCTGTTGGAATGATGGCATTTAAAACTAGTTTTCTGGTCCTATAAACGAGAACAGAGACTCCCTCTCTCTGTTGGTGGTGTGCTTAGGGAGGAAACTCCCTATGCCACTGTTTCATAACTGTCACCACAGCAAGAAGTTTGGGGCAAAATAGCCCCCAGAATTTTTGGAAAGGTAGCCCTAACTGAGCTTTTCCTTGTCTCAGCACACCCTCACAACTTAGACGTGACTGGGGATTGGGAATCATTTCCACAGCCAGCGCTGCAAACAGTGCCTGGTATGAGTAATTAACTCTCACGTGGGGGCAGCTCGCTGTGAATTTGAAGACTCTGCAATGTCCCAGATCCTCATAAAGCAGCTCAAATATTTGCCGTCCAATAAAGCATGGCTGAAATAACACAGTCTCCTTGTTGCAGGTTTTGGGAATGTAGCTTCAGCTAGACCCTGGGGCTCTGTGGCTTCCGTCCTCTCCTGGAGAGGTGACCAGCTGAGGAGTCAGGCCCCCTTGGCTCCGAGGAACGGGGAACATCTGCTGTGGCATGTGCCCTGCCTGCTTCATCTCTCACCTGGCTTTAAACACACAGGGAATCAACACCAAGCTAGAAGCTAGACAGCAGGCCCTCCTCCCTGTGTTTAAGCTCACACAGCCTCATCTGATGCTGTGCAGAGGGCTAGTGTCAATCAGACTCAGACCCTCATTTAGTTTTCCTGCGCATGTGTGATGAAGCCAAACCATTTACTAGGACCTGGGTTTGAAGGATTTTGGAAAACATTCTTGGAACCTTGAAAGGCTGGCTTCCCAAAGAGTCTCTCAACCCCTCTCTTCTTTTTCTTTCTTCTGTGGTTTCCTTTTCCTTCTTCCCCTTCGTCTTTTTCTCTGCCCTTTGTTCTCACTCCAGAAACACATAACCAAACATTTACTGGGATCATGCCCGTGATGTAGGTAGGGGACAGGAGAATGGAAGGCACTGTGCCTGCCTTCAGGGGACCGACTGGTCAGCATGGGGGGAACACGGGGCGGTGAAGGCATAAGAGAGGGCAGATGTCAGTTGAGCCAAGTCTTGAAGAAAAGGTAAGAATTACCGGTGGTCTCCTCTGTGCTTCGGTTGTCATTTATCTGCCCCAACACCCTCCTTTCATACCCTTTGCCATCCACTAGGCTCTCACTGGAGAAAGAACCTGGCAGCCAACAGTAAACTCTGACATCTTCTTATGGCCATCTCTGGGCTCATCTCCTGGGTAAAGAAATCACTCTCGAATGCAAACCGTCCTAACTTCCTGACTCTCCAGAAGTACCCAAAGTAAAGTTTCAAACACCCCATCACCAGCCCACTTTTCATTAGAGCTGGCAAGTCCTCTCAGCTATGGTGGCCACTTAACATTTCTGCAATTCTCTTAGAACACGAACAGACTTTCAAATCTCTTTCCTGTTGTTCCCAGTGTTCCTGGCTGCTATGGTAGATTTTGCTGTTGCCTCTATTTTCACTCATGCCCCAGCCACACCAAAGCTTGTAAGGGGACCAGAAACAGTTTTAAACATAATTTGGCTTCCAGCCTAGAGCCGAATTTATCATCCATTCTTTCCCTGGCATCACACTTGTCCTGCCAACCTCTGGTGCCTGGCTCAACTATAGCCTGAAAGAGTTAACAGCCAAGAAGCCAGAACCAACTCTTAAGGGAGGAGCTTTAGAATGCTGACATGGCAGTCACCAGATCTGCAAAATGGTATTCAGCAAAGTGTGAGATTGTTATGAGACCAAATGCTAAACTTAATATATGAGACCTTGACACTAGGTACCAGATAGATCTGCTTTCAGGTCCACTTTTTGCAGAATCCTTAGGAGCAGCATGTCATCTACCCACATTGCTTTACAAATGCTGCATCTGGAGTCAAGAAGGCAATCTGAGGGGTTTGGAGGTTGCTGTCTGCCTGGTGATCAGAATGCTACCCTTATGTCGTATAGCAAATCAGAGGGAGGTCATTGGACCGCATCACCTGCGTCTCCTGGGAGCTTGTTAGAAATGCTGAATCTTGGGCTCACACTTGACCTGCAGAAACAGAATCTGCATGTTGACAAGATCACCAGGTGATCTGTATGCACCTTACTGTTTGAGGAGCTCTGCTATAGAGTTTTACGGCAACAAAACACTTTTACGTACATAAAATCCTCCTCTGAGGAAGGCAGAGGAAACTGAGGATTTGAGAAGGTGAGTGATTCTTTCAGGTCACGTGGTTGGCGCCAGACATTTCTTAACTCCTATTTATTTGGCGCTCTTTCCACTGAACCACTTTGCCTCCTGCCAACAGTCAGGAGAGAATGACAGTGGCCACGGAGGCTTTCATTGAGCTCTCACCACACGCCACACATTGTTCTGATTAAGTTATTTAATATCACTGGATCTATGAGGTGGGGGTCTTTATTTTTCTCATTTTTCTATTAGGTAAGTGGTGAAGCACCAGAATCAACTAGTGTATTCCAGACTCCATTTAGGTTGCCCACACTGAAAGTTGAATTTTGAATTTCCCAGTAGTAACTGGGAAGCAGTAAGGAAACAAGGGAATAAACAGAAACCTAGCTGTGTGACACTGGGCATGCCACATCACCCCACGTTACTTATCCAAGAAATGAGGTTGAACTGGATGATCTTTAAGGCAATTTCCAGCACTGACATTTTAGCATTCTAAATATTTCTAAATCCTTTGCTTGATATCTACTGATGGCTTTTCTTCTGAGCATCTTTGATTTAGGATCAGAAACTGTCAACCAAGGCCAGAGGATGGGGGAAGGAGATTGGAGGCAGAGGCACATTTCACATGAATGGGACAGATGACAAGCCCCAGGACCACATCCTGCACCTGCCTGCCGGCCAGCCACAACCCAGTCTACTGTGTGGCATCGTGGGATAACTCCCAATACGGCTGTCCTGCAGAAGTTTATGAGACTAATTTAACACCAGTCCTTGCAGCTGCACCACACCCAGTTCAGCTGGCAAGAGGATGCTTTTAAAGAAGAAAAGGTGATCAGGCCTGGAGTGTTTCCCACAAGCCCCACGTCACAGAATGAGTTAACTGCCAATGAATCAGAAACATATGGTGCTCAACAAGCTTCTCTCAGATTACGCACTGTTTAATAATCTAGGGAATCGTTATTTGTCAAAACAGTTGGAACTTGTTACCAAATGCAGGACCTCTGAGACCCAATTTGAAATGTATTGTCAAACACACCACAGTCTCCAGGGCCAGATTAACGCATCTTAGCTCCATCCATGGGAGATTATTTTCCGAGTGTACCATTTGGTGATTGTAACTCAGAATGGGGTCTGACGAGAACTGAGGTTTAAAAGACACCTGACCAATTATGCCTAAGTAAATATAGCTTAAAACAAATCACAAGTAAGCACTACTTTAGCCACAGTGCAAAAGAACACACACTTGCTGCTTCTATTTTCAGAAAATTAATGAACGATTTTAGTTATGGCAAAACAACCCTGCAGAACAAGGGTCAGTTTGCTCTTTAATCAAGAAGCTTTGCCAAATATTTACTAAAATAGGGCAGACTCCTTGTAAAAGTATAAATAGTTTTGTTTCTTATTTAAAATAAAAAGGTCTCTAGCACCTTATATGGTCTGATCCTTTGATAGCACTCAAGTGTTTCTATAGTAGGATTTCCATTGTGGTCTCTGCTAAGGAAAAAAGAAACAAAATTGCAGCACGAGGTCAGAGAAAAATGATGCTTCCCATAAAAATCCAATCGAAATGGCAGAGTAAACTGTGAGGAATGTTGTCTCATAGGATAAAGCATGTGGGGATGCTGTATTCAGACTCAGTGAGGACCAGGATTCCCGTGGCCGACTCATGATTCATCCCTTCACCTTCTTCCCCACTTCCTGATAGCCCCAGATTCTGTGTCTCTCCCCAGTGTGGTCCGGGGGATGAGCTCCATGCTCAGCTCCAGGGGCAAGTTCTGCTTAAGCCAACAATGGGAGTCCCCTGATTGGTTTAGGAACAGGCATGTGACCCAGTTCTGCCCCATGAAAAGTAGGAAGTCTGCTGTGGGGAGGTTTTGGGAAACAGTTTCTTGCTCCTAAGAAAGAGGAACAGGAAGAGACAGATCTTCTTCTTACAGGTGTTGCCATGTTTGGATATGATGCTCCAGAGTGGCAGCCATGTTGTTTTCAGGTGACGGTAAACCTGACACACTGTTGGGCAAGATGAGGAGAATCAGTGAGAGACGGAACATAGCCCTGACACATCACATCTGGAGCCCACCTGCCTTTGGATTTCCCGTTATGTGAAACAATACACTTCCTTGTTGCTTAAATCAGTTTGAGTTGGTATTTCCAGTATTTGCTGCCCAAAGGATCCAAACAGATCTACTATAGCTTTCAAATTCACATACCACAGACTAGCCACCCCCCTTTTCCATTACTGTCCTGAAAACTTTGCCTCACCCATTGTTTTGCCAAAAGTCTTCTGAAAGGGTAAAATTTCCCCAGATACCATAACATAATGCTATAGATTAATCAATATGTCTACATGGCGATCCTCAACTGATTACAACTAATTTCATTGTCATTTCTCAAGACAGGCAAATCAGAGTGGTTTTCTAAAGGGCCCTTTCTATAGTAAAAATAACACTGGGTCAGTCACACGTTCATTTCCAGGACTGGTTGAGTGGATCCATCCACCTTCTCTCATGGATACCCCTTGTGACAAAGCTGAGAATGTCAAGACAGCTGATGGGACTCAGGTTAGACAACAGAGGGTCTGAAACAGCAAATCTTACCGGTTCAACCAAGAGCCAAGGGAGTTGACATAAAAAACAGACACATTCTATATTTTGCAATCAGAATGTCTTTTTTTTCTTTTTATAACCTTCATCAGAGATTTTTATATACGCACATTCCAAAATGGAATAATGCAGCAAAGAGTCAAGGGGAATTCTAAAAGCATTCTCTGCCTACATCTGATGAATGAAAGGGTTGGATTTTTCATCTTTATTTATTTGGCCTCAATGTTCAGCTTTCTTGTATCTACAAAGACCTAATTTAGCACACTTCAAATCCCTTGAGGGAGGTAGTTATTGAATGTGCTACCAGCTCTAAGAAGGAGAGCTGGATGCTTTACTCCATGAGGGCCTCTGGCACTTAGATTACAGATTGGAGGAATGGTGGGTAATTCCCAATCAAAACTGAATCTGAAAATTATTTTTAAGACCACTTAACATGCTATTTATCTTCTTAACAAATTTTAAGTATACATTACTGTTGACTAGAGCTTACTCATGTTGCCAGCTGAAACTTTATATCTATTGATTACTAGCTCTCCATTTACCCCTCTCCCACTAGTCCCTGGTAACCACTATTCCGGTCTTTGATTTTATGAATTTGACTATTTTAGATACTTCATACAAGTGGAACCATGCAGTATTTATCTTTCTGTGTCTGGCTTATTACATTTAGCATAATGTCCTCAAGGTCTATCCATATGGTCACACAGTACAGAATTTCCTTCATTTTAAAGGCTGGATAGTATTCCATTGTATAAATATATCACATTTTAAAAAATCCATTCATCTGTCAATGGACATTTAAGTAGTTTCCTTGTCTTAGCTATTGTGATTAGTGCTGCAGTGAACACAAGAATGCTAATATACCTTAGAGATCCTCATTTCAATTCTTCTGGATATATACCCACAAATGGTATTGCTGGATCCTACGGTGGTTGTATTTTTAAATTTTTGAGGAACTTCCATGCTGTTTTCCATGGCAGCTGCATCATTTTGCATTCTTGCAAACAATGTATAAGGGTTCCAATTTCCTCACATCCTCACCAACACTTGTTGTCTTTTTTTTTTTTTTTGATAATAGCCATCCTAATAGGTGTAAGGTGATTTCTCATTGTGATTTTGACCTGCAGTTCTCTGATTATAGTGATGATAAGCTTTTTTTCATATTCCTATTAGCCATTAGTATTTCTTTTTTGGAGAAATGTCTGTTCAAGTCCTTAGCCACTTTTTAAATTGGCTTCTCAGTTTTCTTGCTATTGAGTTGTTTGAGTTCCTTATGTATTTTGGAGATTAATCCCTTGTCAGATAATGGCTTACATATATTTTCTCCCATTCCGTAGGTTGTCTTTTCACTCTGTTGATTGTTTCCTTTCCTGTGCAGAAGATTTTCTGTTTGATGTAGTCCCACTTGTTTATTTTTGTTGCCTGTGCTTTTGGTGTCATATTCATTCCCAAAACCAAGATCACAAAGCTTTTCCCTTGTGTTTCCTGATAAGAATTACACAGTTTCAGATCTTATGCTTAGAAATGTTTTTTGCTGGATGCTAGAATGCTAATCTTTGCTCCTATATTCACTCAAAATTATAAAATGAAAAAGAGGTTGTGAGAATCTGAGCAAAATTCACAAATTATAAATCAAATGTCAGTTATACTTTCTATATTCATGCATTCCTATAATGGCAAGAATATCTCTGGTTGCACTGACATTTTGGCACACATCATCATGCTCTTCAAAGACTGTAAACTGTGGTGTGACCTCTGTTCAGAAAGAATTACTGCCCTATAAACTTATAGAGGCACTGAGAGTCTTTTACTTTCTCTTCTTTGGAAAGGTGCAGTGTGTTCCTTGCAGACATTGCTCTGAGTAGTATGTTGCACAGACTCAAACACTGTACCTTTTTAACACTCACAGCTTGAACCCAGATTCACAACCTTTGGGACTCCTTCCTTTGATATGAAATCCAGCCACAAGGCTCATGAACTATTAACACAGGCCTTTATCTGTTGCACTTGTTACAATTCGAGCAGAAAGAAACTCACTGCAATACTATTATGGGACAATGGGCTTCAGTGATAATAATCCAGGGCACACCTCAGTTTGCAAAATGCTCTTCCTTATGTTATCTCATGTCAGCCTCCCAAGAATCCTGATGGGATTTTATAGACAGGAAAAACAGAGACGAAATCAAAAGGCTCAAAGTACTTGACCAAGTTCAGAGGCAGAAGAAGAGCTAGCACTTGAGCCTAGCTTTCTTACTCCAACTCCAGTGTTTCTTCCATGATAATATTTTGTCTTGATGAAGGTGGCATGAGGGCAGTGTTATGTGATGGTTAAGAGCACAGTAGTTCTGGGTTCAAATTCCAGTTCTGCTACTTATCAGCCAGGTGAACTGGGGAAACTTGCTAAGCCTCAGGGCCCTGCCTTGGTTTTCCCACCTATAAAATAGAAATAATAACATGTACACCATTGGGTTTTGGAGCTTAATGCATTAATGCAAGAAGAGCACTAAGCATAGTGCTTCACACAAAGTGCAGTACTCAGCAAGTCCTCAATGAATAATAGCTCTTAAAAAACCAAAGGGAAGTGAGCCTTGGTTGAACACTTTGCATGTGAATCCCATTTCTCTGGGTTTTCACTGTTATTGACTGTTAGTCAAAGGTGTCCTGTGAGCTCCAGTTTCCTGTTTGGCCAAATGAAGGCAATGGGACTTGATAAGAACAGTCACAAGAACCCCTCTATCTGGCCTCCATTTTTAACACTGGCTCTCCATTGTCTGTGGGGTGTTTGTGTTCACCCTAGGTGTCTGGGGAGAAAGGAGGCAGAAGGGAGTGAAGGACCCTGGTATCAAATTTACCACCTTTCCCTTCATGTTAACACTCCCTGCCGCACCCAGCCAAGATGTTTACAGGGCAGGAGATTAAGATGCAAAGGAAAGTGGTGACGCCTGGGAACGGCCTTGGCTGTTTTGGAAAATACGCACCAACACACAGACACAGCTGCTATTGACTTCAAAGACATAATGATTCTAGGATGGCAACATTATGATTTGGTAGTTAGATCTCGTAAATTTACGTCATTTGTTTAAAGCACTACAGGGCACAAACAAGTAGAGTAAACTGCAATAGTCACATCACCTGACAAAAGTAATCATAAGATGAGAAGGCCAGCACCAAGGAGAGACTGTTTCTTATTACTACACTAAATGAACTGGACAATTCAACTGGGAATGTTTACTTTGTGTCATACAAGCCACTCTAACCAAGGCCCAGGGGATGGAGGAAGTTCCAGAGAGGCATGGTCCTCTCTCCAACCCTTTTGAAGTTGACCAACTATTTGCTGGAATGCGCCACACAAAAAGAAAACAAACAAGAATTAGTACAGATTCCAGTGCAGCATTAAAAATGATTCTTCAAGAGTGTCAATGCTCCCTAGGGCTGTACTTGGCCAAGGGGATCAAGCGCCCAAAGTTCTAGCTCTTTACAGTCAATGCTTACTTTCCCTCTTCCAATAGCTCAGGCCCTAGAATGGAGTCTAGGACCCAACCCCTGACTCCCCATCTCCTCCCCATGAGTTCACCCTTGGAACCCAGGGTGTACTTTCCCAAAAGCCGACCTTGGTTTGGACCCTCTCGACCCTCAGAGTTCTAGTAACGTGAAGCCCTGCGTAACTCCTGTATGGGAGGGCAGCGTTGTAAAGCCTTGAAATGTTTCTGTTACCTCCCTCCCCTGGGCAATGAGTGCCCATGGCCTTTAAGACACTTAAGTAAAAAGGAGCAAAGAAGGACCACTCGAACGAGTCTACTCAGAATGCAGATTTATTCCAAGGCAGTTTACTGTCCTTCCTAGATGGAGCACTGCTTGACCACTTTTAAACACATAGCCTTGATAAAACAAATGTCAAGTTCTGCCTAACCAGTTCTGCCCACTGTATTAAAAATACTGGACACTTATGGTCTCTTTTTGTTGGTATGAGTTAATAGATTTTTGTCTTCAGTAATGTTTCAGGAAGTCTGGTCTGTTGACTGCTTTAGAATCACCTGAGATGCTTGTGAAAATGCAGAATCCTGGACCCCATCTCTGGCCTAATAAAGCAAAGTTTCTGGGAATGGGCCAAGAAATGAGCATCCCACGTGATTCTGATGCACACCAGAGCTTGTGCTGATCAATGAGAAGTCACCTTGTCTGGCATTTACTCCTTCAGTTCATGAATATGTATTGAGCACCTATGATGTGTCAGGCATGGTTCTAAGCTCTGGGAATACAGCAGGAAATAAAGTAGGCACTGCCAGAGGAAGCTTACCTTCTAGAGGGGAACACAAACAAATAAATACATAAATGAGCCTATTTTAATGCCACCTAGTAGTATCAGGGGAAGACGACAAGGGCAAGGGGATAGAGAGTAGAGGTGTTATTTTTAGCTAAGGCAATGGGGAAGGCCTTTCTGAAAAGGCATTTGATTTGAGCAGAGCCCTGAATGCAGTGAGGGTGCAAGCCAGCAGATAACTGAAGAAGGAGTGTTCCAGGCAAAGGGAACAGCAGGTGTAAAGGCCCCAAGACAGAAAGGATGCTGGGCATGTTCGAGGAACAGTGAAGAGAGAAATGAAGCTAGGGCAGAGGGAGTGACGGGGACAGGAGTGGAAGGACTTGTGATCAGAGAGGTTGGGGAGGGGTGCAGGTCATGAAACGATTTGAGGACTTTGCTTTTACTTTGGGTATGATGGGAAGCCACTGTGTGTTCTGGACAGGACAGTGACATGCCCTGCCTCTGGGTTTGAAAGGGCTCTTCTAGCTGCTGCTTCTGTCTCTATCTAAATCTTCTCTCTAGGTGTTCCCAGCCAGTTCTATGGCTATTAAGTGAAGAACTGATTGAGGGGAACAAGAGTAACTTCTAGTCACACTCGTACATCTATCATTCATAGTATTCTTCTGTGTGTCAGGCGTTTAAATAAATCACCATCTCATTTAATTCTATGAGATAGGCACAGGATTAGCACCCCTATTTTATTGATGAGGAAATTCAAGCTCACAGAGATTATACAACTTGAAATGTGATGGAAGTGGGTTTTCTAACTTAGGCTGCTGATTTTAACCAATGTGCCCCACTGCCTCCCCTGATAGAACCACTGAGCTTTGCTGCACCTGCATGGGCAAAACGAAGCATAACAATTGTGAAGATTTAACAAAGAAAAGAAAAGGGGTCTAGATTCATGACCAGTGGGGGAAATGTTGAAGCCAACACATGCATATGAACCTTGAAATTTCAGCTTTATTATTTTCAGTTTGTGCTTTAGCAACTCCTTCTTCTGTATACTTAATAGCGAGTCATGTAAATTCAAAGTCACAGCCCTAAAAAGCCACCTAACCATAGGGAGTTTTATTTAGCAGCAATTTCAGACTGCCTTCTTTCTCCTCCTTTGCTCCATCGAACCACAGCTGCATCCTGCTCTATTAAACACAACTCAAAGTAGCTTCTAAAGTCTGTTTATTTTCCTTTTTTCAAACTGGTCTTTCTTTTTAGAGAATTATCTCCATACTTAGCACATCAAGATAGGAAATGAACTTCTCGACTCTGTTAGAATTACCCCCTCAGTTAGCAAAGTTGAATAGAGCCCTAACCCAAGGCAGCCCACCTAATCTAAGAAGATGTCATCTCATAAACATATCAAATGATGGTCCCCTTGTGCCAGGGAGAGATCTACTTTTTATACAGTATTTTTGTAGGTAGTCTTGGCAGACTAGGAGCTGTCTAATTGAAAGGCATGGAGTATGAGTTAATTGCTGCCGTTGTTTTTCAAGCTTAAACTATTAATTTGTAGCTTCTTGTATAACTGACAGAAAAGCAACCAGAAAGTATTATCCATTAATAATGCAGTAAAGTTCTAATTACTCAGGCGGCTGGAGCAGGAGGATTGCTTGAGTCTAGGAGTTTGAGGCTGCAATGAGCTATGCTTATGCCACTGCACTGCAGTCTGGGCAACAGAGCGAGAGACTATGTCTCTAAAAAAAAAAAAAGAAATTAATATAAAAAATACAAGTAAAATTAAATGCCCCCCAGCCACTCCTGCAAATTCTGAATCAAATGAACTGCAGATATTCATATGTTTAATTCAGTTGTCAATAAGCATTTATATTTGCCTAACAGTTGAGCTGAGAGCAAAACTTTTTGTTTTTTTAAGTCTAAGAAGAAAAAAAAGGTAAGGACAGAGAGGGTGGGGTTCAAAACTAACTTAGAGCCAGCTGTGTTTCTTCTTCAAGAGGGACCACTGAGGAGGCGATGGCTTGTTTAATTTCAGAAACGTAAACAGAAGAAAGCCTGTCACAATTAAGTTAGAATTTAAGTACTAATTAAGTCTGATGCAGTATAATGGAGATTTAGATTTAGTAAATATTGATCCCAAGTGGCTTTACTTTCTTTATACATCTCAAATTAATCTTAATGTAAACAAAGGGCATGTGTTCTTTTCAAAGTAAAATTTGCTCCTATCTGTATTCCAAGAGAAATGAGATTGGAAACCACAAGGATTACATTTCCCAGGAATGTATATGAAAGACCACAGCCTTGGAGCAGTGCTATCTGTATTTCTGCAGTACAGCTTGGGGCCTGTTAGTCCACACAGAGCAGCAGCAGATCACTAAGGAATCCTGGGCAAGATTAAACACACACACACACACACACACACGCTTATATAAACTGACCGAAAGTGTTATAGACTCCAAGATTTTAAGATCTACTTCTTAAGATCAATTGCATAACTGGAAAAGTGAGTTTAAAATATTTGAAAAAAATTATAATTAATCTACCAGTGACTCCAGCTCCCATTTCAGTCCATCTCTGCGAGGGCTAACTGAAAATCCAGATTGCCTATGAGGGCATGGAGAAATAAACAGTTCCTGATACTTCACAGAAGAGGAATTTATTTAATGCTGTTAAGGGAGTTAGTGATTGCCCAGTTTACTCTGAAACCATCTTTGTCATCTAAAAAAATAAGAAATTCTTGTCAAATGAGTTAACTGTTCATTTTGTTTTTATGTAAACACAATATACCTATATTGTTTTCCTAAAGTTTTAGTATTTTCTCAAGCAGTTGGCATGACTGACAAGAAGAATAATTGTGCACTTGAAATGGGCAAGACATTTTCTCAAGACGGGGATTTTGTCATACTAAATTGGTAGATAGACCGAGAAATATTTTGGTAATAAAATGTATGGTGTCTTAAATTTTACATCAGAATTATAGTCCTAGAAAGAACTATCCCCCTCTTTTGGGCATGACTGTCCCCAAAAAACATTAGCATTTCTCTGAGCAGTTTTATCACCAAACTAGAGATCAAGAAAGTGAAATAGCTGGGTTACTCATTTTATAGGTGGGAGGACTGAGGCTTCTTCCATGAACCCTCTAAAGAGACGATAGCTGAGATGAAATCCAGGATGTATGTTAGAGGAGGAATAAACAGCAATTGGCAATGGATCGGATTTGAAGGGTGAGAAAAAGGAATCAGGTACGTGTCAGGCCTCTGAGCCCAAGCTAAGCCATCATATCCCCAGTGACCTGCAGGTATATATCCAGATGACCTGAAGCAACTGAAGATCCACAGAAGTGAAAATAGCCTTAACTGATGACATTCCACCATTGTGATTTGTTTCTGCCCCACCTAACTGATCGATGTACTTTGTATTCTCCCCCACCCTTAAGAAGATTCTTTATAATCTCCCCCACCCTTAAGAAGTTTCTTTGTAATTCTCCCCACCCTTGAGAATGTATTTTGTGAGATCCACCCCCTGCCCCCAAAACATTGCTCTTAACTCCACCGTCTATCCCAAAACCTATAAGAACTAATGAAAATCCCACCACCCTTTGCTGACTGTCTTTTCAGACTCAGCCCGCCTGCACCCAGGTGAAATAAACAGCCTTGTTGCTCACACAAAGCCTGTTTGGGGGTCTCTTTACAGGGACACGTGAGACAGTATGCCTCCCAGGTTTTGGGTTTGAGCAGTTGACTGGATGCTGATATGACTTCCTGAGATGGTAAAGCCTGGAAGAAGAACAGCTGTGAAGGTAATAGGACAAAGCGTTCTTCTGTGCATGACGTCCGAGGCGTTAACTATCCACATGGCAATGTTAAATAAGCAGTTGAATATGTGAGTCTGGAGGCTCAGGGGAGCTCAGGGCTAGACATAGAAAAGGGGAAAGAATTCAGATGGAGAAGAGAAGCAGGCCCCAGGCTGAGCTCTGTGCATGGAGTAGTTCTAGTAGGAAAATCAAAGTAAGGAAACTCCTAATTTTGAGATCCTGTACAGAGTATTTTTATTACCTTGTTTAGAGTTATGAATTCCTAGAATAGCAAACATACACATATTTAAATATGTGTACAAAAACATTTCAAGGTCAAAAATTGATGAATTTTGGATTAATTGCTTTGGAATTATTTTTAATCATTGCAAGTCAAGCGTTGATTATATTCTGGAATACTATGCAGCCATAAAAAAGAATGAGATCATGTCCCTTGCAGGAACATGGATGGAGCTGGAGGCCGTTATCCATAGCAAACTAATGCAGGAACACAAAACCAAGTACTGCATGTTCTCACTTGTAAGTGGGAGCTAAATGATAAGAACTCATCGACACATAGAGGAGAACAATAGACACTGGGGTCTATTGGGAGAGGATCAGGAAAAACAGCTCATGGGTACTGGGCTTAATACCCGGGTAATGAAATAATCTGTACAACAAACCCCCATGACACAAGTTTACTTACGTCACAAATCTGCACATATACCCATGAAATTAAAATAAAAGTTAAAAAAAGTTAATTATATGCTTATTTTCACATCCAGTAGGAACTAGTTCAATGAATTTGACAAACCTTTAGTAAATGGCTTTGGAGTCAGACATTCTGGGCTTGCATGCTAGTTATACCTACCTAGCTAGCCATGAGATCTCAGGCAAATAAATTAGGATCTAAGCATTGAGTTCATGAGGTAAAAAATTGCACTGGGAGAAGTAAGTGAGACAATTTAAGGTAAAATACCTGGAACAATTCCCAGCACACAGTAAGAGTTCAGTAAGAGGAAGCGATTATTAATTAGATAAGGCATGTTCTCCCAGAGACCTTCAAGTCTGTTGAGAAGAGGCAGACACAACCAGGAAATGCCAGCAAGAAGTTTCCAAAGTGAGGAGATTTGATATGAGCAGAGAACCTCCTGAAAACACTTTTGTTGTCTTCCAGTCAAAAGGTGTCAGAGGGATGGTCCTGGCTGCCCTTGCTCTCCTGGGCGGGTTGAGGCAGCCCAGCTTCAATCCTTAAAGAACTGTCTGTGCACAGAAGAGAGGCAGCCTCCTCAGGACTCAGAGCCAAGGGCAGCTGGCTGCCCTGTCTCGGTCCTTTCCTTCCCTTGGGTGCGTCCGCCTGTCCCACCGCCCTCCCCTTACCCGCCCGAGTCTCCTCCCAACCGGAACTTTACCCCTCCCAGGGTCACACTTGGTTTCCTGACATGTGGGTATGTCACTAATTAAACAGTTTCAGTTCCCTCTCTGGCCTGGGGTTTCCAATAACAAAGCCTGTGGCATCCAAAGGACACTTTCTTTTGGACCCAGGTCTTGCTGCTGGGTTGGAGCCCTTGTTTTCGAGGCCCACTCTGGTCCGAGGCACTGCCTTGGGTTTGCAGACATGGGTTTTGCAGACATGGGTTCCATCCCCTGTGAGGCAGGGGGCTGTATGTCCCTGCTTGACATGGTTACTTGGCTCACTGGTCTAATTCACTATGGATTTTGAGATGTCTCTTTCTTCTATTCATTATATCACAGCAGCTTGAGCAGCCAAAGGATCAAATCTAAGCAGGACGTGAGACGTACTTCCTGCCTTAGACTTGCCCTTGTTGGCAGCCAGGCCTGCTGTAGAGGCAAAAGGCAGAACATTTTACTGAGTTTGGTGCTTAGCTGAGTAATAGATCCATTTTTAGGGTGTTGGGTCCGAAGGCAGTGGTTGAGCTGTGTCTCCAGGGATTTACAGGATTGAAGAACAACAGCAACAAAAACAAAAATCGATAAATGTAAAATGCTATGGGCTGGTGAACAATATCCCGTAAGTTCATTTAAAACAGCAAATAGTCTGTATAATAACAATTTCGAAAATGATCTTTCAAAATGATTACTTTAGAATTGATTAACCCAGTGCTTCAAACTATGAATAGTCCTCAGTATTGCTGAGTTTGTTTTACCTCTCATCCTGATCGTTTTGCTTTCTACTCTGAGCTTGAAATCAACAATTAAGCATCTCTGTGTGCCAAGGAAATTAGGTCAAGCCTGCCGCCATGGATCCTGCCAGCCATGCCAGGCCCAGAGGCTTCCTGCCACCCGAGAGGAGCCATTGAAGACCTCCTTGGGTGGTCAGAGCTTAGGGAAAGGCAGAAGTGGGTTGATTTCAAAGGTAGGCTTACGCTTTGGGGCCTTTTTCTTGTACTGGCCTCTCCCCAGGCCCTGTACCTCACTTTCAGTTTGTAATTTTGTGTTCCTTTTCTTTAAAAGGGCAGAAATTATATGGGCTTGAGGGCTCACTAAACCTGGGTCTACCCTTATGAGGGGTGAACTCACTTGAGGGCCAGCCAAGAGATCCTGCCAGCTCTGGGCTCCTTTTGGGCAGCCTGCCCTGAGTGGGCAGGGGCTGACCTGTAAAACCGTATTGGGCGTAGTTGCCATGTCAACAGGCCCAGGGCAGTGACCAAGGACCATACTGGGAAAAATATCCCAGGGCCCAGGTTACTGCAGGAGAAATTTGAAAGGCCAGAGGCAATCCACATTTTTTCTTCTTTTTTCAGAGAGAAAGTCTCACTATGTGTCCCAGGCTGGACTCGAATTCCTAGTCTCAAGCAGTCCTCCCACTCAACCTCCTGAGTAGCTGGGATTACAGTCACATGCCACTGTATCAGCCCACAATGGACATTTATGCCCCTCACTGAGTAACCAAAGGGAGGTGCTTTTTGATGGAGTATTAGAAAAACAGATTCACATAAACCATGGGCTGTGAGGTAGGGCTGATCATCCATCTGGTCACTTGGAGGAGCCTACCAAGGACTCCTGTCTCCCTGAGTTTGCCCACATGTGACCGGATCCTCCTGATTTGGAGGACTTGTCTTTGGGGCTCCCTGTCCTTTACACATCTCATTCGGGGTTCTTGTTGCTAGTTTTTGTGGTTTCTTGAGTCTTAGCTGTTTCTCCAGGACTCTGGCCAAGTTCCTCGATTCATTGTACCTGCACGGAGGGCAGGGAATGTAAATAGTATATAGATTTTGAACAATATTGTAAATGTTTTATGGATTGTGTGTTACAGAGAGTAGCTGAGCTGTAAAATTGGGATTAAACCAATGTGTTTACAGAAATGTTCTGACTGTAAAATTTCTGTGCTTTCTTAATACAGCCTTTGTGATGCAGAGCTTTGAGTACTTGGAGGGTGCTTCAGAACTGGGGACTCCGAGACCATCTCTGGCAGCCTCTTGTGAGCATCTGAGCCAACATCTTGGTTGCATTTTCTCCACGTTGGAGTGACTCTTCTTGGGCATGCCAGCTTCTTCTTTGAGTCTGTAATGCATTCCTGACCAAATACCCCTCACATGTGCCCTTCCATGTGAACAGAAACGCCTCTCCCTCTGAGGTGAAAATGGTGCTGTCAACACCCTCCTCAGAGGGCACATGCCTTGTGAGTGAGAGTGATGGAGCTCCGCCAGCAGCCATGCTCTCCACCCTCCTCACGGGGAAAGGCTGCTCTTCACTGGCCAGCCTGCTGGAAATGTCCCTCTGAGTCACTCTTACCAAGGCAGGAGAAAGCACTTTCCTGCTTTCACGCCTTCCCTTTTTTCTTTTCTCTTCCTTCCTTCTTCCGTTCCTCTTCCTTCCCTCCCTCTCTCCCTCCCTTCTTTCCTTCCTTCCTGTGGCTGTCCTTTGTGAGTGACCTACCTCCCTTCCTACTCTGGGACTTCGCACATTCGGTCATTGCCTGGCTCCACCAGCAGTACATAAGGTGAAAGAGGATCCTGCCAGCCATTCTAGGCCCAGAGGACACCTCTCTCTCTCTCTCTCTGTCACACACACACACACACACACACACTCTCTCTCTCTCTCTCACACACACACACTCACACTCTCTCTCTCTCTCTGTCACACACACACACACACTCTCTCTCTCTCTGTCACACACACACACACACACTCTCTCTCTCTCTCTGTCACACACACACTCTCTCTCTCTCTGTCACACACACACACACTCTCTCTCTCTCTCTCTGTCTCACACACACACACACACTCTCTCTCTCTCTCTGTCACACACACACACACACTCTCTCTCTCTCTGTCACACACACACACACACACACACACACTCTCTCTCTCTCTCTGTCACACACACACACTCTCTCTCTCTCTCTGTCACACACACACACTCTCTCTCTCTCTCTCTGTCTCACACACACACACACACTCGTCGATGGGGTAATAGGATCAAGAGGTAGCTTTGCATCATCAAAAAGAAGTCAGCCATTCTAGCCTGGAGCTTTAGAAGACGAAGTAAAAAAGAAGTCAGACAGTCCTAGCTTTGAATCCCGGCCCAGCCACTTACTAGGTGGGAGACCTTGGGCAAGTCACTTAACCTCTCTGAGCTTCTGTTTCCTTCCTTGGGTGTAGAATGGGGATAAGAAGCCTGTAACAGCAGAATAAGGATTCAAATCTATATAGTAGGTGCTCACTAAATAGTAGATATTTGTACGATTTGAAACTGTCCATAATTGTTCCTGTAGGCTTTAAGAAGAAAACACCCAGAAATGAGTTGTATCATCTGAGTTTGTGATGAATGCATATTGGTAGGAAATAAGTGAGACAATATTTCAGAAATTGGCATAAGGCCATGGGAGGTCCAGCTCAGAGACCACTTTGGACTGGTCTTGGCTTACAACCCACTGAAAACCAACTCACTGAGGTTCATTTATTGGGAGGCTTATTATAGTTAATTAATAAGCTAGGATTGAAATAGGCAATGGTTGGGCCTATTTTTAGTACCTCTATTTTTTTTTTTTTTTTTTTTGAGATGGAGTCTTACTCCGTCACCCAGGCTGGAGTACAGTGGCACAATCTTGGCTCACCACAACCTCTGCCTCCCAGGTACAAGCGATTCTCCTGCCTCAACCTCCCGAGTAGCTGGGACTACAGGTGTGTGCCACCACACCTGGCTAATTTTGTAATTTTTAGTAGAGATGGGGTTTTACCATGTTGGCCAGGCTGGTCTCAAACTCCGGACCTCATGATCCGCCCGCCTCGGCCTCCAATTTTTTTTGAGACAGTCTTGCACTGTTGCCCAGGCTGGAGTGCAGTGGCACGAATATGGCTCACTGCAGCCTTGACATCCCCAGGCTCAAGCAATCCTCTCGCCTCAGCCTTCCGAGTAGCTGGGACCACAGGCACGACCACCACAGCCGGCTCATTTTTAAATTTTTTGTAGAGACGGGGTTTCGCCATGTTGTCCAGGCTGGTCTCAAACTCCTGGGCTCAAGCAGTCCTCCTGCCTCGGCCTCCCAAAGTGCTGGAATCCCAGGCATGAGCCACTGTGCCCGGCCAAGTTTTGGCACCACCAGACTCCAGACTGCTGTCCAGCACTTGTGCTCTGCATTTTTTCCCAGCCTTGTCTGCCATCATAATGCTCATTTCCACATTCCATTTGCTCTCAGCTGACTGTAAATAACGCCAAGAAGCAACCTGGCATATAAACCCCTCTGAAGGGATTAATAACTGTTAATAATAATACCAGAAAGCACTTTACAGAATATATTATTCCTAATTCATATCATAATTCTACATGATAGTTTTCTTTATACTTTCATACAGATGAGGAAACTGAGGCTGAAACAGGCAATTAATTTGTGCAGGTGGCACGTTTATTACATGGTGGAACCAGGATCTGAACTCCAATTTGTCTGTGAATGTTTTCAGAATATTCACCTACATGTTGCCCAAAGTCAAGGCTGCCCTGGGGCGGTGTGTATACCTGAATGACAATCAGTGCAGGCACTGAGGGAAGGGAGAACCGATGCTGGAGAGGCAAGCATAACTGCCACTGTTAACTTTGTGACAAACCTTCATGTCTTGTGGCCTAAAGGACAATCGTACCCCTTCTGGGGGAATTTCCCCACCTCCATGTTGAAGCCAAGGATGATTAGTACTCCATCGAAAAGAGGTCAACATGATCACCAGGAGATGTGGTCATGGGGCATTGAAAGGTTTGAAGCTGTTCCAGAAAGGATGTCATTGATGGGAATACAGATGAGCCACTCGATCCTCAAGGGAGTGCCAGGGATGACAGTAAAGACCACATGGCAGGCCAGTTGTGGTGACTCACTCCTGTAATCCCAGCACTTTGGGAGGCTGAGGTGGGTGGATCACCTGAGGTCAGGAGTTTGAGACCAGCCTGGCCAACATGGAGAAACCCTGTCTCCACTAAAAATACAAAATTATCCAGGTGTGGTGGTGCGTGCCTGTAGTCCTAGCTGCTTGGGAGGCTGAGGCACAAGGATTGCTTGAACCCAAGAGGTGGAGGTTGCAGTGAGCCAAGATCATGCCACTGCACTCCAGCCGAAACAAAACAAACAAAAGGCCACATGGCAGTGAGGAGGCTCCCATAGTGATCCCAAGCAATGTGTGTTCCAACCCCGTGGCCTGCTAAGTGAGGTTTCCAGCAATTCAGTTGAGACTGCTGGCCAGCCGGGGGCTTCTGTTATTGGTGCCCACACCATTTGGTTGGCCCCTCCAGGAGAGAGGCCTGAGGAGCCTGGGGACTTGTACGATATAGCTTGGTGGCTAGGAGGGTGGGTGCCTGTGTCAGAGCACTTGAGCCAGATCCTGAATCTGCTCCTCAGGAGGAGTGTGAGTCTGGATACATCGATAAACCCTTCTGTAAGTGCAAATAATTTCTTAACCTGTCAAATGTGAATCGTAATTGTACCTATACTTTATTGGAGTGTGGGAAGATTAAAAGGGTTAATATATGGAAACACTTAATACAAAGCCTATACGTAATAAACACCCAATAAATGTAAGCTTGTAATATGTTTTTGGTTTCTTTATATATTAAAGTATAGTGGTTTTCAGCTGGGGACAATTTTGCCCCCCACACCGCTGTCACCCCCACATTTGGTTGTTATAACTGGGGTGTGAGTGCTACTGGTTTCTAATGGGTAGAGGCCAGAAATGTTGCTAAACATCCTCAATGCACAGGACAGCCTCCCGTCGAAAGGAATTACCTGGTTTAAAATGTCGGTAGTGATAAGGTTCATAAAAACCAAACCATGTGGATCTTCCATTGTTCACCAAGAAGTTGGTGAGATATTTGATCCAACCACGAGACTGGGAAGAGATTCAAGAGGTTAGTAAAAAGCGTCTTTGGTATAAATAAGTGGGGCTGTACCCCACATCATTTTGACCCATTTCTCAAATTCCACTTTCAGGATTGGTTAATTTGTTCCATGTATTATCAAGCAATAGGTGACAACTTGGAGATCACTAGCATTCTGGGAAACTAATGAACAGCAACAAGGAAATAAAATAAACCATATTAGTTCCTAAGGTTCAGCTTTGCTCCTTGCATGTATGGACACCTCCACCACTGATGGGTTTACTCATTATACTTGCAGAAAACTTTATAAAATTCTATTTGCATGACTTTGTCCAAGATATTTTCTCTACCTGAAATTCTCTGTTCTCCTTGCACCCTCACCCAACCCTAACTCCCCACACCTTGACTACTGAAATTGACATTTTTTTTTTTTTTTGAGACAGAGTCTGACTCTGTTGCCTAGGCTGGAGTGCAGTGGCGTGATCTCGGCTCACTGCATCCTCTGCCTCCTGAGTTCAAGTGATTCTCCCACCTCAGCCTCCCAAGTAGCTGGGATTACAGGCACCCGCCACCATGCCTGGCTAAGTTTTTGTGTGTTTTTAGTAAAGACGGGGTTTCAGCATATTGGCCAGGCTGGTCTCGAATTCTTGACCTCAGGTGATCCACCCACCTTGGCCTCCCAAAGTGTTAGGATTACAGGCATGAGCCACTGAGCCCAGCCTAAAATTGACATTTTATTCAGCTTTTAACATCTGCTTCCCGCTTCACCTCCTCCAACTTTACTGCAGTTGGGAATTTTCTCTCCTTTTCTGAACTCCTCAGTCAGGGTCTGATCACACCTTGCCTTAAATTGAAGTTATTTGTGAACATGTCTTTCTCCCCGACCTACCTGAGAGCCTTTCCATGCAAAGACTTTGTCTTTTTCTTCTTTGTATCTTCCAGAGCTTCTAATGTTGAGGCTCAGCATGTGCTTGAGTAAATGAGTGAATGAATGGGTCCCCACAGAAATACTCCCTCATTGCAAGCCAAATTCAAGTCAAGTGCAAGCCAGGGAGACCTGTGCCCAGGCCCAGGCCCTGGTTAGGCATTTCTATAGTACCACACATCTCTGATGAAGCCATCTGTCTTGGATTCCCTGGGAAAACATCCCAGGCATGTACAATAAAGGTCACCCCTCTGGGCAGTGGAGTGTCTAGCTGAATTTATGTTTCTACTCTCAAATGCCACAAAGCTAAAGTATAAATAGGGTGGGGCCTAGAAATAAGAGAAGATTGTGGTGTGAATGCCAGCAATTTAGAGCATTGAGCCCCCTGCCCTTGATGCAGCCAAAGGGCACTGCCCACTCTCTATAGGACTGTTGTTAAGGGCCAAAGGGTGTCATGTGAGTGTCAAAGGAAAGTTCACATTTCCATGGAAGGCCCAGGGGCCAAGAGAGAGGTCAGGAGCATCTGTAGGGCTTTTGTCTGACTGTTCTTTGTTCAAACCCACATGTGGCCTTATGTTGATCTCACAGCTCTCTGCATGTGTTGCTGGGTGGATGAGAATGCTGTGCAGCTGGACCCTGAGTAATGGTTCCGGCCTTCAACAAGCTCTGCAGAGAAGCTAGTTTAGACAGGGTTGCATTCTCCTCTCAATTTCCAATTTGGCAAAGGAAACTGCATATTCATCAAGTCAGAGGAGAGTCAAGGGCGTTGCCACCAAGTTCCTCTCCCTTCCCACATGTGTAAGTCATGAAGGAAAAGTTCTGACAGTGTTTTTCTGTGATGCCAATTCATGGCTTAGGTGTGTCAATGCCAGCCTAGTTCCTGGTACAGGGTTGGTATTATTTTTAAACTTTGTATTATGGAAAATTCTAAGTATGTACACAGGTAGATGAATACGCAAGATTTCAAACATCTAAAACAGTGCTTATCATTCAACTTCAACAGTTATGAACTCATGGTTAACATTGTTTTACACACACCCCCACTCACTTCTGTCACCTCATTTGCATTATTTGGAAGCAAATTTCAGACATCATATAATTTTCTCTGTAAGCAGTTATGTATGACCATCTAAAAGAGAACTAATTTTTTTAAAGGCACAATACCATAATCACATTTAAAAAATAACAACAAATCCTTAATCTCATCAAATATCCAGCCAGTGTTCAATTATTAAATTCTCATAAATGTCATAATTCCTTTTAAAAAGTGTCCTTATTTGATTCAGGATCCAAATAAGGCCCACACGTTGTGATTGGTTGCTATGTCTCATTATGTTTCTTTTGATCTATAGATTCCGCTCTCTCTCCCACTCTCTCTCTTTCTCTCTCTTAGTACCCTTGAAGAAACCAGACTGTTGGTCACGTAGCTTTCTCACAGTCTGGAGTTTTCTGACTGCAACCCTGTGGTGTCATTTTACTTGTTGCTCTGTTCTCTGTTCTTTCTGTAAATTGTTAGTTGGATCTTGGGCTTGATATGCTTCAGGTTGGGTCTTTAAAAAAATTTTTGGTAAGATTGCTTCATAGGTGGTGGCATATTCTTCCATCAGGAAGTATGTAATATTTGGTTTCTCTCTTTTTGTGATACTAGCAGCTGTTAATGATCAATTCCTAGATCCATTAATTCATTAGAAATTGCAAAATGGTAATGATGATATTCTAATTCAACCATTCCTTTTTCATTTTTAGCTGTAATACTTTCATAAAGAGAAGAAGAAGTTCTCCTTTTCTGTTACTTGGTTACCCAGTATAACTGTTCATATAGAAAAGGCAGGACAAATGCTCAATTTTTTTTTCTTATTTACCAGTATTTTTTAAAAAAGGATTCACTAGCCACCTTCAAGGGTGGCCAATTATTATCTTTTAGAATCATCATGAACTCACGATTTAAACGTATTTGATGCATTTTAATCTGTTGCAATTATTGTCATTGATTTTCAAATTACCTCATCTTTGGCCAGTGGGAATTGTATCTTTTGATACAATTCTGATAGTTTTTGATAGCTTCCTTGTTATCTATTATGACAAGGTATTCCAGGCACATCTTGTACATTTCCTGTTCTAAATGTGTAACCAACCATCTATCCAAAGAATCCTTGTTCCTTTTAGTGAGAAATGGCATTTCCGGAGCTCACTCTGGGCCCTGGGGGTGCTGTATGCTAACTAGGTGGCCATTGGTGCTAGGCCTTTTTGGTAGACAGAACTAGGAAATATGTTTATGTCTTAAGATAACATCCAACATCGGTTCATATTGATATTTCCAATTCAAATTCAGAATTGCAGGGATTTTGCTTAATGTCTTCAATCCTATATTTTCTTTCTCTCCAAGTTGAGAAACTTGATTTTTAAAGACACTGGGAATTATAGATTATTACATAATTATGCATTTATTCTATCATAAAACACACACACATGTGCGTCTCAGAAAAACTACCAACATTTTCCCCAACAATATAATTCCTGAAAAGAGTTTAAGTGGTTTTTGTTTATGTAGTTATTGTCCCTATGGTATATAGGGACTCACAGTCAAGTTGAAGTTTTAAGTCTCATGGAATAATTCCCCTCTGTGTGGCTATGCAAACTATATTCATGTTTAGGATAATTTATTTCATTTTATTTTCTGGAATTCCCTTTTTAAAATATATTTTTTTGGTAATTACAAAAAGTATTTACATGGTTCCAAAGTCAAATCTACCAAAGTACATTTAGTGTGGCTTCTATTGAAATCTCCTCCATTATTTCCTCCTATCTCTTAAAAGTAATCATTTACTTTAAAATTTTATTATTTATTCTTCTTTTTGTTTTTTTAAATGCACTACACACATACATTTCCTTTTCTCAGGTATATATATATATATATATACACAATTTTCTCTACTTTATTTATTTGTTTAGTTTATTATATCTTGAAAATCATTCCATAGTGGTATATAGAGATACTTCTTATTCCCTTTTCTAATGTGTGTATATAATGGGACTCAACCAGTCCCTTAATGGTGAGCATTGGAGTTATTTCACCTTTGCTGGCAAAAAATAATACTAGTCATGTACCTTTTATTCCAATATGTTTGGATTAGATTCCTGAAAATTAGATTGTTGGATTCAGAGTAGCTTGTTGTTGTTTTAAGACAATCTCAAATTTAAACTATAGTACAAAGAACATATTTTTTCTATACCATTTGAGAGCAAGCTGCTCTCAAATGTCCCATCACCAGTGGATATGTTAGTGTGTATTCCCATAAACAATGACATTCGCCCATGTAACCGCAATACAACTATCAAAATGAGGAAGTTAATGTTGGTACAATTCTACCTTTTAATCTTTGGACCCCATTCAACCTTTACTGATAATGTCCTTTAAAGCAAAAGTATCTATTTTAGATTCATGCATTGCATTTTTGTTTGACAGAGACATCTCTAGTCTCTGTCATTTTGAAACAACTCTCTCTTTCCTTTACTTTCATGATGTTTATGTGTTTGATGATTACAAATCAGTTATTTATTGCATGTTCCTCAGTTTGGGTTCATAGTGGTTTGTTTTTTTTTTAAAGTTGTGTAGGATTAATGTTGATCATGTTCTACTTAAATTAGTCTCAGGACCTTGGCTGAAGGGGTGGACCAGGATAAAGGGAGAGAACTATCTCCACAAGACAGGGGCCCATCGCCTTTGGAAATGTGTTTATCTTCCTGTACACAAAGGATCGGGGTCTTTTTCAAGGAGAGTGCGAGTGTGGGGAAGGAAGCTGATTCCCCAGGAAGTTCTGTCAGATAAGAAATCTGTGACTCTGTAAATTCATCTGCTTCTGTGTTTTTGTATGGTTCCTCCTTAGCTTCCTCCTTAATTTCAGTACAATTATTTGAGGGGGAAAAAATCCCAGCTTTATTTCAGCTGAAATAAAGGGAAAGGAATTGGTCAAGAGGGCTGGTTAAGAGAGGGCTGCCCAAGGCCAAATGGGGTGAGTCCATAGCAAGCACTGGATGGGTAGCTACTAAGTAGACAGAGTTGAGAGCTCCTCTTTCTCCCCTCATACGCTCGTCCCTCTGCTATGGGACGTACCCTATTGAAACTGTTAGTATTTTTCTTCTCCGAGGAACTGTGGATGCCTCCTGAATGGGAGCTGCAAACGATTATCAGAGTCAAGCAAGAGGAATGGCAAGGCGTGTGCTGAATAACATCACATTAATATGGCTCTTAGCCACCTAACCCATTAGGAGCCATAATTAGGAGAGTTGGAAACAGACTGCAAGCATCTTCTCCAGAAAGAAGCTAGGTAAGGGCACACATTGATATGGAAGGAAAGGGGTGGGAATATCTTTAAGAAGGACCTGGTGAGGGGTGTTTCTACTTGATGGGTTTTTTTTTGTTTGTTTGTTTGTTTGGTTGTTTTTTTTTTTTTTTTGAGACGGAGTCTCGCTCTGTCACCCAGTCTGGAGTGCAGTGGCGCGATCTCGGCTCACTGCAAGCTCCGCCTCCCGGGTTCACGCCATTCTCCTGCCTCAGCCTCCTGAGTGGCTGGGACTACAGGCGCCCGCCATCACGCCCGGCTAATTTTTTGTATTTTTAGTAGAGACGGGGTTTCACCGTGTTAGCCAGGATGGTCTCGATCTCCTGACCTCGTGATCCACCTGCCTCGGCCTCCCAAAGTGCTGGGATTACAGGCGTGAGCCACCGTGCCCGGCCTTTTTTTTTTTTTTTTTTTTTTTTTTTTGATAACAGATCTCGCTCTGTCACCCAGGCTGGAGTGCAGAGCTGTGATCATGGCTCACTGAAGCCTTGACCTCTCAGGCTCAAGTGATCCCCCCTCCTCAGACTCTCATGTAGCTGGGAATACAGGCATGTGCCACCACACCCAGCTAATTTTTAAATTTTTTGTAGAGATAGAGTCTCCCTATGTTGTCCAGGCAGGTCTCAAACTCCTGGCCTCAAGTGATCCTCCTGCGCTGGCCTCCCAAAGTGCTGGGATTACAGGCATGAGCCACTGTGCCCAGCCTGATGCTTTTTTTTTGTCTGTTTTTTTTTTTTTTTTTAAAGATCCCTCAGCAGAGTAATTTTATTTAAACTGAACTTGAAGAGAGAAGGAAGAGAAGGAAAAGCAGGAAGTTAAAGGTTTGTGACTGATTTCAAGTACAGGATGCAGGAGCCCTCAGAGGGGCCTAGTTAGCCAGTACTCCCAGGAGCCTCTGCAGCCCAAATCTAGCCAGGCTTAACCCTGGGACTATAACCTGAGCCTACCTGACAGGTTGACATTTTGGTGAGGCAGGGAGCAATTTACTTTAGCTGCATTGGTTTTCTTTTCTGGGGGCCTGGTGGGGAGGGGTGGGGGCGGGTAGTGGTGGTGAGGAGGAGTAAAACCACACATCCTTAATTTAATCAAGGTGTTTGTACTACTAAAGATAGAGCAGACATGATTTCCCCTAAGGAGGAATGGTGGTAGTTTGGGGGATGCTGTCTGTGTGTGTCTGAATTGGGCCAGAGCCCTCAAATAGACTGAGTCCTTTTGTTACTTGGCAGGAACTCCAATCCACTCATCAAGGAAAAACCAAGGTGAACCTTCAAACAACAGCTTTGAGATAATCTCAAAGATTTAAAAGTCAATATTTGCTTATAGGAACTCTATGTACATTCCAGACACTTCATACTTGGGCCTTTTAAAATACCTTCTTTCCGATAGGGTCTAGCTTGGAGATCACCACTAACCAGAAGGTCTCCATTTTTCCATCCTCCATCCCGTTGTTTGGACTAAGCATTATTATATTTAGCCCTCTAATGATTGGTATCAGGCTATAGTTGGAGCTGTCTTGATGAGAGAGTTTCTTGGCATGATTCTGTTTATTGGCTTATCATTTTATGAACTGGGGAGAAACAGCACAATTAGACAGTGGAACTTCTAGATAAAAAAGATTTTGTTAAAACACTTGAAATTTAAAAGCCCTTTTTGCCTTGTAATGAGTTCTTTTGAGAGATAATCTGTTTGGAGCCCTATGGGGTTTCCGAAGAAACATGCAGCTTTGAGGGGAAATGGTCTCTCTCTCCTGGTCCCACGAGCGCACATTCTCAGCCTGCACTCTAGCTGGACTGCTCTGCTTCCTAATGCAGTAATCAGATATTTTGGTGGAGGAAATTTTAAAGTCTAATCATGCTGTAGTGAGGAAGGTGGGATTTCTTTCATTGCCTGCAACTCAAGGGCACATTTTCCTCAAAAACCATGTATTACATTTTGGCTTCTCACAAGATGCCCAGCCCATTGCTGTGAAAGGGCCCCCAGTCTCTGCCCTTGGGGAGGTTACCATCCAGAGCAGAGGAGAGGCAGCCAGCCAATTAATTCACATGTGTGGTAATTGCAGTAAACTTTTACTAGTGTTGTCAGTACATTCAACACATTTATTACATTTATTGAGCTCAGTGACTGGGAACACAAAGACAAATACCAACGTGTATCCAGTCTATGCCATATGCTCTCATTGTGCCATTAGTTTTTTAGTTTGGTCTCACCAAGCAAGGAAAAAGAAAAAAACAAAAACAAAGACAAAAAAACACCGCCAATTGTAACATAAATGCACCCTGATTTCAGAGACATTAAAAAGTGCAAATTCTGTATCTTTGAATGAGATATAGCAATCCCTTCCAGATTCATCCTGGAAGACAGGTAGGGAAACAATCACAAAGCAAGGTAAGAAGCCCTGTTACAGAGGTCTGAACAAAGTTAGGAGTTGGTCCAGAGCCAGGAACACCTGATGCTTCCTAAGAAGGAAGGTGGTAGGCTTCACAGAGGAGGCGACATTTGGACAAGATCTTAAAGAATGAATAAGGGGAAGGGAAGGGTGGGAGGGAAGACAGCCAAAGATTGGTTAATGGATACAAAAATACAGCTAGATAGGAGGAATAAGTTCTAGTTTCTAATAGCAATATAGGGTGAGTATAATTAACAACTATTTATTGTATATGTTTAAGTAGCTAGAAGAGCAGATTTTGAATGTTCTCAACACAAAGAAGTGATAAATGTTTGAGGTGATGGATATGCTAATTATCCCGATTCGATCATTACACATTGCATGCATGTATCTAAATTTCACACTGCACCCCATAAATACATACAACTATTATGTATCAATAATAATAAAAGCAAAAAAAAAGTAGATTAGTGATGCCTAGGATTGGGGAGGGGGAAGGGGGATGGAGAGTGACAAAAATGTTTTGAACTTAGACTATAGTGATGACTGTATAACCCTGTGAGTATACCAAAGCCATTGAATTGGACACTTTAATGGGTGATTTTTATGGTAGGTGATTTATATTTCAATAAAAATGTTCTTTGCAAAGTTGAAATTAAATAAAAAGAATGAATAAGGATTTGCAGGTGGAGAAGATAGGGCGTTCCAGGCTGAGGAAATTACATGTGCAAAGGCAAAGGGAAGCAATAATCTTATTCAGGACTTCAGCTGTATCTCTCAGTTTAGTGTTCACAACAATATAAGTTAGGTTGTATTATTACTTCTCTTTTGTAGAGAAGGAAACTGTAGGCACAGGGTTAGTAATTTGCCCAAGGTCTCTTGGCTGGTAGTCAAGAAATATTAGCTATTGTTATCATTTCAGTACGGTCATTTGGGCCATTGTACTAGAGCTGTGCTATTCAATATGGCAGCTTAAAATGTGGCTAGTACAAATTGAGGTATATAGTAAGAAAAAAAATACACACCAGATTTTAAAGACTTAGTACTCAAAAAGAAGATGTAAAATATCTCACTAATTTTTAAAAATGTTAAGTACATGTTAAAATGACAATATTTTGGATATATTTAGTTAACACGTATATTATTAAAGTTAATTTCGTGCTACTCTTTACAACGTTTTCTGGGAAAAGAGTTAATTCCAAGTGTTTCTTTCCATTTTTTTTTTTTTTGTAATTGAGTTACCAGAAAGATGTTAAATTACATACATGGTTTATGTTATATTTCTGTTGGTCAACACTGTTCTAGAGCATTCTGCTATGAATTGGCTTGGTGAGGGTAAAAGGTGTGTGAGGGCAAAGGAATGTATTTGCACCCACGTTCTCTGCACTCTGCTACTGGCATCTCTATGTGCCTCACCTCACATGTGGGTGCCTCGCTGTCACCTGGCCTCTGAGGTTAAGTAGATTGCCCCAGGCTCCATGGCTGCAAGTGGTAGAGCTGAGCTTTGAACGCAGGTAGCCTTGCTCCAGAGCCTGCCTTTGAGTTCCAGAAATGTGAGTGATTTTAGGTAGTGACATTCAGCACATGGAGAGTGGGGTCAGCTTGTGAACGTATTACCCCTTCAGGAAGCATGCATGTGCACATTTCCAGAGGCCTCTGAGGAGTGAGTGAAATGCTGGGAATTTCTGGCATCAGTGGCAAGGTCTCCAGGAAATACCTTCCATCCTAAAGCAGTCTCCTGTGAGATCTGAGCTGCTTGCACATTGCATTCCAGGGCCACCAGCTTTTGGCCTGTACTAGTGAAATTCTGCCTGAAGCCTAAGTCCCGAGCAAGGATCCAAGCCCCTTTGTACCCCAAACCTGCCTGCCTATTAGAACATCACTGTTCTAACATCTGCCTCACCCTCCATCCAGCCACACGCATCCTGGCTCTCATTCTACCCCATGCACTTCTATGAACCCTAGCCTTTGCTCTATGCTCCCACTGAGCTTATTTGATATTTCTTGTCTTGCCCACAAGGCCAACTCATCCTTGAAGACCCAGCTCACACATCACCCTCTCTACAGCCTTCCCTAACTCCTTTAAGATAAAATCTATCACTCGCTCCTCTGTTCCACATTGTAGTTGCAGATAACTATTTGTCTAGGTCTCTGTGGCCCCTGCTTGATGATGTGCTCCACCCGGGCAGTGGCAGCATCCTGCCTGTCCTTGTCTATCCTAGCAGTGCCTAGTAAGTGTCTGCACACATAAGATGCTCAACACCTGCTCTGGAACTGAATTAGATGGAATCACATTTAAACAACTGAAGGAGAATGATGACAGCTCGCTCACAATTGGAATTCCCCTTTGCAAATCCTCAGGGAGACTAATTGCTCCTGCTCTTGGCCTGTCTGTTAAAATGCAGGATTAAAAAGAGAAACAGGTAGCAGGTTTTTTGTTGTGTTTTGTTTTGTTGCTGTTTTTTTTTTTAACTTCTGAAATGAGTATTACAGAAGAAAATCATGCAAGAGGAAAACCGTGATAACTCACCAGCATGACTCAGCAATGGGGCACACTTCAGAGGAAAGGAAGATTGGTTTTGCTCATAGGCTCTTTATCTGTGAAACTCAATCACTCTCCCTCACTGGTGTTTCATGCTGTGATGTCTTATGGTTTGAGGCACGATCAGGGGCCTATTTCTGTGACACCTGAAGGCTTTACACTTGCTTCATTTGCTTCTCACAGCAGCCTCATAGAGCGCAGTGAATTTTTCCAATATTTTCATTGGTCTTACAGTTTTGTCTTATAGATTTGCAACTTGTGACAACTTTTCCCACCTTCACATGGTTTGATGATTTCCTTTCACACCTACTACTAATGGTTACAATGCTCTGGATCACGCCTTGTGAATCATCGGTGTCTGTCCTCCCCTACCACAGCCAGGTGCTGACAGTAACAACTAGGTGCCGGCAGTATTTTAAAGATGGCAGTATGGCCTGGAGGACATGCCACAGGCCCTGAAAAGGAACCTTGAGTTGGACCCAAGAGCCAGTCCACTACAGGTCAGGTGCACCAGAGGTCAGGATCCCTCCCTTGCCTTACAGGGATACCCTGACCACTCTGCTCCCACTCCCCATCTCTCAGTGAAGGATTCATGTCTGGTATATGTGGATGAGTTATCCTCCCACCGGTGATCCTGCCCCACCAAAATCAAAGTGACTCTTATTCTAAGAAGCAAAAATTTGACCTCACAAACACACTGCTGTTTCATCCTAGGAGCCTACCCCATCCCCTGAAATAATATTTTGCACAAAACTTTCAATTAATTTACTACAAAGTCCAGCAAAGATCCAGCACTTTGAAGCTGGATGACTCTACAGGAAGAGCTTTCAGTTTTCTTCCTGATTGTAAGTTTGTAGCCTAAATTTTTGAGTAGGTACAATTTAGAGAAGGAAGGCTGCCTTCTGCTCAGGATAAACAGGAAATTTGCCTATACAGTCAGTGTGAAGAGCTGTGTAATAGAATGATCTGCTGATATTTAGCTTCTATTATAGTGTTCTCCTCATTCTTCGTTCTCCATCTCCCCCTCCAGCTTCTCTTCTCTACTAAAAAAGGTGTCAGAAAGTCTGGGAATACAGACTGTCCTAAAGCACTGCAAGTAGTTCCCTCCTCCTGAAGGCAATAGAGCCCCCTAGAGACCATCTGGGTGACCAGTATGAAGAAGTGGGTGGGTAGCCCTATTTGTTGGAAGTGAGAAATAATGAGGACTTTTTATGTTTCAAAGATGGAATAGGAAAAGTTGTCAGACCTGCAATGTAATAGTCCCAGGGGATGAAGAGTATACAGAAGTTTGGGGTCTATAGGGCTGGACAGCCTGATACAATCTGATGCAGCCCCTTTGGATGACTGGATCTTTGCAGAAAGGTCACATAAGGGACTGAAAGTTAGCACTAAGAGCTAACTTTCTGCAGTTCTGGGAACTTAAGCAAGGGGCCATCTTGGCCAAGCTGAACACAAGGTTGATCATTTTCCTGAGGAGACCTTGCTGTGGTTTGAACGCGTTCCCTACAAAATTCATGTGTTGAAGTTTAATCCCCACGTGATGGTATTGAGTGGTGGGGCCTTTTGGGAAGTGATTAAGTCAGGAGAGCTCCGCCCTCATGAATGGATTAGTGCCTTGTAAAATAGAGTGTGAGGAACTAGCTTCGGTCCATGTTGCTCTTCCACTCTTCTCCCATGGGAAGACACACTGTTCCTCCCCTTCAGAGGATAAAGCAAGAAGGTGCCATCTTGGAACCAGACATTGAACCTGCCAGTGCCTTGATCTTGGACTCCCAGCCTCTAGAACTGTGAGAAAGAAATTTCTGTTGATAATAAACTACCCAGGCTCAGGCATTTTCTTACTGTAGCACAAACAGACTCAGATAGACCTTCAATTGCCTGTGCAAAGCCTTGAACTAACATCATCTGAAGGTTCAAGTGGGCACTTTCCACAGCCATGTGGCAATGCTCAGCAACATTTTCCCCCCTGGAGTGTGAAAGTCAGGCTGACCCTTCTTTTTGAATTATGTAAACCTCTGGGATTTTGGAAAAGTTATGGGGAGACAGAGGGCCCCAAGACAGAGAGGCTAGACTTTCTGCTAATCCCACAGTCTGAAAAACCAGGGGAACTTAGGCTACTTCTTTTGTGTAAAGAAACTAAATGTGACAGTATTTGCCCCCTGGGTTTGTGGAGCAGTCCTGTTGATTACACTCAGGATACATGTATACATAAAGCAATTTGAAAACAAGAGGTTTCACCACCAGCCCAAAGTTGAAAGCTGGTGAAGGGGCTGATCCCCAGCCTCTGTCTTGATGGTTCTGGGATTCACTGAGTCAAAAACACACAGCAGAAGCCACTTGATATGTATTTTATATTTATAACAAGAAGCAGAAATGATCACTCTTGGGGGAAACGATGCTAAAACAAAACAAAATAAGAGCTTGAGCTTTGAGACAAGGTTTGCCACAGTCATTCTGCATGTAAATAAATATTTCCCTAGAACTTACTCTCTGCCATGCACTGTGCCAAGTACTAGGGAATAAAATGAAAAACAAAGCAGACATAGTCCTTGCTCTCTAGTATTAAGGTAAAGAAATACATTAATCAAATAATCACTCAAATAAATAAATAACTGCAGTTAGCATTGAAGACTAATTATTATCTATTTTCAGCCCAATTAATTTCCAGCTAAGAAACAAGACAGATCAGCCTCTATGTATAAAGCTCAAGATAGAAAAGAGTTAAGCCCTACATGTGGCCCTGTTAAGGCTGTCCCAGGGGGAAAAGAGGGACCCATTCATCAGTCCTGGGGCAATGGGTTTGTTCTTCCTCTACTGTCATTTCAGGGAATGTGCATTCCCTCTGGCATCCTGGCTGGCCCGGAAGGTCGCTGCAGGCTCAGGATGCCACAAATACAGGATTGTTCACTTTCTTTGGCTGGGGAACTGGGCTGGGGACCAAGCTGGCCCACAAATGCAGGTTTTCCCACTTTATTTCAAGGGCAGCCAACTTCAGGGCCTTAAAAACGGGCTAATGGCAACAATGAGAGTGATGGTGAGGGGAGCCAAAGTCAATGCCATCAACAGGCCATGTTGCCTTCAGAAAATTTCCCAATCTTTGAAATAACTACAGAGTGATTGCCAGAGTGACTCAGAGGGGAGGAGAGTTGGAGTGACTTTGGCTACTAAGGTTGTGTGTTGAAATAATAAAAGGAATTTCCTAGGGATCCCCAATCTATTCTATTTTTTAACAGTGTGGTTTCAATTTCTTCCTATAATTCTCAGGCATACCTTGAATGAATAGGGAATTTTCTGTTAATTAACCAGTTCAATACAGATTAATTCTAGTTCACTCTTTTAATACATGTAAGGTCTTAGGTTACAATTAATCTATCTCTCATTTCATCTAACCAACAAACATATTTAGTGCCTATTATATATCAGACTGTGCTACAATTGAAGAGGAGCACCTAACCCAGACTGAAGAGGAGAATAACAGAGAAGGGTGGCTTCCTATAGCAGAGATAAAGCTTTGGGGGTCACCAAATTTCATGCCATCTATCGCTTCCCAAGCACATGTGAAAACTACACTTCCCAGACACCCTTAGGAGTCCTTAGGTTGGGGCCACATGACCGGATATCCAATAGGATAGAGCAGAAATGATGTATGCTACTCTCAGGCCTGGTCATAAAATTCACTGTGCAACTGTGCATGTTCCCACTTTCTTTCCCTTCTGTTGTAACCTCTGAATTCAGATGGCAGCAATATAAGATGAAAACAATACGGATCTCTAAGTCACTGCTTAGAGGAGAGCCACAGAACGACTATGGGGCTTATTTGCTGTAACCTAGCCTTGCTTACCCTAATATGTACTCTGTAAAGGTGGGGACATCTAAGTTTAGTACTGAAGAAGAAAATATCTAGGCTATGTCAGGTAAGAGGACCAACTTTGATGATCTTATTCCAGCTAGATGGGGAAAATAAAACTATATCAAAAAATAGCCAGCTTACCAAGCAAAATATCTTGATCAAATACTAAAGTCTTGAATGAACCCCAGTTTTTTGCTTGAGAACAACTGAGTATTGTGGTTGTAGTCACCAAAGTAAAGACTGTAGAAGTTTCCTGGAAAAGTCTGATTCACAGCTGAGAAAGTTCTAACAAGAATGTAGGAAGTAGTAGGTTCATTGAAGGAATCACTTTCTAATCATAAAAATGGATCATCCAGTTCTTGACCCTCTGAAGTTCACAATTTAATGAGGTAGAATTGAGGAGATCAGAGGCAGAATGTCAAGTTTATTCAAGTCCTAGAACCTTGGATCCAGAATTTTTCCTCTTCCAGGAAGCCTCTTCTGCTCAAATGTTAAATATGTCTCTGCTTAAATGTTGCTTCCTTAGAGAACCTTTCTGACAGCTTGATATAAAGAAGTCATCCAGTTACTCTCTGTTGAATCTCCCTATTCTAATTCTCTGTGTAGTGCTTCCCACTCTCTGATACTTTTCTTGTTTATGAATTTTGTTTGTTTGATTATTGGCCATCTCCCTTCACTAGAATAGGGGAAGGAATACTTTGTTCACCTGTCTCCCTACCATGTTGCCAAGTGGCTAGCACATAGTAGGAGCTCCATAAATGTTTATTGAATAAATAAATAATCCCAGGAGGCCAAAAAAGAATAAAAAAGCAAACGTTTTGTTTTGAGATAGATTTGTAAATATACTGAATGGCCAAGTTGGGATGCATCTCAAATGAGAACTACAAGATGGCATATTTGTCATTCTGCATCAAAGAAAAACCAATGTCAATTGGCATCAATATCTTGACTCTTTTAAAATTAAATTTTCTCAAGTGGTCACATGGGAGCAGGTCTATTTCTGGAGAATACATTTTTTAGACTCAACAAAATCCCAGGGATGAACACAGTTTTGATATAATGGAATTTGTATACACTAAACCCCTTTATTGCAATATGTCTCCAATGGTTTGATGCCCTAGATGCAATTATTGCTTTAGAAGCTAAAGTAAGCAAATTCTCTTTTCAAAAGGAATATGAATTCTTGGGCTTGGGCCTCCACTACCTGATCTAACTTCTCTGGACCCTGAGGCGTGGGCATTTTAGAACTGAGTTATCAGATTTTAGGAGCATGTAGGGGGTCTGTTTCATGACTTAGTATTATCTTCAGAAAATCAACTAAAATCTGTTTAAATATCATGTCTGAAATAAGTGTAAAGACTAAACGGATGTGGTTACAATCTTGAAACTAGAAGCTATAGCCAGAAAATAGGTCAAGAAAAAAATAGACACAAATTGCCTGGATCTTGGCCATAAAGGTCAAGGATTGCTGGTCACAAAACAAGGAGGATTCTTCAGAGAAACTGAGGGACTCACATAATAGTTCTAGTAACAATTACAACAACTAACATTTATTTAGTGCTTACTATGTGCCAGGCACTCTGCCAAGTGCTTATCATATATCATCTCATTTAATTCCTTGGAACATGTGACACTGGGGGCCATATTAGTAATTTCTATCTACCTGTCAGGAAACTGAGGTTAATTACTGCATTAGTCCATTCTAATATTGCTATAAAGAAATATCTGAGACTGGGTAATATTTATAAAGAAAAAATGTTTAATTGGCTCTTGGTTCTGCAGGCTGTACAGGAAGCATGATGCTGGCATCTGCTCGGCTTCTGGGGAGGCCTCAGGTAACTTACAGTCATGGCTGAAGGAAAAGGGGAAGCAGACCTGTCTTACATGGTGGGAGCAGGAGCGAGAGAGAGAAGGGGGCAGATGCTGTACACTTGTAAACAACCAGAACTTGTGAGAACTCACTCACTATCATGAGAACAGCACCAGGAGATTGTGCTAAATCATTCATGAAGGACCACCCCCATGATCCAATCACCCCCCACCAGGCCCCACTTCCAACGTCTCGACATGATGAGATTTGCTGGGGGACAGATCCAAACCATATCAATTACCTTGCCTGAGTACAGACAGGTTTTCCTGACTCTAAAATTCAAGCTATTAACCACAATCTCTCCAGCTTTAACATTCAAACTTCCCATTGTGAATGTCTGAAAAATGCTTACAGTTCTTTTTTTTTTTTTTTTAATTATACTTTAAGTTTTAGGGTACATGTGCACAACGTGCAGGTTTGTTACATATATATACATGTGTCATGTTGGTGTGCTGCACCCATTAACTTGTCATTTAACATTAGGTATATCTCCTGATGCTATCCTTTCCCCGGTACCCCCAATGCTTACAGTTCTAGAGTGACCTAAAAAAAAAAAAAAAAGTGTGAAATAAGAAAACATATAGATATATTTTATATGAATCATTTTATAATAAAGAAGATCAAAATGTTCAATTCAGGAGACAGTATGTGGTATAGTGGAAAGAGAAAAGCGTGCTAAAGTCTCTGTGCCCTATATCCTGCCATAACCATTCGTGTGATTCCAATTCCCTCACTCACCTTCTGTCTCAGTTTGCTGATCTATAAAATGGAATTAATCCCTACCATATATTTTGCAGTCCTGAGAAAGCTTTCTGAAAGGCCTAACAAATGAAGGATTCTAATTCAGGTGGTCTAAACAGTTTTAATACATTCTAGGACTTTATTTCACTGTGGCCCACCCAGTCACAGAAAAGAGAAATGCCACAGTATAATCCTCATCTGCGCCACAAGAAACTGAAGTCAGTGTCTGTGGCCTATATTATACTTTTTCTCTTAAGAGGAATAGAAAATGGAAAATCTTATATTTATGCTGAGGAGGCAGTGTGAAGTAGCTTGGAAGAAGGGTGTGTTCTCACCTCACAGCCATTGTGGGAGGCAGCTGGTATAGGGTGGCAGTCTGTAACACATCAGGAGAGCTGAGGTTGTGCCACATCCATCTACTTATATTCCTTCAACGTTTTTATTACTGCTGTGTAAATTATAAAGCTTCAGGATGTGTGTGTGTGTGTGTTTTCTAGGTAGAAAGCTTGGATCAACTTTATATGTATTATACTCAGACAAGATGAAGAAGGGATTCTTGGTCTGGCTGGCTGCCCCTAAGAGGCAGGGATAAATTAGGGAGGGCCTCAGATGTAGGGTGGGGGCTGGGGGGTCTGTGAGGAAGGAAGATGTGGTGCCCAGAGGTACTGAGAAACCTCAAGGCTGGGTTTGAGGTGGCTCTATGGTTGAAGGATGGAGCCCAAGAGACGGCTCAAAAAAATATCCTTCCTTCCTTCCACAAATGTTGATTGTGTGATACATACCAGGCACTGTCCTGGGCATTGGAGATACAGTGATGAAGAACAGTCTTTTACAGAGTGGTTTAAGACATTTTTGAGGCAATCAGACTTAAGCTTAAATCCTCCTGCCTGTGCCACCAATTAGCTATGACCTTGGGAAAATTATTTAAGTCTTTGAGCCATGGCTTCTTCATCTATGTAGTGGGGACAACCTGACAGTTATGACTGAGAAAAGTGAGATTATATAAGTGAAGCATTTAGTGCCGTCTCTGGTGCAGTGAGGACTCAGTGAATGATGGATGTCCACACAATGCTGTAAACCCCATGACGCAGGGATTGTGTCTTGGGTTCACCTTGAATCTTCAGCACTTACTGGTGTGCACAGCAGATGCTAAAAGAATTATCCGTTGAAGGTTTGACAGTTAATGGAAGAGTCAGATTAGAGGCTAGGGAGCAGGCTAGGGGTCTGGAACAGGATGCAAAGTCAAAAGCAGAAACAGGATGTAGCAACGGAATATTCGGAATATTCGTAGTAAGTAAGTTACTGGGCAGGGGGCCGGGGGAAGCCTCTTCAGGGGGTGGAGGGTGTGTAGAGGATCATGCAATAAAGGCACAGAATTGTGGTAGGTACAGGGATCTCCCCATCACTCCAGACCCATGAGCTCATTAACACTCCCCCCTGCTCACCTAAACACACCCTACCCCGCTTCCAGCAACCACTAATGATTATGATAATAACAAAGGCAACTAGCAGGCAGAACAGACAGTTCAATTATTAGAAAGCTGTCTACGGTGAAAACTGGGGACAGAAAGATAGGCTCTTGAGACCATATTTCTAAATCAGGGCCCAGTTTGGGAGGGAGAGGACCCCAGATCTGTGGCTGCTCAGATTTCCTCTCACCCTCTCCCTAGCCCACCATTTACCATCTATCTCCCTCATAGGATGGGTGAACATAGGTCCAGGTTGCCCAAGTTTAAGCTTGTTCCCAGAGCAGTCATTACTAAAGCAGGGATTCTTACACTTTTGTGTATATACCAATCGCCTAGAGATCTTGTTAAAATGCAGACTCCTATTCAGTAGGTCTGGCTGGGTCCTGAGATTCTGCATTTCTTTTTTTTTTTTCTTTGTTTATTTTTATTTATTTATTTATTTATTTATTTATATAAAGTATTTGTTGATCATTCTTGGGTGTTTCTCGGAGAGGGGGATATGGCAGGGTCATAGGATAATAGTGGAGAGAAGGTCAGGAGATAAACACATGAACAAAGGTCTCTGGTTTTCTAGGCAGAGGTCCCTGCGGCCTTCCGCAGTGTTTGTGTCCCTGGGTACTTGAGATTAGGGAGTGGTGATGACTCTTAAAGAGCATGCTGCTTTCAAGCATCTGTTTAACAAAGCACATCTTGCACCGCCCTTAATCCATTTAACCCTGAGTTGACACAGCACATGTTTCAGAGAGCACCGGGCTGGGGGAAAGGCCATAGATCAACAGCATCCCAAGGCAGAAGAATTTCTCCTAGTCAGAACAAAATGGAGTCTCCTATGCCCACCTCTTTCTACACAGACACAGCAACAATCTGATCTCTCCTTCCTTTCCCCACACTTACCCCCCTTCTTTTCAACAAAACCGCCATCGTCCTCATGGCCCGCTCCCGATGGCCGCTGTCTCTTCGGAGCTGTTGGGGTACACCTCCCAGACAGGGCGGCGGGACAGACGCGCTCCTCACTTCCCAGACGGGGCGGCCGGGCAGAGGCGCTCCTCACTTCCCAGACGGGGCGGCCGGGCAGAGGCGCTCCTCACTTCCCAGAGGGGGCGGCCGGGCAGAGGCGCTCCTCACTTCCCAGACGGGGCGGCCGGGCAGAGGCGCTCCTCACTTCCCAGAGGGGGCGGCCGGGCAGAGGCGCTCCTCACCTCCCAGACGGGGCGGCTGGGCAGAGGCGCTCCTCACTTCTTCGCAGACGGGGTGGCAGCCAGGCAGAGGCGCTCCTCACCACCCAGACGATGGGCGGCTGGGCAGAGGCTCTCCTCACTTCCCAGACGGGGCGGCCGGGCAGGGGCGCTCCTCACTTCCCAGAGGGGGCGGCCGGGCAGAGGTGCTCCTCACTTCCTCCCAGATGGGGTGGCGGCCGGGCAGAGGCACTCCTCACCTCCCAGACGGGGCGGCCGGGCAGAGGTGCTCCTCACTTCCCAGACGGGGCAGCCGGGCAGAGGCGCAGATTCTGCATTTCTTAAAAACTCCCAGGTGAGGCTGATGCTGTTTGCTTGAGGACTAGAGTAGCAAAGATCTACCTACCACTGGTCCTCAAATGTAACTATATCAGCATCATCTGGATTGACTCTGGGGTCCCCGACACACACACACACACACACACACACACACACACACACACACGGTGTGCTTCAAGGGGGCTCAGAAAGCCCTGCTCTGAAGTGGCCCCCTTCAAGAACTTCCATCTGCCTTTTCCACCAAATCTTTTTTTTTTTTTTTTTTTGGTTAAGGGAACACAAACAGAAAATCACCGTGTTACCCTTAATGAATACATCTCAGTCTACACACAAGAGAAGGCATCATGGGACCTGGCAGCCTCAGAGGGTATTGGGAGTGTAGCAGCTCTTCCTGCTCCAAAGAGCCACCCTAGAGTTTTTCCTTCAGACGTCCTGGTGTTTAGTTGTGTGGCATACATAAGGCTTTGTGGCAGTTGGTTAATATACTGTGGGACAAGAACTGAACCAGGCACTGTGTGGGACAGGGAAAGATGCACTCTGTAGCTTTAGGGGATTTGAAATTAAAATATAAGATTTCAGATTCTTTCAAAGCCCGAGCTAAACACATGAAAAAAAAAAAAAAATCAAACAGCACACCAGAGTGCTGAAAACAGAAGAACTGCAGTGGATGGGGCTGGAAAAGAAAGGCTTCCAGTTAGAAGTCAATTTCATACCGTGTTTTGCAGGAGCGAATCCAGCGGATTCGTGGAAATGGATGGAGGCTGCTGAGTTGAGAGACTGAGAAGTGGAGGTACCTAGGAAGGTCCTCCCTGAAAATACATCGGGTTGTAAAACCTGGAAAGAAATACCTTCATTTGTCAGGCACTCACAGGGCGCTCTCCTCTGGCAGCTCCCATGTTGAGCGCCCAGGGCAGCGACTAGACCGCGTCCTGTCCTCCTGCACGGGGCCAGCACTGGATGGTCCCGCGACACATCGTGCCTGGAGCTTTAGAGGCCTCCCCAGGAGTGCTACCGCGGTCATTTCTGCCCAGTAGTAAAATAACACCCAATCAGCCAGCCGCCAGCTGCAAACTGTTCCGACCTACTCCTGCCTCCCCGGCTTCATTCCCACCTATACCAAAGTGGCCCCACGCGGGCAGAAGCGAAAGACGGAAATGAGGGGAGGCCAACTACTCGAGATCTGCGCCCGAAGCAGATTTTCCACGCGCTCAGAGCAGGGTCGGGGAAAGGCCCACTTGGGGCTTCTGAGAGAGAAGGGAAGGGCAGGCAAAGGGCTGTCCCCCAAGCAAGACACAGTTGGGTGAACAACTGAGTCTTTGCCTCGTTGACAAAGGAGAATGAGGGACTCGCGCCAGGCTGGCTTGAATTGACTGGAGAAAAGCGACTTCTGTAATTCAGGGCCCTCCGCGTGCGAAGGAAACTTTGGCAAAGCAGAAAGACAGGCATGCAGTCTCCAGGCGGAAAAACGTGAACCGTCGGACATGATGGGCTCCAGGGCCGTGGATGCGGTTGCCCGAGGCCCGAGGGCCGCCCCCCGAAGGCCGGGACTGCCAGGGACGCGCCGTGGGTGTGCTGACTGCCGCTCCGGGCCTCGGGATTCACGCGCTCCGGCAGCACCCGCTCACCACGCTCCCCGCCCACTTCCATGATCACGAGGGGACAAGGCTAGCCAATCCGGGGTGGCCACTGCCCGGCCCTGCGAGGAGTCGAGGAGCACTGGGAAACTGCGCGGTGCCGAGAGGTACAAAGAACAGGTCCTGGGAGGGTAGTAGGAGGGGACTCAGCACAGCCTATGTCAGTTTGTCAACAAGGATTTGCTGAGAAGTCGCACTGTGCTCAGCATAGCGGCACTGCCTACCTAATGGGCTTTGGGGCATAGACAGTGAATAACCTGGCAGTGATAATAGTGTGCTGAAAGAAAGGCCAGCCCCAACAGCCACTACAGGAACCTCAGAAAGGACGGGGCGTCCCTGTTAGTGGCTGATAACTGGATTTTTCATTGTGTTTGTGGCTGGCGCCAAGCCAGAGATCATAATGTAGAACAAATAAATGTGAAGCTTCTTACATCCAAGTGGCCAGGGAAAACCTATACTAATTACATGGTACAAGCCCGCTGTGATCATGTGCTAAATTGGGTGGCAGTCAGAGTACAGCTGTAGAGATATCTCTGATGGCCAGAGTGATCAGGAAAAGCTTTGTGGAAGAGGAAGAACTGGAGTTAGGTGCTGAATGACGGGCAGGATATGGACAAGCAGAGGAAAGTGGAAAGGCGTTCCAGGAGGGAAGGGACAGCATAGCCAAAGCTGGGGGGATGAGCATGGTGGGTTTATGGGGTTTTAGAGGGATTAGCCTGTTTGGAGTGTAGCAGGTGCTCTGAAGAGCATGGGAAAGAAGAGAGCACAGGCAGCTGGAGTGTAGAGATGGGGGCTAATTGCAGAACCCCACAGTGCCTAGGAAGGTCTCAGCTGTCAGGGTCTTCTACTGAAACTCATTCTCAGCTCCTTTTGGGGTTTAGGAAGATCTTTCATGAGAGTTCCAAACATTTTAGTTAATGTTTAATTCCTTCTCACTGAATCCCCATGGAAGGGGCCAAAAAGCAAGTGCTACTCCTCCGAGGTACTAAAACTCTGGTGCTGAGGATGAGGCTGCTCCAGAGGGACCTCTGAGAGAGAGAGAGAGATGGTATCTTATGAGTTTCATAAGTCTTTTAGGCAAGAAAGCAGGAGGAGATACTGAAGGGACCCCCTGAGGAAGCAGAAAAGCTTTACCTTCTCCTCTGCAAAAGGCATCAGGATTCCCTTTGAAAACAGAGCAAAGGACAGCGCAGAAAAAGTCAAGAATGTTTGCTCTCACCATTTCTATTTAGCTTTATACAGGAGATCCTAGCCAGTGCAAAAGGGCAAGAAAAGACATTAAAGACATGCAGACTGAAGCAGGAAGAAGTAAAACTCTCCTTATTACAGGTGGCATGATTTTGTATGTAGAAAAGCCTAAGAAATCTATAAAAATATACTAGAACAAATAAGCAAACTTAGTAAGGTTGCAGGATACACTATAACAAACTGTCCAAAAATGAAGTTAAGAAAACAATCCCACTCATAATAGCATAAAAAGAATAAAATACTTAGGAATAATTTTAACAAAAGAAGTGTAAGACCTATGTACTGAAAACCTCAAAACATTGCTGAGAAAAATTTTAAAAAATCTAAACAAATGGAAAGACACACAATGTTCATGGATCGGAAGATTCAATATTGTTAAGATAGTAATTGTCCCCAAATTAAACTATAGTTTCAGCTCAACCCATATCAAAATAGGTTGTTTTTTGTAGGACTTGACAAGCTGATACTAAAATTTATATGAAAATGCAAAGGATCTAGAGAAATCAAAACAACTTTGAAAAAGAACAAAGTTGGAGGATTTAAAAAATAAAGCTACAGTGATCAAAAGAGTGTGGTATTGACTTAAAGGTAGGCATACATCCATAGAACAGAGTATATGCCAGAAATAAACTCTTACATTTGTGGTCTATTGATTTTTGACAAGGGTGTCAAGGTAATTCAATAGTCATCAATAAATGATGCTGGAGCAATGGATATTCCTGTGCAAAAAAAAAAAAAAAAATTTAACTTACATTCTTACCTCACGACAACCATATGCAAAAATTAACTAAAAATGAATCACAGCCTAAATGTAAGAGTTAAACTATAAAATTCCTAGAAGAAATCTTAGGAGAAACATGGATTAGGGCAAAGATTTCTTAGATGTGATACCAAAAACATGATCCTTAAAAAAATTAATAAATTCAACTTTATCAAAATTTAAAACTTCTGTTTTTCAGAAGATACCATTGAGAAAATGGAAAGGCAAGCCACAGACTTGAATAAAATATTTGCAAATCATATACCTGATAAGGTATTTATATTCAGAAAATATAAAGAATTCAATAAGACAAACTGATTTTTTTAATGAGCAAGACTTGAATATATATTGCACCAAAGCAGACATATGAATGGTGAATAAGCATATAAAAAGATGTTCAACATCATTACTCATTAGAGAAATTCAAATTAAAACTATAATGAACTATTAATACCCACTGACAATATCAAGTGTCAGCAAGGATGTGGCAAAATTGAAACCATAGAATGGTGCAGCTAATTTAGATAATTGTTTGGAAGTTTCTCAAAATGTTAAATAATATTTGCTATATGACCCAGCAATTAAACTCCTAAGTATCTACCCAAGAGAAATGAAGGCACAGATTCACACAAAGACTTATATGCAAATGTTCATAGCCATGTTATACATACTAGCCCAAGCTGGAAATAATCCAAATGTCCTTTAGCTGGTGTATAAACAAAATGTGGTATATTCATACAATGGACTACTACTTGGCAATAAAAAGGAATGAACTACTGATACATGCAGCAATATGGATGAATTTCAAAAACATGCTAAGTAGAAAAAGTCAGATGAAAAATGTTTTGTATAATTTCACTTACGTGAAATTTCTAGAAAAGGCAAAATATAGAAGTATTCTAAAGTTGAATTATTATTATAATTGTGATTATTGTACAAGTGTATAAATTTACTTAAAATCAAACTGTACCCTTATAATAGGTAAATTTTATGGTATATAAATTATACTTCAATAAAGCTGTTAAAACAAAGGACAGAGAGACTGCTAGATAGGTCCTTGGGGAGAGGGTGGGGGGTGTGTGTGTGTTTGTGTGTATGTGTGTGTGTGTGGTTACAGGAGGACAGAAAACACCTATGGGAGATAGTAATGAATTTAAGTGCAATGAAAAAACATAGGGGCTCTGGAGCCAGCATGCTAGGTTTGAATCTTGGTTCTACTACTTACTAACTGTACGAACTTGAGACAAATTACTTACCCTCTTCAAGCCTCAGTTTTTCCCTCTGAAATGAGGCTAATGGTAAATCTCAAGATAGTTGTACCACTAAAAATAATATATATATTGGCTGGGTGCAGTGGCTCATGCCTGTAATCCCAGCACTTTGGGAGACCTAGGTAGGAGGATTGCTTGAGGCCAGGAATTGAAGACCAGCCTGGGCCACATAGCAAGACCCTGACTCTAGAAAAAATAAAAAATTAGCCAGGCATGGTGGCATCTATAGTTCTAGCTATTTGGGATGCTGAGGTGGGAGGATCAGTTCAAAACAGGAGTTTGAGGCTGCAGTGAACTATGATTGCGCCACTGCACTCCAGCCTGGGTGACAAAGCAAGACCTTGTCTCTAAGAAAAAAAAAGAAAAATCAATTAAAAATATAAAAATAATGTATATTGAAGGTAATGTATGGGATGTGAGGGAAAATTCTGAAACCAATTACTTCTACAGAAAATTCAGAGCTTTGTTGTAACTGAAGAATTGTGGGTTCTCTGGGTATATTATAGCAGAATTATAAGCCTCTCACTGAACTGAATAAGCGGACTTATCAGTGAAGAAGGCTGGGACCATGGCCAAAAGCCTTGGTTTCCAGTACTGGTTCTGCCACCATTACACCGTGTGACTATAAAAGGGTTCCATATCTAGGGGTTCCTAGATATGTCCCCCTCCCAAAAGGGGCTGTTGGGATGCTTCAGAAGTCAGAGCTTATTACCAACAAAAAATGCCGGGTATAAGCTAATGATGGCACAGAGGACAGGGTGGTGGCTGGGGCCCAGCATGAGAGATCAACATCTCTGCGCCTGTGAACTGGGATATGAGAAGAGTAGCTTAGCAGGGGGCCATGGAAATTTTCACAAACCAAAATTGGCATTTGGAGGTGAGCTGGAAAGTTGTGAACACAGGATGTTGCTGAAAATGGTGCCCGACAGAGCTGCTACCTGAGGTTCTGGCAAGCTTCACCCCCTGCTAGTTGATTGCAGGAGGATGTTGGGTCATCCGGAAATGGGGGTTTGAAATGATCCCACAGGAAGGTGTGAACAAAAACAGAAGCAACAACAAAAAAACAGCCCAGTCAGGTTAGCTGGGGGGATGGTGGGTGTTGGATGGGAGACAAGTGAGTTCTCACTTTCTTCAACACGTTAGAAACTTCTGAGGAGGAGCCCTGCTGGCATTCAAGGATGGCACTGTGAGAGATCCCCATTTATCCCTCCATCCTCCATGAACACCTCCTGGGGGTGGACAGGGAAAGCAGCAGCTTGCCAGGGGGACTCATTTCTGGTTCAGGATGTTGGAAGTCTCCATGTAGCAGTTCATAGTGGACACTGCTATTTTTTCGGATGCCTAGCACACAGTCCCACTTTTTTCTGGTAAGATCACTTGGATTATTTGGGGGGAATTTCTTCTTCCCCATTACATACAGTCTTGGTGGGGCTGTCAATAAGGCATTCTGCCCTCCTTTAGCCAATTAAATTCTCTCTCCTGGACTCTAAATTGAGCTGAGTGATGAGAAAGAATGGAAAAAAACCTTTGGAGAAGACCTAATTCCATGGACCTCACTCAACATTTACTCACTCCTGATCCTGAAATCTCAGCTCTGCCCCAGTTTCTTAACAGTTCTTCCGTTTTGTGAATCCCTGATATCATCCATTAAACTGTTTTGCTTAAGTTAGCTGTGGCCCATTTCTGTTACAAAGAACAAACACAGAACATGACTGTGACACTGCATGGGAGAGTTTTCATGAGGGACTTGCAGAGGGATCGAAGGAGCCTGGCTTCAGGTACCCACTTTCAGTCTTCTGATTTTTCAACTTTCTAGCCATGTGACCACAGGCAAGTTAATATATCCTTCTGAGCCTCAATTTCTGTAAAGTTGAGATATTGTTACTTTGCAGCACTGTCAAGATTAATTTGTCAGGATGTGTTTATTCAATCATTCATGTAATACTTACCCAGCCACCACCATTTGCCTGGAACTCTGGGAGGAACCAGAATAGAGATGTAAATAAGACAGACATTGTATAGTCTCTGTCTCCATGGAGCATACATTCTAACAGGAAGAGAGATATTGAATATGTTTACAACACTGATGATGTTAAAATTGAAGTTCAAGGCACTATGGGAGTGGTTAACAAGAGGACCCAGGAAATCTAGTAGAGGGCCATGTATGGAAAACCCTTAAAAACTGTGACTTCCTTTCCCCCTTCCTTCTCCTGACTGTTTTCTTCTTCATCATACCACTTTACATTTTGCATGCATGTTTTCTTTGCCATTTATGGACCACTCATATCCACTTCTTGTAGTAGAATTAGGATACTCCAAAGAAGTCCTGAATTGGTTCAGTGATTGACATCTGCCTGTTGTGTTTGAAACATAAATTGGAACCTACTCACCCCAATAGATAAGCCAACTTGGTGGGGGTTCCTTGTGTTGGGCATAAGGAAAGAACAAGGTTAAGAGGATGGGGAAAGAATAGAGAAACTTTAATACCTTTAGAATTAATTGTTTCTTAGGTTAACAAGGTTTAGTAAGAGTCAAGATGAAAGAGGTTGCCTGCCTAAACTTGATATTGACAAAACAAGGGTAGGCAATTTCCTTGATCTGCTAGATAGCTCTAGGTACCTTTCTAGCATTACAAAATCTCAGAAATTATTTACAGAATTTTAGCACTAGAAAAGATCTTAGAGAACATTCAGAAAGGGTTTTATTTAGTATGAGGAAATCATGGCTCACTAGAGCTAAGTCTCATCCATGTCCTGAGTGTGTAAACTTGTGACATCTTTAGACCCCAGGCTGGCAGTCAGAATGCCCAGAGTGGTTCCTGTCTCATGTGGACAAATTCTGGTAGATATGCCCCCTGAGAAACAGCCTGTGCTAGCCTTGTGAAGGAACATGGCAAGGACCAGAGGAATGAGGCACTGCACTAGGTATGAGGGAGGGACAAAGACAATAAGATACAAGTCCTTTGAGGTTCTTCTGACAGTTTGGGGAGGCAAGACACATACAATGCCAGATAATCACACAAGCAACATTACACGAGAACTCCTGTTGGACATGGTTGCATCAACATCTCTGAAGCACAACTCATCATTTCTGCCCACTTATCTCTTAAGTTTCCTGTTAGAGATGTCTTCTTCTCAGACACCTGTATCTATTAATAGCAGCACTATCCTACAGTTACAAAGGCTTGAAATATTGAAGTTGGTTTTTATTCCTATCTTTCCCTCAACCCCACATCCAGTATTTACTCGGATCTGTTGATCTGGTCCTTAAAGCTACCCCATCCTGTCCAAAGACATCAAAGTAGTATTCCTAATATACAGCTCTTATATTATTCCTCTGCTCAGAATCCTTCAGGGTATACAGAACATTATTTGCAGAATGAAAACCAAACTCCTTAGTTTAACATTTGTGGTCCCTTACGGTCTAGACTCAGCTTTCATTTCCTCCGTCTAGTGTGCTACTTTCCTACAGGGATGTATTAACCATGTTATTTATTTTTTGTATTTTAACGCTTTGACATCTGGGGCCTTGCAGACCCTGGAGGTGCTGCCCCTTCCAGGGCTAGCCAATTCCTAGAGACTGTAAACAACTTGCCCTTGAGCATACCTTTCAAAGGCAAACCACCCAATCCAGAGCCCATACCTGCAAATACCTTCTCTACTGGGCTGTCATACTTAGGACCATAATCCCCCGCCCTAATCACTCCAGGGCCAGTTACCAGACAACTAAGAGTAGTCCCTATGCCCCTGAACTAGCTGAAATTATTCAAACTAGTCAATCCTTAATCTGCTTAATCTGCCTTGCCCATTCTTTCCCATGGAAACCACCATAAAGGCTCTTGCTCATGTTTTCTCCTTTCCTTCTGCCTCCTGACAGACTCTGGTGCTTCCCCGAGTGGCCCCCTGTGGTGTGGCATGTCCGCTTCTCTTGGCATCTGTGAGTATAACTATCTTTTTGATAACAGTCATCTAGTCTGCTGGCCTTGCTATACCTAAATAATAATAATAAAACCACTAACTACATTTTGAAACAAGAAACCCTATGCTCCAGAGGGGTTCCTTCTGCTTCCTAAACAGGTCCCTGCTTTCCTATGCCCATGTCTTTTCCTGTGCCATTCCTCGTTCCCAGAATAAACTTTCTCTGCTACATCTGCATCTTACAATTCTATCCATCTTTCAATATATTCTTGCTGGCATTGTCTAGAATCTCTGGTAATAATATAGACTTGAAGATGAGAGTGTGAGGTTCAGATTGGTTTGTGACTTATACTATATCACACAGCAAGTTGAAGGCGGCACCAGGCTCGAAGCCCAGCAGGCTTTCTTTGTGCCCCTTCCAATCATTCTATTGGCTTAGGTCAACTGAGTGTGTGTAACAGAAATGGATCTTAGTCAACTTGAGAACAAAAGGGATTTTCCAGAAAGATGCTGGGGCAGCTCAAAGGATTTAAGGAGGAGCAGAAAGACCAGATCTCAGGTGAAGTGGGAACAAGGGCAGCCCTAGTGATAAGCCTTTGAATCTTCCCTCAGGATCCAAGTCTTTACTAGAACTCAGCTCAAACCCACTCCCTTAAGGTTTTAAATATCTGAAAGTGACAATTTGAGGGACCCCTCCTGTTAGGTATATCCCCTGGATCAATCAGCTATGGTAGGATGTGTTTGGGAGACAAGGTAGGGTCTCCGAACACTGACGTGATCACTGGGGACCACTACTTTGTATTAAGAGTTTCTCAAAGAAAATGCAACCATTGAGACCTGCCAATTTGAATCCCTTGTAGTCATCTTTCTAATATATTAAATCCTAAGTCCTTCTAAATAAAATGGAGCAGTGGAAGGGTTAGATAAAAACAGCTCCAAAGCAAAGCAACTTCAATAGTTCAATAAATAGTCACTGCATGCTAACTCTGCGCATTCAAAGGACTTGTGCTAGACATTGGGTGGGTAAACGGATGAGGGTGGAATGAGAAAACCGGTAAGACCTGGCAGCTGCTCAAAGATAAGACAGGCATACAAATCATGACACTGAGAGGCAGGATAAAGGAAATGATGCTCCACAACAGATACAAAGTGCTATAAGGTTTTACAGCATGGAGAGATTCTCTAAAATTTATATCCAGAGGAAAACCAAAAAGCTAAAGTGCAGATTTTCCTTCTTATTGCAACTTCATCATATGCTGGAAAAACTATACATGACTTCACATGCAAAGGAACACAATGTTCTTATTTCCACCTACTGCAGTCCAGCTGCCAATTCAAATGTCTGCCGCCTCTTAATTGTGCAATTAGGGAAGCATTAGGTTCAGTGGACTCAAGTGCCACTGCTAAGCTCCTGCTTGGATGGATTGTATAAACATGGTATCCGGGAAGGAAAAAAGGAATTGCTGGAGGAGTCTTGCCTATGCTTCTATGAAGATTTCAGATGCTGGTTCCATCAGGGAAAAACTTCTGAAAATCTGTGAGCATGGCAAAGAGAAAGTACTCTAGAATTCTTGCTGATAGGGTTAAGGATGGAGTTCTTGGGTGATAACATTGCTATGCAAGGAGAGTTTGCTGCAACATTTTATAACTCAAGAGCTGCTGGCCCAAGGCTATGCTGTTGCAACATATTTAGATCCATCTCACATTGCGGTGATGAGAGTGAGAAGAAGAATTTAAACATCTTAGTCTCACTGGGCTTATTAAAACAACTTTGGTTTATTGAGAGCACAAAGGTGCACCTCATGCCCTCTCAAGGTCAGGGAAGATGAGCTTAGGATATGATGTGGGGATAGGGGAATAAACTGGCTTCTTCATTGACTACCCAGTGGTTACCAGAGGCACAGGAGGAGGCAGAGGCAAAAAGGCTGTAGAGAAAGGGAAGGCTGGAGAAGCAAGCGGGCAAGGAAATTAAGGAGGGAGGATGGTGTATGTTTGAGAGCAGAGTGAAAGGGAAAGGAAAGACCCTGGAGTTGTTTAACAGTTTTCACTGTTGAAGGTGGGGAGAATGAGTAAAACAGAACCGGTCTCATCTTTAGCAGTAGAGAGTGAGGACAAAATCAGTTGAGTGAAGGAGAAAATGAGCCAGTTAGTTAATACTTCTGTAGGCCCACTAGGCATCAGGCACTGCTGCATTTCCTTCTTGAGAACTTAGGAACAGAGAAGCCTCCAGCATTTGTACTTGGAAAACTTACAAAGATATATCAGACATCTGCTTGTCCTTAATATATACTATAGGCTCACCTAGAATTTAGAATTCTAGATTTTAGTTTTCTTTTAGCCCAGTATTCAGTCTCCACTGTTTGGTCAGAGGGCTTAGACCCCTTTTGTTTAGAGGCTGAACATTCACATACACAGATGGGATGCCCTCAGCCTTAAGGCTATAATCAATATTGGGAGAGTTGGGATGGGCAGCAGTGCACTTAGCTAGGGCCTCATAGTCACTAAAGGCAGGGCCTCAAATATAGACTCCTAACATTTATCTCAAAATGAGGTTGTATTAGGTTGAACTACATGACATTATTGATTTTCTAGGTTAAAAAAATGATTGAATATCAACAATTTCATGTGGCTCAACTTAATACCTAAATTCATTGTAAATTATGTATGTGTTAAAGGTATTAATTTGTTAAATGAAAATATTTAAAAACTATCATTTTCAAAAACCTGCTTTGTCTTTTTTTTTTTTTTTTTTTTTTGAGACGGAGTTTTGCTCATGTTGCTCAGGCTGGAGTGCCTTGGCACGATCTCCGCTCACTACAACCTCTGCCTTCCGATTTCAAGCGATTCTCCTGCCTCACCTTCCCAAGTAGCTGGGATTACAGGCGCCTGCCACCACGCCCGGCTAATTTTTGTATTTTTAGTAGAGACGGGGTTTCACCATATTGGCCAGGTTTTCTTGAACTCCTGACCTTGTGATCCGCCCGCCTCGGCCTCCCAAAGTGCTGGGATTACAGGCGTGAGCCACCGTGTCCGGCCTGTCATTTAAAAAAAAATAACAGAGCTGGGTATGGTGGCATGTACCTGTAATCCCAGGTACTAGGGAGGCTGAGGCAGGGGGATGAAAATATTTAAAAACTATCATTTTCGAAAACCTGCTTTGTCATTTAAAAAAAAATAACAGAGCTGGGCATAGTGGCATGTACCTGTAATCTCAGGTACTAGGGAGGCTGAGGCAGAGGGATCACCTGAGCCCAGGAGTTTGAATCCAGCCTGGGCAACATAGCAAGACCCTGTCTCTAAAAAAAAATACTTTAAAAAAGAAACGCTGGGATCCGCTCGGCTTCTGCCTGTTGCCCCAAGATGGCAGACACAATGAGCCGGCGCCGCGCTGGTTGCCCATGGGGTGGCTGTGAGGACGAACGGTCGGCGAGGCTCCACAGTCCAGGCGGAAGACCGTCGTCCAAGCAGGAGGAAGAGGAGGAGGCGGCCCAACTGTTGGCCAACATCCCCCTAGCCGCCGGCGCGGCGCCCGCCTCGCGCAGGTTGGCCCTTAGGCAGCCCGCCCGCTCGCCGCCGCCTGGCCGTGCGCCGCCGCTGCCTTCCCCAGACGCAGCCATGAAGCTGACCCGCCGCGTGCTGCTGCGGAGCTTCTGTATCGCCAACGTGTTCCGCGAAAACTCGGACAAGATTAACTGCTTCAATTTCAGCCCTAACAGCGAGGTGATCACCTCGAGCAGCAACGACGACTCCATCGTGCTCTATGACTGCCAGGAGGGCAAACCAAAACCCTGTTCAGTAAGAAATACGGTGTGGCCTCATTAGATACACTCCTGCGGCAAACACGGTTGTTTACAGCTGTAACAAAATAGACGATACTATTCGTTACTTGTCCTTGCATGACAACAAATACATCAGATACTTTCCTGGACATAGCAAAAGGGTGGTGGTCTTGTCCATGTCACCTGTGGATGACACTTTCATTTCTGGGTCTCTTGAATGAGACCATTCGACTCTGGGATCTCCGGTCTCCCAACTGCCAGGGCCTCATGCATATAAAGGGGAAGCCAGTTTGTTCTTTTGATCCAGAAGGGTGAATTTTTGCTGCTGGTGTCAACTCTGAAACGGTCAAACTTTATGACCTTTGTTCTTTTGATAAGGGGCCATTTGCTACCTTTAAGATGCAGTATGATCGAACTTGTGAGTGGACAGCACTTAAAATCAGCAACAGTGGCAAGGTCATCCTCATTTCCACCAACGTCAGCTTCATTCGTCTCATTGGTGCATTCAAAGGAGTGGTGATACACACATTTGGCCGTTATGCCAACAGCAAAGCTGTCACACTGGAGGCTTCATTTACTGCAGACTCTCAGTTTGTTATGGTTGGTTCAGAGGATGGCAAGATCCATTTCTGGAATGGAGAGAGCGGTATAAAAGTAGTTGTGTTGGATGGTAAACACACAGGCCCAATTACCTGTTTGCAATTCAACCCCAAGTTTGTGACTTTTGCCAGCGGGTGTACCAACACGGCCTTCTGGTTGCCCACCATTGATGACTGACCCTGATGCTGCTTGGCTATTTCTGTACCGTGAGGGCCGCCATAGGAAGAAACTCAGAGGGGACTGAGATGATAGTGGGACTGGATCATCTGACTGTGCTGGAGAACATCCTTTTACATGGCCTTCCCATGGATGTGCTGTACATCTGCTCAAAAGAAAATAATTACTTTGCTGAGCATCTTCAAAAGGACTCTTGGTGCAACAGACTCAATTGGAACTCATCTTTTCTAGCTGTCACTGCACCAAGCTCTGCTAGAGGAGTGACCAGACTCCTAACTTGGGTATAGTGGGGCTCTCAAGCATCTTCAATTTGAATGTACATGCTGCTGAGGTGTCAGTGAACTCTTTAGCTCCGCACATCCCTTCTCCTATCCCCCTAAATGTATGGGAAGCCACAGTCCTGGTTTTGAAATGCTGGGGCAGTTCAGTGCCCCTTGCCCTCACACTGCATGTCTTGTTACTGGGTCTCCCTGTGTACTTGTGGCATTATCCACAACCGTCATGTTTCTTAGGTGCCAAACATTTACAGAAATGTTTTCTTATATCTTGGGGTTAGAGAAAGGGACAAATACAGAAGGACCTTGCTTGCAGGAAGCTGTGCAGTTAGTCACTGCAGTTAGTTGTGTGAGGCTAGGTGGTCGGGCAGGCCTCAGGCTGTAAGTGTTGGGTGGGAAAAGGGCCTGAAAGGGAAAGAAGGGGGAGGGTAGCAGGTGAGTTCCTAGGGCTGGAAGGTTTAGCAGCAGCCTGGTGCAGTGCCCTGTCATCAAGACAAACTCACGGTCCTCCTGGATGCCTACCAAGCTTGGTTTGTACAAAAGCAAGGTGGGAGTCTATTTTTGTACATGAGATACATCATCCTTTGCTGTGGGCTAGTATTGTGAAGTGAGTCTGAGTTGTTTACACTGATGCCTTCCCTGCCCGCCACAAATTGTGTATGTAATTTTTAGATGATACCACCCCTTTCCCCAGCTCCCGACCAAGAGCTGGTTCTAGGCCTGCGTTATATGTTATATTTGGCCTTTTTGCATATGATCTTTGATTTCTGTTGTTTGTATTTTAGCACCGTGTATGCACCTTCATTTAAATACATCTGTGTGCATACAGATATGCATACATGTGTGTGCGTATGCATGTATTGCTCTCATCTGTAGTTTCTGAGAGTTCAGCTGAAGCAGATGGAGTCCCGCAGCCCAAGAGACAGACTGCATTCTTGCTAATAGTGTTTGCCACAAGTGTTAGTGAGTCTTCCCTATTAATGTTTTCATTTCGGAAGACTGAATGAAGCAAAGCTTATAGTGTTTGCTGTTTCCATGGCAGCTAAGTGAGGGCCTTGGGATGACTTCCTGTGTTCCTCAAGCCGCACTTTGGGGTCCTCTCTGCAGTATTATCCCCCTTTTTGCTTGGTGGTACTCTGTGCCTGTGGTGTGTGTGATAGTCACTCTTGCATGGCTTTTGTGTCTGGCTTGTGGCATTTGGGGATAGGGTGCTGGAGCCAGAGCATTTTCAGTTCGTTTGAGGCCTCGTTGCCAACGATAGATCACTCCCATTTACCTGATAAGTCTGCTTGCTTGCTGCTTTTCCTTGCTTTCTCTTGGAAGAGGAAGGGACTCTGGTCAGGCCCAGGCTGAGTGAGACGAGCTGCAGCTGGCTGATGGCTCTCTTAGAGCAGAGAGAGTGGTATGTCATTTTACTAAATTCCTAAACAAACACTTATGCAGGCAATACTCCTTGCAGATCCAGAAACTGAGGCACAGTAAGGTTATGACTTGCTCAAGAATACATAGCTGCTAGGGAGTAAATTAAGGCATCACAACTACTGTTCAGAGGCAGGAATAGGCTGTGAATTGCTAGCACTTTTTTTTTTTAAAGCAATTACTTTTTGACTTGTTCCTTAAACTGAAAGTGCAAGAGGTGTATACCTTTCCCAAATGTAGACTAGAATCTGCAGGATGCCACCCACTGTATAGCTCTGCTTTCCCAGAGAGGATGGACTTTTAGAAACCAAATGATCTTAATTGTTAGTACCCACCCCTGGCTTTTTAGGGTAGAAAGTTCATGACAGAAATAATTGTTAAGAAAGAGTGCTTGGAACCGTGGGTTAACAGGAAAGGGTATATAAGTTCACGTATCTGCAACCAGAGCAGCCACCAAGCATGACTTACCCAGCAGCAGGAAAATGATTTGTATTTGAGTTCCTGTGTGTCCCAAACTGAGGCAGCACGTTCTTTGAAAACATGCCACCTCATGGCCTCTATTTTTGGGTCCTGCAGTTGCAAACCTGCCTCCTGAGTTAAGAAAGAAAGGGAAAAAATATAGCTGGAAGTGAGTGGAGATGATGTGGTGGGGGGATAACGCAGAATAAGAGATTTTGAGGGCTGGGGCTGCAAAGATTCTCTCAGCGGAGCCAGAGGTGCTCAAGCTCTCTTGGGGGTGGTTAGGGAGTGGGGCAGCGGCATTTGGCATCCTCTTAGGAGTCACGGCCAAAACCACTGATGTGTATTTGATAGTGACACTGCACTGCTCAGCCAGAGGGGTACTTAAAAAATTATTTCCAGTTGCAATTATAATTACTGCTTATTAAGGAAAATATGGAAATTTTAGAAATAATCAGTTTGCCACCCAAATGCTACCACTGTTAATCTTTTGGTGTTAAATGTTCCCCTACACATTTCTGTGCATAGATTTTTGGTGTGTTTACATAGTCGTTATTCTACTGTCTATACAATTTTATGTCCCTTTTGTGCTTAACATACAAACATTTTTTCCATGTTACAGTCTTAAACAGAAAAAAAATATTGGGATCCAAAAAATGGAAGTGACCCTAGGCCCTTCTTGACTCTGAGAGACTCTGGCTGGAGCCATGTTCTACTTTTTTCCCGGGCCCTTCACAGAGGAGGCCTCAAATATGAACAGCATTTGCTACCTAAGACCCAGAGCAAAAATTAGCCGGGTGTGGTGGTGCATGCCGTAATCCCAGCTACTTGGGAGGCTGAGGCAGGAGAATCACTTGAACCTGGGAGGCGGAGGTTGCAGTGAGCCAAGATTGTGCCATTGCATTCCAGCCTGGGTGATAAGAGTGAAACTCTGTCACAAACAAACAAACAAACAAGCAAACAAAAAGACCCAGAGCATATCTTGTGAAGTGTTCTTGTGTTCAAATCTGAGTATTTTTCTAACTGTTATATTTCAGCCCATTTCTTATAGCTATCCAAATCCATATAGGTTATTCTGTTGCATATTTTTATATCACTATATCTGTTTGGTCACCAGGTGACTGCTCAAAAACATCTATTTTATCTCTTCAAACCTTCTGTGGCCTCCCAAATTCTTGCTCTGCAAGCCATGTTCAACTTCCTACAAAGTTTGACATTAATTCTAAATTCATTCATTGAAAATTCAGGTCAACATAAAACCCACTTAGTGGGCCAGGTGCAGTGGCTCATGCCTATAATCCCAGCACTTTGGAAGGCCAAGGCAGGCGGATCACCTGAGGTCAGAAGTTCGAGACCAGCCTGGCTAACATGGCGAAACCCTGTCTCTACTAAAAATCCAAAAATTAGCTGGGCATGGTGTTGGGCACCTGTAATCCCAGCTACTCGGGAGGCTGAGGCAGGAAAATCGCTTGAACCTGGGAGGCAGAGGTTGCAGTGAGCCGAGATGGTGCGCCATTGCACTCCAGCCAGGGCGAAAGAGTGAGACTCATCTTGAAACGAAAACAAAAACCAAAACCTACTTAGTGTAACTGCTATCAAAAGCCCACCTGGCTGACTCTGAATATGGATGCTGTCATAGCAAAGGAAGCCTGGTATAGGTCCCTGCTACCATTTCTCCTCCTCTGCTTCACTGACCTCCTCAAAAAACAAACAAAAAAATTTTGCTTCACTGTAGTTATACTGTGTGCATATATGTATACTATATGTGTGCTCACTTTTCAACAAATAATGATTGAGGCCTGATTCTGTGCCAGGCACTGGAGATGCAATGGTGCATGAAATAGACCTGATTGTTGTTGTCCTGGCGCTCACAATCTAGTGGTGTTATAGAATAGAGGACTGATAATGTAGTGCTATAAGTGCCACAACAGGAATGATTGGAAGCTACAAAGTATTGGGGGAGCAAAGGCATTTTTTACCATAGGGTTGAATGTCTACTTGTCCCAAGCACTATTCTACATGTCAGAAAAAGAGACACTAAGTAAGAGTAAACCGGGATGCCTGTGTGAGGAGGCAGCATTTGAGCAGGGTACTACTATATGATGAGCAGGGTACTATACAATGAGCAGGATGGGGTGGAGGAAGGATATGGTATCCTGAACTCAGAATGAGAGGTAAAATAAGTCTTCCTAATGGCAGTGATGCTGAACTGAGACCTGAAAGATGAAGAGGAGTTAGCTAGGTGAAGGAAGCTGGGGTTTGGTGGAGAAGTGCTCCAGGCAGAGGAAACAGGAAATGCAAAAGCCCAGAAGAGAAGGAATAGAAAATACAAGAAATCTGTGACTAGAAAAGATGGGGGGGGTAATAGGTTATTAGTAGCTCTCCCTTTGTCTGGTAAAATTGTTTTACTTATATAAGAGCCAGTTTATTTTGTATACCTTGTTTTCTCTTTTAGTAGCCTTACTGATACACAAGTCCAAACGTGTTTGGGCAGCTTCCTCACAGAGCATGGCCAAAGGAACTCCTGCCATCGAATGGACAGAGAGATCATGATTTGCAGAAAATTAGCATTACTACAGTGTTAGGCTCACAGTATCTCAAATAACAGCAATTTTCCACTCAATGGTTTAAAAGCCCTTATGTACTAAAACAGGCTAAGGAAGAAATATGTAAGAATATCCTCAGACAATATTCCCCTGTATGGGGAGATGAAAGGAAACCAGGGAAAGAAAGGAAGGAGGGAAGGTTAACAATTAGGTACTTGTGTCAGCATTGTACTTAGTGAGCATACTCTCATTCCTCCAATCAATGAGGTAGGCAACATAAACCCCATTTCCAGATGAGGAAACTGCAACTCACAATACAGGGAAAAGCTGGCCTTAGCTATCTCCTTTATGTTATGCTGCCTCCCATCAGGATTTATTTCTAAATCAACAAATGGTAAGGAGGCATTAAAATGTCGCCCAGTTGTGACATCCATACATTTATATTTAAGACCTCAATGAAAGTGCTTAAGATCCCATTTTGTTCTCAAAAGACATTGGAAGAATCTCTATTTCACTAAATAATATACACATCAGCTGGTGCCCAAAGCAGAGAGAGCCTCCGATACCACATATATTAGAATGGACATATTTTCAAAGCTAAAAACTGGAATGCCTTTCTAACAATTTCATACTACTTCTAGTTGAGAGAGACATTCTTAAAAATGCGATTTGGATGCAGAAACATTGGCATTCTTAGAACACATCGAGTTTTTGGGATTGAAGCCGTCTCAGAAAAATCCAGATTAATAGGGTTCCACATGTATGAAGATGAATCGCATTAGCAAAGCATAATCAAATGTGTATATTATGCTTTCCCATAGTATTTTATACATACAAGACCTTAAAACAAATTGATTTTTTAAATTGTTATGGTGCTTGGTACACATTAGGAGCTAAAAACATGACTATAATAGAGAATTGTAAAATTTTTGCTTACCCACCTCTTATACAAGGTTGTAAAAAGTTGTTAGCGATTAAATGTCCACCAGCTGTTCTGTCTTCACTGCGGTCAAAGCGATGGGAATGGAGCACCAGCAAATTGGAGTGGAGAGAAATTAGAACTAAGATGGATGGGATGGGGGTTGCGGGGCTGAGAAGCCTTAGGACAGATGACCAAGGGAAAAACAGTATAATCCTTTAGATGTTTTAAGAATGACAGGAGCTGTCCTTAGAATGGGATTATCCTGGTGGAGCTTGGAAAACCCCATGGTGTCAGATTCCTGGTCAACTCCCCAGTTTTGACTGAAGACCCGAGTTTCTAAATGCAGCAATGGAAAATGTGGGGGGATATATAATACAGTCTCTACTTTCAAGAAGCTTATAAACTGTGTATAGGGAATCAAGGAAATGATCATTTGGACTGATCAGTGAAGGCTTTGTAGAGGGAAGTGGGATACATAGATTAGAGGGAAAGGCATTCCAGGTAATGGCAACTACAAAATCCAAAGGCGCCTTTGGGGCCACTCTGAATCTAAAGCATGGCATTAGAATCTTGGCTTCATTTAATTACATTTTGTGGGGAAGTTGGGTGGTCTACTGTTAAGAGATTATGTAAGAGGAATGAGGCATTTCATTTTTCTTACCATTTGGTGTCACTCTCAATCAAATAAATTGTACTAAACTTAGGAAAATAAGCCCCCTTGTTAAAAGAGCTTTTGGCTTTTGTCAAGAAAGCAAATTAATTTTTTTAAACATAAAAGTGATAGTGAGATTCCTTTTTATGAGGAGTACACATGTGGTATGACCATTTACCTATGGAGTTTCAAAATAAAAAATTAAAATGACAGAAAGGACACTCACAGAACACCAGGCATTCATTTCACAAACTACGGGGAAAAGTATATTTTAAAGATACATTGCTAATACTTGCCTAAAGATTACTCTTACACATACACAGTGTGACTGTTTTTTGTTTTTGTAAATCAGAGCTTTGGGTATAGAGAGACAATGGCAACACACCAGAATAAATAAATTTCTACCAGGTAAAAAAGCATGAAGATGAGTGTCTAGAGAGATTTGGAGGTGGCTGGGTTCCCCTGGCCCTGCTCCTTTTTCTTAAGGACAGAGCTAAAATAACAACGTGAGGCTACAGATCATCTGTTTCTTATTTACTTTCTTGGTCTTGTCCTAGCTAAAGTCATTTCTAGATCATGTGCTACAGTCTTCAGAGAAGTTATGGAAGGAATTTACACAAAGGGCAAATACATAATTGAATACATGTATAAAAACACATCAATAGAATGTGGATAAAGAACATAGGCAAAAATTCTGATTAGAAGGAAATCAATGGATCTTTCATTTTCTGATTTGTACTACTCACTCCACAGCTGACAGTGTTCAATTTCTTCAGGATGTCTGTCAGAAGCCCATTCCTTGATCCATCTTCTTGGTTACCTGCTGGAGTAACACTGGCATTCTCTAAATCTGGAACTAGAGATGTATCTATGTATTTATTCCCTATTTTCCTTCATATGTTAAGTTTTCTAGTGCTAAGCCTGTTATTTTCCTTAAAGAATTGCTTCAGTAGGGTCCAAGATGGAATCAGCTAATGGCTAACACATGATGTGTTAAATTCGGGTAATTTTGCACATGGTTTATGCTTAAATAGAAATTCTAAACCATTTACGTCTGTTTTCTGGTCATCGTTCTTGCTTTGTAAAAGCTACGCGTATGCTCTCCAAATAAGTTTTTATTTTGCCCATTTTGAACTCTTCCATATATTAATTTTTTAAAGCACTCAAAACAGAGATCGAGAACAATTGTGTCCTTTTAGTTCATTGTCTTCTACAGAGGAAAAAATCAGGTCAGATTAAGCTCTTGAACTGTTGCAATTACTTTTGTTTTCCAAACTTCAGTTTTTTAATTTTCTCTTTTAATTTGCAATCACTTTCCTAAGATCATGCCTTTTTACTTTAGATAGCTAAAACATCGTTTACTAAATATTTGCCTTAGCACTGACCTTTGTGGTTACTTTGTTGAAAACTGTGCTGTAACTTGACACAATATTAACGACTTCTGATTACTTATCTGGTACACGTTTGGTAATATCTACCTTTCAAGAAAGGAACACAGTTCAGACACATAATTTGACAAAATTAGGAAACAGCAACATCAGTTCTTCGAACATAGGAAAAAATCTGACAGAGTTGACATTTCTGTCTGGTGTTAGATAGTGTTCTTTAAAGACCACAGACAACATGCACAAATGTAGGCGGAAACAATACATCTGCAGATACTGGCAGACAGCATTACCCGCCAAATTTGGCCAGTTTGTTAAGATAAATAACTTTTCAGTGACGTGCAGGGCTGAAATTACATAAACAACACAAATTACTAAGACCTAAGCCTACGAGTTTTGTGGGTTTCAAGATTTTATGCAATCAATATTCTGACATCTGTAACACCATTTTGTCCCTGAAATGCTGATGCCAGGAAGAGTAAGATATTAACGTTTTACTTGATGACTTGTTCATTATCTTGAAATAAACTATGATTAATTCTTTGGAATAACCATTATTGAGCCACATATTTAGGTCATTAAGACAACTATAATCATCTCCTTATAAGGAAGTTTCATTAAAAATGCCAGAGAGCTCAGCCTGTTTCAAAAACCAATACTTGTAGCTTGTTATATTAATAGTTCTAAATGTCTAAGGCTTTTTAAATGAAAATACCCTTAAGTTTTATCGAGCCTGAGCACTAGGAATTTTTAAAAACTGACAGTGAAAAATAGCTGATTAAGAGGAAATGGCATTAACTAGTTACCTTCTTAGTCTATCCTTAGAAATGACTATTCTGCCTAATTCAAGTATTTTAGAGACATTTCCCATTATTTAAAATGGTCTTCAGAAGGCTTAAAAACCTAAAGAATATGCATATAGAAGCTCCCTGCCAATTCTGATTTAGCACATTGGGAATATTTGTCCAAAATTGAGGCAATATTCTTCAGTGGGACTGAAATTCCCTGAGAACTAATTTGTAACACTGGATATCTTTAAAAACACTAGCTCCCTTTTACTTCCCCCTCAATATCAACCAAGTTCTTTGCCATTAATGGAAAGTTAAAACAACAGCCCTGAATTTTAAACTTTCTTAGAGAATGTCTCCCTATCTACCTTTTTGGTAAATTTTTCCTCTTGAATTTCTGAATGTATGTTAACATGACTGTTTCATTAACATACTACCTATTTGCTGAAGGAATATCACCATTCACCCATCTCAAAAGAAAAATATTCCCAGTGGTCAATTAAAAAAAAAAAACTATTTTTTCAAATGAGTAGTCTGACATAAAAAATATAAAAGGATAACTTTATTAAATATACAAATTCAAGCATTCAATTTTTAAGATTATGGCATAAGACAGAGCAGATCAATGGTAATGGTTTATACAGATATATCCTATCCTTACCAAACAGATTAGGTAGATATACTGACCTATCAATGCTCAAAATAACAAAATGAATATATGTCCCTAAACTATTTCTGTATCCTATGACTACTAAATGGGAAATGTGTCAGCTGACCCACCCACCAGACTTTTTCCCATAGGAAGTTTGATATGTTGTCATTGATATATATCATTTCTGAATATAAACCTCTATCTTGGGTCCTTTTCTCTTTGCCTACTGCATTATCTGTCTTCCCAACCCACCTAAGACTTAGTCAAAACAGGATACAGAGATCTGGATGGCTCTATGCAGAGGAAAAATCTCCAATAATACTGTCAATTCTGTATTCACTTTTCCTTTCAGCAGCTACCTAATTATATCTAAGATGGTGTGAAAAAATATACAACTCAAAAAAGAAAAGCATTTGGACTATCAATCTTCACCTTGGTCCTGCAGCTTCCCTTTATCAACCAGTGTATGTATTATTTTAAATTCCCAACTGTAAACACATGCAATATTTAATAAAACATCCAGAAACTTTGTGGTCAGCACCATGTAATTTCCGAGGAGAATGTTTTAGGTAGGGGCAGAGAAGGAAGAAAATCGAGAAGCCATTAAGAAAAAATGGCAATTCACACTAAAATGCTTTCATGAAGTATTTTAAAAAAATGGATAAATTCAATTTTAAGTGATACTTTGCCCCATGACCAACATTTCCTCATTGTTTTAGTGTTCATAAAAGGCCTAATATGTACCCCTAGAAAAGGAAATTATCTTCTTTACTTACAAAATTGTTAGAACACCAGCACCAGGTTGAGTTTCCCCAAACTATACCTAGCTCATAACTCTAAAAGAATCTACAAATTAAGTCTTTTGATTCATTTAATCCTCATCACATCTGTTAATTTTAATTAATTAAAACTAAAACTGTTCCTTTTTCTCCATATGTCAGTGAAAGGTAATTAGGGAAACTAAAAATCTGACCTAATAGGAACCCACCTAAAATCTACTTAGGTAGGTTTAACTCAAAGAAGATCATGTTGTTAGTCCCAAGAACTATCCCAGGCATTTTAAGTATTCTTAATCTACATTTTAGAATGTGCCACCAAACACTAAATGTTAAAATAAATTATTAATCCTGCTCTGGTCTCTAAACAAGAACTTATGGCTATTACAAAGTATTCTTTTTTATTCTACCTCATAACAGTAAACATTAAATGAAGACCCATTATCACAAGCTCATATCTTTAAAAAATGGATGCCACAAAGCTTCTTCTGCTGTTATTCTTGAAGCTGGATTTAGATCTAGAAGTTTATCAAGCAGGTCATAAGCTTCATCGGGTACCTCATTCCAGCCTTCTAAATTGGTATTATACTCATCAAAACAATGCTCACAGCTATTACTATCCCCCTTTTTAAGTGAATTCCCTGAGTATTGTCCTGGAGGTGTCTGTATGAGGTGAGAAGCTTTATGGTCAGTCTTCTCTGAAATAGCTGGTTGATGAGAAGCATGCCCTTGTACATCACTTGTTAACTTGGGAGTGTTAGAATCCATACCCCTGAGTCTCTCACAGAGTTTTCTCAAGTCTTGTGCTGGAACTTCTTTGCTACATAATATTGATTTCCCTAAAAGCAAAAGAAGAAAAAACAACAGAAAAAACCATTTTATTATTTGAATATATCAGAAGCCTCTCTCATGAGAAACATGAAAGTTCAAACATATGCTTTATAGACACGGACACACACACACACACACACACACACACACACACACAGAGTATGAGATAGAGCACCACATGCTATATTTAAGTTGTATTTGAATTGCATAGTGGGAGATATTAAGTAGAAAGCAGTGACTTACTAAGCTATGCCAGGCACTCACTTGACTCTGCCAATTTCTCAAGCTTCATCTTACCCTTCTATAATCTTTAACTAGCTGCAGCTCCCACACCCCCACTCTACTTCCTTTCCATGCTTCTATGTCTTTGACTACATGACTCCTATCTTTGCCTAGGATGCCCTGCACCCCTTGTGTGCCCAGGACACTTTCACTGACATCACCACTCAGATCAAGAATCACCTCTGACACTTGACACCCTCAGAGAGAATTGATCAATTTCAGCTTCTATTGTATCTTGAGAGGAGTTCTATTATTACTTTTGCTATCCTATATATGTCTGTCCCACCTAGTAGACCGTGAGCTCTTTTAAAGTAGGAACTGTCTTATTTATCTTTGAACCCCCCAAATCCAGCCTATGCCTGGTACATATTAGGTAGTCAGTTAATGTCTGCTGGACTAGATAAAAAGGCATTATTCTTTTCAACGACTCTGTTCAAATGACACATACAACCTTAGAGATGCTGTTCTTGACCAACCTATCCTAAATGAGCCTCTTCCCTCCCCTTTTCCTTTTATCTCAGTACCACTCATTTCTCATAGTATTTATTTATGTTCTCTCCCTCACTAGAATTTAAGCTCTGTGAAAGCAGAGACTCGCAATAGTACTAGGCACACATAAAACCCCCAATAAATGTTTCTGAATGAACAAATAAACAAACTAGATCTGTTTTTAAAAATATAAATGTCTTTGAAATAACTTCCTGATGGGTTTATTATCAGATGTGCAAAAAAAAGTTAATCACACAAATGGCAATCATGTATTATTTTTACCTTGCATTTCCTTATTAAACAGAAATGTACTAAATGTACGAAACAAGTACCCCAACATTTAGATGCCTTTCTGAGAATGTAGATTGTCAACAAAGTCATTAATCTGGCTGTGGATGATAAAAAGTTACCTTCACATATTCTGAACTAACTACTGGACCGGTATACTAAGCCAGGGAAAAAAACAGGGGAGGGAAAGGGAGGAAACAAACAATTACCAAAAGCCAAATTCTTTGAGAGTACAATATGCCAATCCTTTTTTACTTTTAAACTGATTCTATCATTCCTCTTCTCTCTAGAAAATTATAGCCAGAGGGGAATACTCATATAGTTTTATTCCTTTATTAGCTTGTTCTGAAGTCATAAAATAACTAATAGTATATGTTATAGCATGTGCCCGTTATACAATATGCTTTTTTTATATGACCAAAAAAGAGGGTTCATTTACAATATTCAGGAAAAATAACTTCAAGTAACACAATCAGTCAGCATATTTTGTTACAGACTACTATGTGTCAGGAATTTGTTTCAGCTCAAGACTTTTCTTTTTAATTTATTCAACACAATTCACTGAGTACTTAATGACAACCCACAATGGAGCCAGGTTTAAGGGTTGAGGACAGATAAGAGAAGTAAAGGTGCTCTCACTGCTAATCTTAGCCAAGTCATTTCTTTAGGTTACAAAGGGGAATGCAGTTGTGTTTGTTGAAATTTTGAGGCTTTTATACTCAGTCCAAAGTTATAGTAAGATCAGACTAAAATAACTACAGATGTCATACTAATACAACTGAGACAAGTCCTATGGCATTATTTTTATTATTTGTTTTTTTGAGACAGAGTTGCTCTGTCGTCAGGCTGGAGTGCAGTGGTGCAATCTTGGCTCACTGCAACCTCCATCTCCCAGGTTCAACTGGTTCTCCTGCTTCAGCCTCCCAAGTAGCTGGGACTACAAGTGCATGCTGCCATGCCCAGCTAATTTTTGTGATTTTAGTAGATGGGGTTTCACCACATTGGCCAGGATGGTCTCGATCTCTTGACTTCATGATCTGCCCACCTAAGCCTCTCAAAGTGCTGGGATTACAGGTGTGAGCCACCACACCTGGCCCTATTTGTTTTTAAATATGAGAAGTATTACAATGATAAATCTCTAAAAGCTCTTGCTTGCTATCATGGCACTTGATCTGGAGTATTTTTGTGTCAGATGTTGTATTTCCATTGTTGGCCCTGATTATAACTTGGATTACCAATGGGGGCGATTCAAGCTCTTCAATAAAATATTTTGGTGTTGGCTGATAAACTTCATGTTCATAAACCTCTCACGAAGTTATTCAATAGTAGATGAAAGTTTTCTCAGTTGAGAATAAACATACTTGTTATATTTATTATTATGTAAGAATGCCATTTCTAAGCTATCAATCTTGCTTTCCACTCATGGTCACTTTTTTTCCCTTGTATATATTATTTCATCTTATTATCTTCAAATAAAATTTTCTTACAATAAGTAGATAGTTACAAATCGTGGACTGACTTTGCTGTAGAAACATATTTTGGCAAGCCTCTATTAAGATGAGGCTTTCTTCACAACCATCACTAAGTTTTTCTTGTAGATTAGACTATAGCACTAGTGCATAAGCAAGGGCAGTAATTTTTGCAGTGGTTCTTAAACACCCATAGTTTCTTAGTCAGAATCACTTGTTTTTTCAAACTAACAAGTCTGGAGCCTTCCTAAGTATCTTGTTTTTCTGAATCATATTTTCCAAGAATAGGCTGAATGGGCAGGCATATGTATTTCTTAAAAGATTCTCAGATAATTCTGACATGCAACTCTGGTTAAGACCCACTGATCCTGGGGTTGAGCAAAAGGCAGCCCAGCTACTCTTGAGGTAGGCTGGCTGAAACTTTGTCTCCTGGGGTGTTCTGTATTGTATGGTAGTAAGCTGACTCAATCCCACTTATTCCTTGGAAAGTATTAACTGAGCTTGGAAAATAAACATTAAATGGGCACTTGAGTTCAGATTGTTGGCCAGAGCAAGGCTGAGATAATTCTCACGTGCCCTATGAAGCACACTGCACATCCCAGTCTTGAAGAACTTGCATGGCTAAGAAGATGACATCCAAGTCCAATATATGCTTACAATAATATCCCATCAGTTAAGGCCTTCTATGCATTCTGCTTCTCTGCTACCGTAAACCTACACAACCTGACAACACACATTTCTATTCTCTTCCCTAGTCCTTATTACACTGTATTAATAATTAACTATTTACTTGTTAGTATAGTCTAAGATCATTTAAAGCAAGGACACTCTAAGTACCAAGACATATTGCATCTGATGTTTAAAATACAATAAAAAAGTAAAACATATTAAAAAGTAAAACATACCTTTAATAAAAGGTAAATTTATGTAATAAAAGTCAAACCATACTAAAAGGAGTTAAGATTTTACTCCTTATTCTTATAAAATTATAAAGGTAAAGTTTAAATACTGCAACAGTGTATTACTTTGTGCTTAATAAGATTAAATGATTATATGTATAGAGGAGAGGTGATAAATTTATTTTCAAGCAACTGAAGAATTTTCTACTTAATATTAGAGAACTTTATCAAGACTGAATGTTTATTTGTAAAGAAAATTTCATAATAATTTATTAAGTGATTTGTAGGAGATAATCAAAGGCATTTTGTTTTGTTCTATAATACAAAACTGCTTACCAAAAGTTTTAGCAGCTTGGATAGTTTCTCTGGATCCCCTAATTGTCATAATTTGGGCCAAAGCAGTTAAATCATCACTTGCTTTATAAAATGGATATCGTCCACTAAGCAAAGAAAGAAATATGACACCTGCAGACCACATGTCAATTGCTGCAACAGAAGACAAATTTTAAAAATAAATTTCAAATCTATAATTTTATCATCTATATCAACAGTCTTCAACATTTATTATGCATTAGAATCACCTTGGGAGCCTTAAAAATTTCAGATGCCCAGACCCAAAGATTTTGATTGAACAGTTCTGAAGTAGGGCTCAGGCATCAATGTTTTAAAAAAGTTCCTCAGGTGATTTTAATGTACAACCAGGACTGAGAATCCTCACTGCAAAATATGTTTTCTTTCTTGAGCAACGTGTTGGTAAATTTAAAAGGATATTTAATCACTAGGAAACACTAAGTAAATGCACAATTTTATAGGATCAAAAGGAATCCAAAAATAGCTATGTGGGAAAAAATCTGAATGATCCTTGAGAATTACATACCATACTGGTCAAAGTGCTTTCATTTTAGTGAAAAGTAATGAACATTAGAAGCTCTTCTTCAGCTGATACTAGCGCCAACTACTGCTATAGAAACTTTTAAAAAATTACTTTATTCTTATTTTTTGGTGACTGTGAAGACTTTAATTTTTCTGAGTACACAGTAGGTGTATATATTGATGGGGTATATAAGATGTTTTGATACAGGCATGCAATGTGTAATAATCACATCCTGGAAAATAGGGTATCCATTCCCTCAAGCATTTATCCTTTGTGTTACAAACCAATTATATTCTTTTCTTTTTTTCTTTTTCTTTTTTTTTGAGACAAGGTCTCCCTCTGTGGCCCAGGCTAGAGGGCAGTGGCACAGTCTCAGCTCACTGCAATCTCTGCCTCCCAGGTTCAAGCAATTCTCATGCTTCAGCCTCTTGAGTAGCTGGGATTTCAGGCGTGCCACCATGCCCAGCTCTTTTTTTTTTTTTTTTTTTTTTGTATTTTTAGTAGAGACGAGGTTTTGCCACATTGGCCAGGCTGGTCTCAAGCTCCTGGGCTCAAGTGATCTGCCTGCCTCAGCCCCTCAATGTACTCTTAGTTATTTTAAAATGTACAATTAAATTATTGACTATAATCCTCCTGCTGTGCTATCAAATACCAGGTCTTAATTCATTCTTTTTTTTTTTTTCGAGATGGGGTCTGGCTCTGTTACCCAGGCTAGAGTGTGGTAGTGTGATCTCGGCTCACTGCAACCTCCGCCTCCCAGGCTCAAGTGATCCTCCCACCTCAGCCTCCTGAGTAGCTGGGACCACGGATGCACACTACCACATCCAGCTACTTTTTTGTATTTTTGGTAGAAATAGGGTTCTACCATGTTGCCCAAGCTGGTCTCAAGCTCCTGAGCTCAAGCAATCCACCTGCCTTGGCCTCCCAAAGTGCTGGATAATTCATTCTTTGTAACTATTTTTTGTACCCATTAGCTGTCCCCACGCCCCCCACACCCTCCCACCACCCTTCTCAGCCTCTGGTAACCATCTTTCCACTCTCTATGGGTTCAACTGTTTTAATTTTTAGATCCCACAAATAAGTGAGAACATGCAATGCTTGTCTTTCGGTGCCTGGCTTATTTCACTTGACATAATGATCTCCAGTTCCATCCATGTTGTTGCAAATGACAAGATCTTCTTTTTCATGGCTGAATAGTACTCCATTGTGTGTAAGTACCACATTTTCTTTATCCATTCATCTGTTGACGGACACTTAGGTTGCTTCCAAATTTTGGCTATTATGAATAGTGCTTCAACAAACATGGGAGTGCAGATACCTCTTCGGCACATTGATTTCCTTTCTTTTGGGTATATATCCAGCAGTGGGATTTTTGGATCATGTAGTAGCTCTATTTTTAGTTTTTTGAGGAATGTCCAAATTGTTTTCCATAGTGGTTGTACTAATTTACATTCCCACTATAGAAACTTTAATCTTCTGAATTCTGGTAGTTAAAGATTACGACTAGCTCAACTTGATGTTAAAAAGCTCTTTTTTTTTTTTTCTTAAAGTGACACCTCTTTTAATTGTTGACCTCCTAGTATCACCAGGTTATTTGCTCTCTGCTCTCTGTTCCTTGGGCTACTGTATCACCTTTTTTTTGTTTTGTTTTTGTTTTTTTTTGAGACTGAGTCTCACTCTGTTTCTCAGGCTGGAGTGCAATGGTGCGATCTTGGCTCACGGTAACCTCTGCCTCCCGGGTTCAATTCTCCTGCCTCAGCCTCCCCAGTAGCTGGAACTACAGGTGCGTGCCACCACGCCCAGCTAATTTTTTGTACCTTTTAGTAGAGATGGGATTTCACCATATTGGCCAGGCTGATCTCGAACTCCTGACCTAGTGATCTGCTTGCCTTGGCCTCCCAAAGTGCTGGTATTACAGGCATAAGCCACTGTGCCCGGCCCCACTTGCCTTTCTTAGCTCCTTTGGTACCTCTGCCTGCTCCTTCAATGTTTTCTCCAAGCCTTAAGTGCTGACGGATGTTCCTCAGAGTTTTAACTTCTCCTTCTGTATACTCTCCCTGATTGATCCATCCACTTCATGGCTTCAACTGTTATTTATATAATGATGACCTTCAACTTTATTTCTAGCCCAGCTCCTTCGCTGAGCATCAGACTTAACTTTGATTCTGTTGGACATCTCTATTTGGATGTCCCACAAATACCTCAAACCAATTATATCCCAAACTAACCTTACCTTCCCCTATAAACCAGTTACTTCTCCTTTACTCTCCACCTTGGTTACTGGTACACATCCAAGTCTCCCAAGCTAGGAATCTGGTAAACATCCTGAATGCCTTTTTCCCTCACCATACCACACCCTAATTCTACATCCAATTATCCACCAAGCTCTGCCTTTCCAACCCTTCACTTTTTTTTTCATCCATATTACCAATACTCTCATTCACATTTTCATCCTCTCATCTGGACAAATTCATGGCACCACTCTCCAAAAGCTAATCTGTTTGCACGCCTGCCAGAATGATCCATCTAGAATATCCCATTGTCACTTCTTTCACTTAACTTTCCAATAGCTACAGTATATAGTCCAAACTGTAACAACTGTGGTCTGACCTTGTCTACTTCATTCCAGGTTTATTTCTCACCATTCCTCAACTTGCATCTTAATAGTCTAGCAAAATTGGACTTTTTTTTGAGATGAAGTCTTGCTCTGTCGCCCAGGTTGGAGTGCAATGGTGCGATCTCGGCTCACTGCAACTTCCGCCTCCTGGGTTCAAGTGATTCTCTTGCCTCAGCCTCCTGAGTAGCTGGGATTACAGGCGCGCATCACTACACCCAGCTGATTTTTGTATTTTTAGTAGAGATGGGGTTTCACCATGTTGGTCAGGCTGGTTTCAAACTCCTGATCTCAGGTGATCCGCCCATCTCAGCCTCCGAAAGTGCTGGGATTACAGGCATGAGCCACTGCATCCGGCCAAAATGAAACTTTTTTAGTTTCCTGTATGCTGTTTCTTGAGTTCCTTGGCTCATGACTCTATGCTAACCTCTCAGCCCAATTTACATTCTAAGAGGTTATTTCTTTCATGAATTGCCTTTCATAATCTCTTTGGGTTAGGATAGTTAGATACTCCTTAAATACCTTGAATAAGTTTTATTACCATACTCAACAGGTTATTTTATAATTATTTGATGGTGTGTCCTGACTAGAGTGTGAACAGATGGTCTCATTTATTTATTTATGTTATCATTAGCAAGCAAGAACAGACATTCAACGAATGAATGCATTTCTTCAAAGCCCATAATCCAAGTGAATAGCAGGACTCATCTATTCATTCAAGATGTTTCCTGGATTCCAGCTCCATGGTAACTTTTTAGATTATGGAAGACATTTTTCTTTTTCAAAACCTTCTAACTGCTATTATATTGTTTATATAATAACAAAAATAATTTTAATCAAACACAATTATATCTACATCACAGGAAACTTTTGAGGTATTAAGCAAGCAAATAAAATGCTTTAAGTCTTTGGTTGGCAAAAACTATTAAACATAATTTTTTCCCCCACAAAGGTGATGTCAACAAAATTCCACAGATTACATCTTGCATATTTATTTACAAGATGGTAAGATCATCTTGTAAATAAATACGCAAAATGTAATCTATGGAATAAACTGTTTAAACAAAAAAAGAGAGGCAACATTAGGATTAAAAACTTTCATAAAGAATAGCATTAGCTCAAAAATAGGAATGCCACACTGCAAGAACTGCTTACATAACTTAATTAAAAGCAGAAGAGCTCAAATATTAGTTATAAATAGACAAAGATCATAAAATAAAATATGTCTGGGACAATCCATTTTAACTGGGTTCTGTATTTCCAGTACAACATACCTGTAGTTTGATTGGGGCACTTTGTCAAGACCTCTGGTGCTCTGAATCCTGGTGTACCTGCCCTCGGGGCAACCTGCTGACGCCTTATGATGAAATAAGATTTCTCTAGTTATGTTAAAGTTGAACTATGTAAGTCTAAAAAATAACATTCATCAATTTAGTTCACAGTAAATTTTGCCTTGATACCTATATAATAAGCGTTACTATAAAGTAAATGATAATCTAGTGTGATAAAAATCCTAGATTTTTCTTCTACTGTTTTTTACCCCCTCTACTAGTTCCCCGGACTTACTACAGAAAGGTTTTAAAATAACCTCCAAGAATAAAAAGCAGTAGTGGATAATAAGAGCCATAATAGAAAAATAGAACCCAATAGCAATTCACAGGTATAAAAATTCATTTGTTTGGAGTAACTGATCACAGATACACTTATATATTTGAGTTAATCAAGAAAGGCTTTATGAAAGCCAAGCCTTAAAGGAAAGGGAGAAATTTATGAGTCAAAGAGTTGGAGGTGGGAGTAAGAGAGGAGCTCTACTATTTGGTTCTGGTTACTCCACATAAGTGGGAATAAAAAGAGAAAACAGAAAAGATTACATCAGCAATCAAAATGTGTGATTCTAAGATTCTAAAAGCCACCCCGTCCCACTTATTTGCATATAAAAGCAAATGTGTTTTCCAGAGTATATCCATATTAAATAAATAATATATGAAAACTGTTATCATTTGCTCTTCAACATACTACTGCTCTGCATCAAGGCCCATTATAGTTCACTGATCTGAATTGATCCCTTGCACTCACAAAATTATCCACCCAAATCAATGCAATTTCTAATGGCTGCATGCTGGTGATTTTATAACACCATCAAAACACATTACCTTGAAAGGCAAATACTACAAACTTTATCTGTTGCATAGCAGTCACAGGTCAGGCTAGCTGGGCAAGAACTGGCAGTTTTCCTCATCACACCACTATTCATAACTTTTGTAGAAATAGCCTTCTTTTTTGTTGCTAACTTTCTAGACAGTACATCCACAGTCTTTGACTGCTTCATGAGCTGTAAAAGAAAAGTCATATTTTTCTATTTTCATGACATTTAACATGATGTCCTAAAATGCTAGTATGGCAAAAAGCAATAGCGGAAACATAACTTTAAAAACTGCTGAATGGCCACTGGACTGTAAATAAACAGTTGTCTATTAAAATGTTTAAGGTCTTCTTGGGTTTTTCTGTAAAGTCACCTTATATTAAAATTTACTAATTAGTCCTAGCTTGGCCAATATTTGAGTTATACTTTATTAGAACTTTTCCTGATATATTACAAAAGTATAAAACAGTTATGTTCTAGTGTCTAACTCCATTTCAGAACTGTAAACTGCACAAGTACATTGGCTAAAATCACAGTTTTAATTTGTTGCTCATGCTGTCTAGCTGTCACAAGATATCATAAGTCAATCTGAAATCATCTACGTTGATGATGATTTTGTTAACTTTACAAACATCTTTACACTGTCAACTATGTGTCAGAATAGTTAGCTAACTGTATGGAGCTCACACTCTAGCAATGACAGAAAAGCCCTTAATGTTCTAAATGTTCCTCTAGAGAAAGAGCAGTAATAGTCAGCTAACCAAAAATAAGAAAAAATTCCACCAGAAAAGTTCAGAAAAAAACTGGAGAAAACAAGTTTTGACTAAATGCTTAAAGCAGTAATACCTTCTGCCAAAGCCAAACTCTAGTTTAAAAAAATTTCTGATAATAAATGTTAATCTAGTTATTACCTAAATTCTCTTCAGTGTATGACTGACTGACCATTACACTATTAAGCTACATTACTTACTTTCACTGCAGGGCTCTCATGTGAAATGGAGCTGTGTATATTGAAATTTCTTTCTCCAAAAACAGAGCGCTGGACAGAAAGGCCTACAGATCCCTCCTACAATACCAACAAAAACAAGGAAAATAAGGATTATATCTGTAACACTTTCTGCCAGCTGTACTCTGCCATAGTTTTGAAAGAGTTAAGTGAGATGAAACAAAAACAGCTGCATCCAAGTCATTCTCAGGCACCAAACCACTTCTGTGAAAGGAGAAAATAGTCTAGACAGAACTCAACACCCATACAATGTTATCATAGTCCACAAATATATATAACTAAAAAAAATTCAAAAACCACCTGCAAGGATGTTACATTTTGCTGTGCAGCTAAAATGGAGATAGACACTTCAGAATTCCTCCCCTATAACTAATGCTTTCTTTTAAAAACGATAATTAGTCTGAACTTTTTAACATGCAGGGAAAATTTAATATTTTCCATTTTTGTCATAAAATATGATTTCATAATAGTTAATGACAGATGTTATAAACTGACAAAGTAAATTTTAGTTTTAAAATACTAACCAAAATGATTCAGTACAAATCTTAGTGAAAATTGAATCAACTGAATACATATAACAAATGCAAAAAAAAAGTTTTTTAAATTACAAGTACCATCCTAGTATTCTATCTCCCTCTGTTGGTTGAAGGAGTACATTTCCAAAACAGTGTCAGTACTTAAGAAATAAGAGAGAGAGAACCTTTCCGTCTTTTCCTTGTTTAATCTGAATTTGTGCATTTGTGTAGGGTCTTTTAACAGAAGCTTTTGTGGTGGACTGCTGATCCAGCTCCTTAGGTACTGGGCCACTCAATGGAATCTTGTTTCCTGTGATTATGTGGGATTTGTTTTGTGAACACCTTTCCTGCTGAGCTTCAGACTGGACAAATTTAAGAAGCTCTATTTTCGTATCATGGGTTCCTTGGGCCAAACCAAAGTCTACCAAGGCATACCTAAGAGACAAAATTAAGCATTTTTACTTATCTATAGCAATTAAAGCTTAGTAACATTGTAATACTCTCAAACCATCCTCATAAAAACTGTAATTCTTTTGGGGATCAATTAGGAATTTATAACATTCTGGAAAAAAGAAAAAAAAAGTTTTCCAGACAAAGTAAGAATTTAACAGCTAACTAGGATTGAAAATTAAGAGGTGTCCCACAATCAATCAAATTTTCTTTTTCCAGTGGTCTGTGTTAATAAGGCAGAAGAGGAATACATAACATAAATACAGTCCATTGTTCTCTGATGGTGGCAGAGATGGCATCATAGCAGATAATTTCTAGTTAAGCAAGCTTAAAAAAATTAAAATCATGGTTTTAAAATCTGATCCAATTAAAGAAAATTAAAAAGTCAGGCATATAAAAGCTCAAAAAAGAAGTTATAATATTATTATGTTTAATATGATCCATTATATAGAGGTATTTATGTTATTTTCAGCTTATAATTTCTCTATAATTATAATCAGCATTAAAAAGTATACATAAAAATAAAACTTTTGTGTTAAAACAGGAAATTGGCTATCATGTGGTCCAATCCCCTCACTTACTAGAAAAGAAAAATGAAGTCCAGAGATAAGAGACATGTCTAAGGTCAAAAATTATTAGCCTCTAAGTCTGTTAGTTCATGCTATTTCCACTGAACCAGGGTACATCTAATAATGTACATTATTCCACTAATACAATTTTATCTTCTTCGTCACCAAATTTCCCTTTCCAATCACAAAGAAACTGAAACAGAAATAATCTGTGCATGGCTGCTGCAGTATGTTATATTATATCTAAGAGATATAGGTCAGAGGATACAATGTAGCAGACATGTAGGATAAATCTAGACCTAATGCACACTCTGAAGATTACATGTAATAAAACTGTACTGTATATGAGATTCATACTAAATGAGTAAATTTTAGCTGCTCTTGCCATAAAAACAAAAATAAAATGGGTAACTGAGATAAATATTTGCTTCACAATAGTAACTTTTGTACTATCTATATATAACATCATGTTCAATACCTTAAATATAGACAATAAAATTGTTTTTTAAAAGAGAAATAGGGTAAATATTTTCTAGTAACTCTTCATACTTACTTTTTCAAGCGCCTATTATATAAAAAATTGCTGGGCTTAACATCACGGTGAACAATACCAAACTGATGAATGCGTTTCAAAGCTTTGAACAGATTAAACATATATTCCCGTACTTCTTGAAAGGAAAGAGAATTCAAAATGTCCTAAAATAAAGTTACAAATGAAATGAGTTACAAATATTGTTTGCAATTAAATATTTAGCTAATAAAAATTCAAGAAATATTAAAACCTACCAAAAACGACTCATGCTCCAGATATGGCATAGCAATAACTACATGATCATTCTTCCTAAAGCAGTATTTAACTCCCATGACATTATCTTGCCCCCTAGTGGAAAAATGCACAATGAACCTTTAGAAGAAAGGTCAGAGGGACTGAAACTTTATGCCTAATTTTAAAAACCGCAATTTTAGCAATGCATACATATTGCTAGAAAACTGACTTAAAATCATCATCACATAATATAAACACAAGCGACTTGTGTTCTTGTGTTAAAGTTTTCTTTTAAAACAAAAATGGCACCAGTTTTGAGGTTACTATAATAATTCAAACAAGGTAATTATAGTTGTAACTGGGGAAGTAGCAGAATGAGAAAAAAGGGAAAAGATTAATAAGACTTAGCAGATAAGATGGTAACAGTAATAAATAAATTAAGGTCACTAAACTAATAGATCAATGAGCCAGGATTTGAACCCAGGCATTTTGCTCCAGATATATGCTCTTAATCACTATGCTACACTGCTTCATAAAAGAAGAAAATAGGACAAAGGTGATTTCTATGATTTTGAGCCTGAGTAAGAAAACAATAGAGATACCAAAAAATAAGTAGAGAAGCCAGTAAAAGAAGCATCTAAAACCAGACCTCATCATTTTGATAGAGATATCTAGATAAGGGACTAAGCCTTAAGTGAGAAGACAAGTGAGAAGTCAGTGAGAGTACTTGCAGAGAAGTGATACCTACAGACATGAAAATTAATAGCAAGAAAAGAAAACAGCTTGGAAGAAGTCAAGTTAGACAGCCAAATTAAGAAAGGAATTTTGAAGGAAGAGTTATTAGCATGGAAGTCAAAGAGAATAACAACTGAGGGAAGGCTTTTAGTTTGGCAAAGAATAATTAACTGGTAATTTTTAAGACAGCAATTTAAGTGGAAAGGAAGAAACAAAACAGAAGGAAGGAAAATATAACACAATGGAAGCTGAGCCTAAAGACAATTTGCCTAACTGCATTGTAAGATCAGATGAAGGCATTTTTAGCACGTACTTTTTTAAGCACAGAAAAAGAAAAAGCGGTAGAGGGAGACAGTTAAAAGTATAGAAAAAGGAATGATCACATTTAGGGTACAAGAATGTATGCAAGCATTCTTTATAGAGGTCATCTCATTTTCTTGTCTTCTATAATACACAGAGGGCTGAAACAAACAGGCTTACTTATTCATTCATTCAGTATTTAGTGGGCACTGTTATTTGCTGTTAGGGATTACAGACATTAGTGATGCAATAGTGAATAAAATTTACAGAATTTCTGTCCTCATGGAGTTTACTATCTAGTGGACAATACAGATAACAACAAGTTAACTTATAATGACAGATTATGATAAGGGCTTTCAAAGAAATCTAAAGATGCTATGACAATAAAAAAAATAAGAGAATTTAATTTAATTCAGAGAAGACTTCTTTCAAGCAGTGTCACTCTTTTTTTTTTTTCTTAGAGGCAGGGTCTTGTTTTGTTGACCAGGCTGGATGGAGTGCAATGGAGTGATCGCAGGTCATTACAGCCTCAAACTCCTGGGCTCAAGTGATCCTCCTACCTCAGCCTCCCAAGTAGCTGGGACTACAGATGTGTGCCACCCTGCCTGGCTAATTTTTAAGTTTTTTGTAAAGATGGGTTCTTGCTAGGTTGCCCAGGCAGGTCTCAAACTCCCAGCCTCAAGCCATCCTCCCAAAGTGCTGGGATTACAAGCATGAACTACTGCGTCCAGTTTCACTCTTGCTCAGATCAGAAGATGAAGGGTCAGCAAGCAATGACTGGGAGAGGTCTTCCTGAATGGGGAAACGGTCTGGGCAGTGGCCCTGAGTTAAGAAAGCTCTTGAGACAAATTTGATAAACTAAAGAAATGGAGCACAGTGAGGGAGGTGGGAAGAAAGGCATGAGAAGGTTGATTTTTTTTTCAAAGTACATAGGGAAACCATTGAAAAGATTTTAAGTGGTGGAACTAATGACCCAATTTAAGTTATATACATACATATTTTATATTTTAAAGATCATTCTGGCTGCTGTGTAAAGACAGAATTAAGGGGAGAAGGAAGAAGCAGGCTACAAGTCATAGTCTAGGCTTCACCTGAGGTAGTGGCAGAGAAGATAGAAAGACATGGATGAACTTCTAGATATATTTTAGAGCCCAAACGGCTAGGACTTAGTGATTAATGTGGTTTAGGAGAGAAATAGAGAAAATGAGGATGATTTCTAGGTTTCTGGCCCAAACAAGTGTGTAGATGGGCCATTTGCAGAGATGGGTAGATAAGAACATTTGTTGTTGTGGTTTTGTTTTTGTTTTTGTTTTTTTTGGCATGTTAAGGTTTAGTTTTGTCATATTAGGTTTGAGATATTTATCAGGCACCAAGTGGAAATGTTAAATAGGCAGGTGGATATACACAAACCTGTAGTTAAGATAAAAGGTCTGAGATTAACTATATACTTTTGGGAACCATTACTTTAGATCATGTGGAAATGGAGGACACCAAGGAGAATACAGAGAAACCCAAGAGCAAGCACGAGGAACTCCAACATTTAGGGGTCAGATAGAAGTGGAAGAGCTAGCAGACACTGAAAATGAAAGGCCAAATGAGGGAAGAAGAAAACAAGGAGGGTGTGGCAGGACAGAAGTCAAGACAAGGGTTCAAGTCAATTGTGTTAAATGATGCCTACAGTAACGGGTGACTCTACAGTTTCCAGTTTAGCATAGAGGAGAACAGCCGCAATAGGTATTTAGTGAAAGAGAGGTGTGGAATGAAAACAATGTATGCAGATAATTTTTGAGAAGTCTGGCTGTAAGGGGGAACAAAGAAATGATGGAGCAGGTGGAAAAAGGAGGGCAGTTTAGGAGGATAAGATTCTAAATCACGTCCATATGTTGCCAGAAATGACCTAACAGACAGAAACCATACCAGATGATTCTGTTATTCTAAATAAAATATTAGATGAGGTCGTCAATAGCTGGGGAAATGTGAAATGTGAGTTCCCTACATTTACAAAATAATGTAAACCATGAAAGCCAAGGTTTATGATTTGGCAGGAAGGTTACAAAAAGCAGTGATAAAAGACAGGAAATCAAGCCGAGCCTCAAGGGAAATCCAGTCTAAAAGAATTACTATAAATTTAACTAACTATTGCAAGGTTAGGAGGAAAGTGCTAGCAAATTGCAAACACTTGACTGAAAAATGTATTTAATTCACATATAATCTCCTCATCCCTGCTAAATATCTACTTTAAAATCTTATAAATTATATACAAGTTCAATTAAAATATGTTTAAATTGCCTACCCAGCCACTGTTAGGCACTGAAGTTCAGCTGCAATTCTTATAGGATGACTTGTTGGAATCAAGTGTTTTAGAGCAATTTTCTCTTCAGGTCCTACTTGTAACTGTGCTGTGGCCAAATAAACAGAGCTGAAAGTGCCTGTAAAACAATTTATTACATTTTTCAATATCTGGTTTTTAAAAATGTTAATGAAACAATTCTAAGATAGATTGTAAAAACTGTTTCAATGGCATAACAGATTAAAACAGGACTTCATTTTACTGTAAATATTTATTATTTATTCTTTCTTTGAGATTGAAAAAGAAAAGCTGTTACCATAATTAGTAATAAAACTATGGTCTTAATAGTCTAAAAAGTGGTATATTTTCCAATAAGAAATAGTAATGAAAACCAAGACTACAAAAGGAAAATAGAAGGGAAAAAAGACCTTGTAAAAATAGTAAAGCATATCCCCAGATTACCTTCTCCAATTTTGTCCTTAATCTTAAACACATTACTAAGCTGTGGTACAGCTTCATAAAGCTTCTCAATATCTTTTTTAACACCTTTCAAGGAAACAAAAATTTAGAGTTTTAATCAATGACAGTATATTTTATAGTTTCTTAACATTTAAAAAGCTCAATGAAATAAATTATAAAATATGAGCAATTAATTATACATAAAAGTTTTAATAAAATTGTGATAAGATTAAAACCCTATCAAGTTGCTATAACTCACACACACCTCTTGAATAGACAAAAATGACAGTCCCAGAATTAAATACACCAAATTTCTACTATACTGGAATTATATACTAATAGATACATTGTTACTGTAGAGATTACAACATGAAAAGGCACCAAATTTTTAAAATAACTAAACAATTTGTGCTGTGATCACTAGATGGCATGACAAGGACACATTGCAATGTTTTTGAAAACTATTTCCTGTAAAGATACAAAATCTTAAAGGCTTGGTAAAATTTTATGTATTAAATATTCACACTATATTTTCAGAGAGGCCTACTAAAGCTCTCAAGCATGTAAAAAAGTATTTTTAAAAATTTGTCCCAATTACCAGTAGTATCCTTTATCCTTGACTGCAGATAAATTGCTACTTTTAAATAAGTATCAGTTCTTTATAAAAATGTACATAGTTAAAACAAGGGGAGCCAATAATACAAAACCCAGTAAACTACTGGATACAGAAGAGAACTAGATAAGTCTTCAGATTTTATTACAGGATCTAGGCTCTACTAGCCCTACATAGCATAAGTTTAAGACATTTTCAAAGCACCTGCACATGCATTATCTTTTGAGATCTTCCTAACAGTACTGTGAACTTGGCAGAGCAGGAATGATTATCCTGATTTTTCAGATAAGGAAATTCAATTCAGGGAGGTTAAATCATTTGCCCAATTTCACAGAGGTGTTGCTGATGTCTACAGGACTTATTCCTTTATTTATATTATACATATTTTTTAATTTTCCTTCTTTTTTGAGATGGAGTCTCACTCTGTTGCCCAGGTTGGAGTACAGTGATGTAATCTCCACTCACTGCAAACTCTGCCTCCTGGGTTCAAGAGATTCTCGTGCCTCAGCCTCGTGGGCAGCTGGAATTACAGGCACGCACCACCACGCCCAGCTAATTTTTGTATTTTTAGTAGAGACAGGGTTTCACCACATTGGCCAGGCTGGTCTCGAACTCCTGACCTCCAGTGATCTGCCCACCTGGGCCTCCCAAAGTGCTGGGATTACAGGTGTGAGCCGCCGCACCTGGCTAGAACTAATTCATTTAAATAAACACTGTCTTAAAAAATGCTCAGCAATGGGCATGTAAAAAAAAAACCAATAAATTTGGTGCAGCCACTAGGAGCTTGGTCTAGTAGAGGAAACATGTTATCATTCTTAATACAAGGTGACACCTGTAATAAAAGAACGCATATACTACTAGGTTGGGGAGGATTTCTGAAGGTGATAGGAAGCCTTCAGTTGACAGCTAAGTTTTGTTCTGAAGCATTCACCAAGTAGTGAAAGTGGAAGAAAACATTTTAGGAAAAATTAACTATGTCTGTAAAGCCAGGAACAAGAAAAAAAAAAAAAAAAGGCTTGGATGATTAGGGTAGAGGGAGGGCTGAGAGACAATGAAAATACAATGTGGCCTGGGGCAGTGACTCAGGCCTGTAATCCCAGCACTTTAGGAGACCAAGGCAAGAAGACTGCTTGAGGCCAGGTATTTGAGACCCCATCTCTTAAAAAAGTTAAAAAACAAACAAACAAAAATTAGCTGGGCTTTGTAACACAGGCCTGTAGTCTCAGCTACAGAGACTGAGGCAGAAGGATACCTTGAGCCCAGAAGTTTGAGTTACTAAACTATGATCGTGCCACTGTACTCCAGCCTGGGTGGTGGAAGAGGGAGACCCTGTCTCAATAATCATCATCATCATCATAATAGAAATAGAATGTGGCTGAGGAAGACAAGAGAGAATGCACATGAAAGCTACAGAAAGTTTTTAAGCAGAAAAATGACAAGTGGAGAACAGATGTAAAAGGGAGGAGAAACATTAAGGGTACTTCCACACCACTACTCACTTATTATGCACCTACTCCTCTTTACAAAAATCAAAATGTTTATTAAGGTTTCCTGTCACTTCAGAACAACTTCAACAATTTTAAACAACAGTAAAACTTCCTGGCAACCAAAGTGAATGCAATATCCTCAAATTCTGAAGTGGGAAATGAGAGCAGAAAGCAGAAAAGTGCATTCATGTCAAAAGCTGGAAAACAGCCGGGCGCGGTGGCTCACGCCTGTAATCCCAGCACTTTGGGAGGCCAAGGCAGGCAGATCACGAGGTCAGGAGATCGAGACCGTCCTGGCCAACATGGTGAAACCCCGTCTCTACTAAAAATACAAAAATTAGCTGGGTGTGGTGGCGCGTGCCTGTAATCCCAGCTACTCAGGAGGCTGAGGCAGGAGAATCACTTGAGCCTGGGAGGCGGAAGTTGCAGTGAGCCGAGATCGTGCCACTGCACTCCAGCCTGGCAAGAGCTAGACTCCGTCTAAAAAAAAAAAAAGCTGGAAAACAGTACTAAAGACAGACAAATGAAACAGACTTTGAGGACTGGAGGAGGATCCTGAAAAGCCTATAACATGCTAAAAATTACATGGCTCTATTTTATACCTGAAGGTCTAGGCTTCTATTTTGACATTTTAAGTAACTTTTGTTTTCTGCTGCATAATATATCCAAGTTGGTTTTAATATACCAATAGTCTCCTTAACTACACTCCTTGCCAGCCTGTAGTCTATCTGTAACATAGTAGTCAGTCGGCTTGCAACACAGCAAACAGAGTTTAAACAGAGTATTCTGATAAAGCTAAGTCACCTTGTCACTATTTTGCTCAAAACCTCTAATGGTTTCACATCTCACTCCATTAGAAAGCCTCTTTACATCCCTCTTTTACTTCACTCCAATTACCTTCCCCATTCTAGCCACAATGACCTCCTTGCTATTCTTGAATGCTAGGCACACTCCCATCTCAGGGTCTTTGTACTTGCTGTTTCCTCTGTTTGGAATGCTCTTCCCCAAATATCTGCACAGCTCACTCCTTCACCACCTTGAAGTCTTAGCTCAAATGTTACAGAAGGCTATGACCGACTATACTTACTAAAATTACAATCTCCTTCCCCAATACTTCCTATCTCCCCTTCCCTTTTACATTTTCTTTGTAACATTAATCACTTTTGAACACGGTATTTATTTCTTTTGTTTACTCTCTGTCTACTGTCTAACTACCATGGTGTTAATTTCTGTTTTATGCTTTGATTTATCCCTAGCACCTAAAAAAGTACATGTATATAATAGACAATAAATATTCATCACATAAATGAAACGTTTTCAATATCTTGTCATGGAGTAAAACTGACACTCTAGGAATATAGTCATGGTTATTCTGGGGCTTCATGTACTCTCTGGTTTATACCTCCTGTAACTAGGGGATAATATATAATGTAAGCCCAAACTGGGACACTCTTGAGTGAAAAGGCGGCAGGAATAATAATTACACTGTGACAATCGCTGTAAGCTAGATCTGTCCCAGGCAAACAAAGACAGTACCCATAGCCCATTTTAGAAGCATGGGCTAAGGGTGTCGTCATTGTAGCAAACAGAATGAAGCAAGCCTTCCTTCCAGTAGAGTTCACTAGTATGGAGGAGACTTTCAATATAGAGTTTATACATCATTCTTTCACTGAACAGATCTTTCTCACTTATTAAAACTTGGCATATAGTAGACACTTAAAAAAAAAATAAAAGCTTACTGGCCAGGCATGGTGGCTCACACCTGTAATCCCAGTGCTTTGGGAGGCCAAGATGGCAGGATTGCTTGAGGCCAGGAGTTTGAGACCAGCCTGGGCAACATAGCAAGATCCTGTTTCTAAAAAAAAATATTTAAAATTAGCTGAGTGTAGCGGCACACACCTGTAATCCAAGCCACTCAGGAGGCTGAGGGGGTAGGACTGCTTGAGTGCAGGAGTTAAGGCCGCAGTGAGCTGTAATTGCGCCACTGCACTCCAGTGACAGTGGCGTGACAGAGAGACCATGTCTCAAAAAAAAAAAAAAAAGCTTGCCAAAACAGTGAAAGAATAAACATTGACCAATATTATGCCAGATAGTTTGTGCATTACAGCATTTTTCTTAATAGGAAAAAACAGAAACAATCTATAGGGTCAACAGTAAAAGGTGATTAAATATATTATAATATAATATGCAATGGACCTTAAATCCAGTTGTAGAATATTTACTACATGAGCAATATTCAAGATATATATTAAAAAAAAAAAATGGAGATCAGAAATAAGATCCCGTACTCCGGTTCTCTTTTCAAAAACAAAAACAAAACAAGATCCCAATTTAGTTTCTAAAAAATGTACCTATGTATGCCTAGGAAGGCTAAAGGAATACAACAAAATGTCAACAGTGGCAATATTTCAATAATGGGAAAAGACTTTATTTTGGCCTTCTTTACTTCAAAAATTTCAATAATCATGTTTATCAGAAAAATGCTATAAAAATCTGACAAATATCTCAAAATAAAGAGACATGCTATTCATCCATTACACTAAGTATTTTACTTTATATCCTTACATTAAATCATTCATTCAAATATTTTCAAGCACCTACTATGTGCTGGACACTGTTAAGCGCTGGGAATGCAAAGATATATAAAACATCCAATCAAAAATATAACTTCAATAAGGAGTAAAGCTGATGAGGTACAGGCATATACCTGTCTCATGATCTAATTTGATTTACTTTCCCAATTATTCCGAGACTGTTATGTGCCTGGACCTCATCAGCTTTGCTCCCTATTGAAGTTATGTTTATATAACTTTAGCTGTTATTAAGGATCATATTTAAAAAAGAACCATAAGAGTAAAGTTTTAGCATGTTTTATAATTTATCGTATTATTTATAATGTCCAATGTTCTGTTACATAAACACTACAAAACTTTTGAAATCTGGAATAAAATTCACCCCATTCATTACTTCCCAGCAGATTTTCAAAATATTAGAATAGTGGCATTCTCCTAAACATGATGCTAGAACCAATTCAGAGTCATCCATTCAGATACTCTGCTGAAGTCACAACATACTTCAGAAACCAGAGGAGATACTGCCACCAAGGGGCTTACAGTAGAGACAAAAATGCAGAGTTCTAAGAAATAGAAAAAGACTACAATGACTGTGTTACTGTGTTATGTGTCCAACGACTAGTAAGGGAAAGATGAACTAAAAAAACAGCTAACTGCTGGAAAAATGGAAAGGAAGAGGAACAGTATCCATGAAACTGGATGAAAGTGGCATTTTAAGATTATTCTAGCACCAACGTACAAGATGAACTGAAGGATGGAAAAGGGCAAGCAGGCAGCATAGGTGAGAAACTGTTGTAAATCAGGAACAAAGTGTAAGGAAATGAATTAATGGGTGGAAATGGGAATGAAAAGAAGACACAATGCCGTACTTATTAAAAAGAAATAAAGCTAGGTGACGATATGGGGAATAAATAAAAAGCATCAGCTGAAGATTAAAGTTTCAAGTTTAGGTAACTGGGATAACTGACTTCCATCAAAGCAGAAAGTATGTGATGTCATTTTTCTAGGGTGGGGTTAAAAAGAATATATGGACAAAAGGTCAAAATAAGTATCTTCTGGACAAGCACAGAATTCACTTAAGACAAAGATGGGAAAGATGATCTGGCTACCCTTCCAGAAAAAAAAAATACAGTCAGCTAGAATTCCTCTATTTAACAAATATTTATTATTAATAAATACCTACTATGTCCCAGGTCCTGTGCCAGAGCAGAAATGAAGGTACACATGCGAGTGTACAAAAGCAGGCACTGCTTGACCCTGTCTTCTTCACCCCGAGGTCTGGTTTACGGTCAAAGAACATTTCACGCTATACACTGAGATATGGTGCTTTATTATTGCTACAAACATTTCATATTTTTTTTGTCTGTGAGTTCTGCTTTTGAATACTTAAGTGATGATCTCCAGTGTCAATTTCTAAATTTAAGCTTAAGGCAATGTGGTGAGTAGAGATAAGAACACAGGTACAAAAGAGAAATTTAATTTTGGCATCATCAAATTTCTGCATTCTTAATTACCAATACTGAGGCCATAGCAACTTCAACCGTAAAACAGGTTGTATTAGTCTTCCAAATCGCAATTCAGTCCTACATTTAGATCATACGAAGCTCTGTTTTAACACTGTTCTATAGAAACATACAACTCACTTTAAGATTCAATCTTATTTTTTGAGAGCAATTGAAAACAGAATTGTTGCCTGAAAAATCTTTATAACTGTACATCTTTGGATTTAAACACATACCTGCAAGTTTAAAATTCTGCTCGTTTTTTTTTGAAGAGCCTTCAGCCTGAAACCGGTCACGCTGGGGAGAAAAAGCCATTGGCTCATCCATCTGAATCCCCAAAGACGCCTCCATCACAAGCCAATTGGCATGCAAAATGCCAGTTAAGGGGTTACATCCACAGGGGGAGCAAAGCAGCTGTGAAAATTAGAACACTGGAGAAGTTTAGATCACTGGCTAAACGACGCACTAAAAACATGCTACTGCCCCCAAAGGGGTAAACATTTTCAAACGCACGATGTGTCCAAACCTCCACAGTAGGGCATACTGCGGCCTTGTCTAAGGAATTCCATGTGCTTTATCTTCACCTATCAGAAACACCGGCAGGGGGCTGCAGGAAGAATTTCCCGGCTTGGGCACCCGCGCAGCAGCAGGCGCAGTGGGAAACGGAGAGGCTGCGAGTCCGGTGCAGCCAGCGGGACCGCGTGGGGGAGGGGCCGAGCGCCCGGGGCGGTTTGAAGTCAGGAAAAGAATTGAGGGAGAAAACCGTTTCGCCACTGACAGGAAGCGCCAGGAGGCTCGTCCAAGGCCCCAAGCAAGTTGACGGAGAACTGATACGACCCTGGCCACAAGTACTGGGCGGAGGAGCAGAAGGGTGAATGAATGGGAATCCTCCGGCCAGCGCTGGCCGCGAGCTCAGCCGGGAAGGACCGGCTTCCCTCGGGCCAGAGACCGAACCAGATACTTAGTGCGCAGGCGCGCGACTTTCCCGCCGCAGCTCGGAGGGATCCGAAGGGGGGCGGGGAAAGGAACTGCACAGCGAGGAAATCGAAGTCACGATCCAGAATTCGTTCCTAATCCCTCACAATCCCGCGCCATGGGACAAACCGTCGGAAACTCACGGTTTAAGGGAGTACGACTTCTGTGGCTCCCCAGATGCCTGGGTCGCCGTCTCCAAGAGCTCCCCACCTACCGAGTCGATCGGATGCGCCTGCGCAACACTTCCAGCCGCCGCTCTGATTGCACATGCGCACACTAATGCTCTCGACCCCGCGGATTCCGCTACTGGGCGCTTGCGCAAGAGGGTGGGGTTTCTTCCCGTCGCCTTGGCCAGCTAGAAGAGCGGTTACGGGAATGAAGCCCAGAGATGATCTTAAAAAACAGGGTGAACCATAAGACTAAGGGCCCAACGGCCCAACATGATTTCCAGGAAAGAAGCTAGCTCAGAGAAGGAAAAACCTCAGGTGCTGACACATCCCTATATACCGTGGCCGCACAACACATTGGGCACTCCATGGATAAAAGCCACTTTCCTGACTCTGCTTTTATTTCCTTTTCGTTGAGTGCCCTACTTCCCCGTTAAAAACAAGCAGAAAATGTAATTGCTGATTGTTTGTGGCTGTGTTAGTAGAAATTAGCGCAGTGGCAGGAAGGCAGTGTATACTATTTACTGAGCCCTGGGCTATGAGGTAGGTAGGTTTTTCTAGGGGCTGGAATCATAGTGAGCAAGATAAACACCATCCCTGTAGGAAGCTAAATTCCAATGAAGCGATGACAATAGCGGATGAAAAAATGAACAGTATTCGTTCCGGTATTGATTACTATTTGAGGGAAATAAAATGAAAAGATGTGATACTGACCAGGAAGGTGGCATCTAGATGGTCAGGGAAGCCCTCTCAAAGAGACCTGGATGAGAAAGAGCTGGTAGGGAGACTGTTGTCCTGGCAAAGAAAGGACAGGGCAAATGCAGAGAGAAAGAGGAACTTGGTATGTTGCAGGGGCAGGGCAGGAAAGGCCAGGGTGGGGGAAGCATAGTGAGTGAGCGGCAAGATAGTCCCAGATAGATGAGGGTGGAAAGTTAGGCAGAAGCCAGACCATGGTCCTTGAAAGCCAGGGTAAGAAGTTTAGCTTTTGTTCTGAGTACAATTGGAAGCTATTTGAAAGTTTTAAAGCAAGGGAGTGATATGATCTATGTGTTATGAACAGAATGGATTGTAGAGGGGCAAGTGTGGAAGCAGAAGAAATAGGATGCACTTTAGGAGGAAGATAATGGTAGTTTGAACCAGAACAGTGGCGGAAGAAATAAAAGAAGACAATGGGATTTGGTGATTGGCTATGGAAAATGAAGAAAAGGGCATCATCAACAGTGAATCTTAGGTTTGGGGGCTAGCATATGTGTCGGTGGTAGTGCCACGTAGAAGGGAAGTCTGTGAGGTAATGGTTTTTGATTGAGTGAGGTGGAAGAGAGTAAATCAAGAATTCTAGTGTGGATACTGAGAAAGAGAAAAGCGGACCAGGACATCCAGGAGATGGCCTGATACTACCAGCTTGCCTTGCTGTTGCTTTGAACTGGCCTGGCAATCACAGCTAAGTATTGGTATTCTTCTGTTGAACATAAACAATTTCACAGAACATCAGACAAGACAGAGTTGTGACCATGATAGATCAAAAGTAAGATCACTCTGTAATCATATCTGAACACAGACACAACATCAACATTGCCCAAGCCATAAAAATGATCAAATATCTCCTTATCCTGGCTAATACGAGTGCCTGCTGCTTCTTTACCAATTATAGTTTTAGCCTCAGTCTAGTCTTCCTTCCTTCTACATAATACTTATTAAAATACCCAATTATAGAATTATCCTTGCTTCCTTACAGCTTCCAGTCCAGGCCAAAGTCCCTCTTTCTTGAACCCTTCCATAAATCTCCTAACACAAACTCAAATTCTATAACAAGTCCTTTTTAACACCCTTTTCCTAAGATATCCCACGGTTCCCCATGGTGTGCATTCTTACGTACTGAAACAAGCAATACATCCAAGTTGCTCAGCTATAGCTGTGTTCCTGGTGGTCATTATCTGGAGGTCGTTAACAATAATCAAGTCGAAGATATGCAAATGATGATGTCAAAGAAACAGATGAATATATTGGTCTGGGGTATATTTCAGGGTGAAGAAATAAACTTGGCAGTTATGAATTTATAGATGAAACCTAGTCTTGGGCTGTACGATATTAAGCAAAGATTGTAGATGGAGAGTTGGGCTATGATAACTTCCAACATTTCATAGTTGAGCAGAGGAGGAGGAAGAACCAGCAAGAGACTGAGAAGTAGTAGTCTGTGAGGTAAGAAGGCGATGACATAGAAGTCAAGAGCAGAAAGTTTTACAATTAGAAGAAAGTGGTCAGCTATAGCAAATGCTTCACAAAAGTAGTGAGGATCCAGAATTGATCAGAGATAGTCATTAGAGCCTTTAGAAAGAGCAGCTTTGGAGTGAGACAGAAAGACTATTGAATTTATTGACGAACAAAAGATCTACAAATGGAGACAACTCTTGAGGTTTGGTTTGTTTCTTAGTTTGGTTTCTTGTCTTTATTGGGGGGGTAGGGCGCACAAATAGAATGGTGGCTACAGTGTCAATTTGTTTATAAACGTTATACTAGCCGTGTAACTTGGGCAAGTTATTCAATATCTGTGACGCTCCTATTTCAAAAATGTAAAACGGATAAAATACTTGCTTGGTTTTGCTATAGGGATTAAATTAGATAAAGTGACATAATACATATAAAGTGCTTGGTCCCATAGGCCTGGACGTTGTTAGCTTGTATTAGTTAATTTATAGTAGGTACTTTTTCCCTCTCTGTCAATGATCCTATCCCGAATACCTAGCACATGGCTGTTCACATAGTACAGATTTAATAAATGGCTATGGAATTAATGTACAATGAGAAGTTAGGTTTTATTTATTTATTTTCATTATTCATTCATTTATGTATTTACTTAGGAGAGACAGGGTCTTGCTCTGTTGCCCAGGCTAAAATGCAGTGGCATGATCATGAATCACTGTAGCTCCGAGGCTCAAGCAATTCTCCTGCCGCAGCCTCCCAAGTAGCAAGGATTACAGGTGTATGCCACCGTGCTCAGCTAGAAATTAGGTTTCAAGTGGTTGGTTGCACTTACGTCTCCTGTAAGCAGATTGGAGGTGGAGATAGATTGTTTAATAAAAATTATTATTTAGAGATGTTGATAACTACATACACAGTTTTCTTTAGAGTCAGACCAGTGCCTTTACCATTTTTCCTTCATAACATGTTTATTCTGCCTCCAGGTCTGTTTGTGCTGCGTGTGTGTGTGTGTTTGTGGGTGTGCGTGTGTGTGTCTTTTTATCTTTTGTTTCTATCTCTGCATCCTCCAAAGTCAGTGAAGTTTTCTTTAGATAGCCTAGCCCAGGATCTGCCTCTTCCCTAACTCATGGCTGATCCATTATGGGCTGGAAGAAGTTACTAACTCAGAGTTAGCAAGAGAAGCCATGGACCTGTTTGTGCCAGTGAGATTGTGGATGTGTGCTGTTGCAAAGGGATCCTGCCCTTCTAAGTGTCCTCATGTCTTAGAGGGAGCACATGAGAACAATCTTATTAGTAGACTTCAAACTACTTAGGCACCAGGTAATCTGCATTTAGAAGCCAAGTGATTCTAAGAGTTGTCTGGGAAAACCAGATGCCCAGCTACTGGAGACCTTGAGGCCTGTGGAAATTTGAGTTGGGTGCAACTTCTCACTCTGGGAGAAATGGGGAGTCTCTGGTCAGTTGTATGGTGAACTCAGAATTAAGTTCCCAGAACAACTTTCAAATAATTCTGCTCATCCCTCTCTCCATGAACGTCCCTACTAAAGGACACACACACACACACACACACACACACACACACACACACACACACACACACGCGCGCGCGCGCACACACACACACACACACACACGCACACACACACACACACCAAAAAAGAAAAAAGAAAAAAAAATGACTAGGAAAGAAAGAAATGACAAAGGAAAAGTTACTGGAAATGGAAGTCTTATCCCCCTTTCCACTATTATATTTATAAATAGCTGACACACTCTTCTTAGAACCTCCTATCTTTGAGGAATTTATTAACCTAGGATAGAAATAAAGCAGACTGGGTGTGGTGGCTCATGCCTGTAATCCCAGCACTTTGGGAGGTTGAGGCGGGCAGATAGCTTAAGTCCGGGAGTTTGAGACCAGCCTGGGCAACATGGTGAAACACTGTCTCTACAAAAAAACACCAAAAAATAAAAATAAAAAGGATTAGCTCAGCATGTTGGCACATACCTGTAATCCCAGCTAATTGGGAGGCTGAGGTGGGAGGATTGCTTGAGCCTTGGGGGTTTAGTCCACAGTGAGCTGTGATGGCACCACTGCACTCTAGCCTTGGTGACAAAGCAAGACCTTGTCTTAAAAAAAAAAAGATAAAGTAAAGCAAATACTTAGCTTTTGAAACTGAACAGAAATTATTTCTTAGGGCAATGCCAAGTAAACAAAGAAATTCCTAGGTTATAAAATGAAATTCTAGCCAGTCATTATAAAGTATACCAGGATGAAACACTTAGAATTTAATGGGGAAAATTTTTATTTCAAAAATAAAATTGAAAATTATTTAAAAATCTAAAAGCTATGAATCAATTCTGAAACTACAATGAAACAGCAAGAAAATTTGAAATACACAAAGGTCCACAAATTTACCAAAGTTTGATCTCTCAATTAGTAACGTAGAACAGAAAAAAACTGCCTTACAGGATTGTTACACAAACCAAACAATATTTAAAGTTTCTAGGAGAGTTCATGGAAGACACCTAACATTTGAATTTATTTTTTCATTCAATGAACACCTTCTCACACTTGCTGTGCCCAGCAACACAATAGGTACTTGTAATATGCAAATGACTAAAAAGAGGACTCCACTCTTAAGTAGCTTGATATACATCTAATGGCTGAATTGGACAGTTTTCATATTTATCTTTTATGACCCAGCATGGAGCATGTCTTTCTCAGGGAAGCCTCACCAACTGAACAGGTTGAGTTCCTGGGTGCATGCTTCCCTAGCAACCTGTACTCTAGCTTTTATCACAGTAACATGAATAGCACTTATTCCATGTTATTCATTTATTTGACAAATTCAACAATGTTGGAAAAATATTCACTGACCACATATATGTCAATTACTGTGTAAGGGAATCTTATCATCGTCATTGTCATCATGGCTAACAGTGACATAGAACTCACCACATGCCAAGCACTCTTCTAAACAATACACATTTATTAAGTACTTGACTTGAGCAACAACTCTATGAGGGGGTGATTAACTTTGGGTCAGAAAGTTTTTCTGGAAAAGGGAAGTCCGCGCTGGGTTTTGAAAAATTGATAGGAGCTTACCAGGTCAACAGGGTAAGGAAGAGATACTCTGCTAGGCATTCTAAGAAGATTGAAACAGACAAATGTTTTCAGGGAACTGTAAGGTGTTTGGTATTACTTTAGCCCAAACAGCAAGAAAAAGACTGGTAGGAGTTGAGCTAGAGAGTAGACAGGGACATATCATGAAGTTTCTTGTGTGCTGTTCTCAAAATGAGGGCTATAGAGAACTAATGAATGGTATTAAATAGGAGAGAGAGAAATAGACTTGATTTATTGAGATTACTTTAGTGTAGGAAATAAACTATAGGAGGAAGAGGCTATAAGCTGAGTGACCTATTCAATAAATGTTTAGAGATGGAGAGTGACATATTCTCACTTAGTGGGAGCCAAATAATCTGTACGCATGGACGTACAGTGTGGAATGATAGACACTGGAGATTCAGGAGAATGGGAAGGTGAGAGGGGTGTGATGGTTGACAAATTTCTTCATGGGTACAATGTACACTATATGGGTCCTGGATACACTAAAAGTCCAGACTTTACCGCTATGCAATATATCCATGTACCAACTCTGCACTTGTATCCCTTAAATTTATACAAATATAAAAAGAGAGAGAAAGAGAGAGAGAGAACTTAAAATAGATGACCTGAAATGGTCTCTTTTGGAAAAGCTTCCATTTTTTTAGTCTCCTCTACATGAGGCCTTATGCTGCATATAGGACTTTTCTATTCTGTGTTTATTTCTCCTTAAGAGATGATAAAAAGAGACTAAGCACCTAGTTTGATTAAGTACAAAGCTTACAAGAAAGCAAAAGTAGCAACCCTGATCTCATCATTGCTGGTTGACAAGAATGTTGTTTCTAGCATTACCAAATGTGGTCTCCTTTGCAAGAGAAAGCAGTTGAAGTAATAATAACCAGGTCAGTGATTCTAACAAGTGGATCATAGGAACAAATTAGCCAATGAAAATACATCCCTTTCTCTCTGATGTAGCTTTTTGGAGGAGGTGGATTAGTGAGCAGTGGGTCCCTGTTGGATGAGGGGTTAGGGAAGGGATGGCCTGAGCTCTAAACATAGGAAGGGCTTCCATGCATATCCTGCATGTCTGGATGATGGATTGAGACTTGAGTCTGCCATTTGAGTCTGACTTCCTCCTGAAGATGATAGGCAGTAGCAGTCAAAGTCATGGTCCAAGAAGGGTCACTAACATAGCACTTTCCTCTAGACATACCTCTCATTAGAAAAACACCCAAAACAGAGTATTCTGCTTTGGAGTCAACAGTGGGAGAGTATGAACAAATAGAATAGATACTCCCTGCACACAAGGTATGGGCTTACAACAAGAGCTAGGCAGCTGGTGGCAGCACTTTCTTTGTGGCCCACTGCTCCTCTAAAATAGGCCTGTTTGTTTATAAGAACCTGCTGAATTATTGAGAGGGAACTGGGATAAGCTGTTCTGCCCTCCACCGCTTTCCTCAGGGTACATCTGGAATTGAGGTAAGTACATAATATCTAAGTTTAGGCCTATATTAGAATAATGAGGGAAATGGACACTTTTGGCCACTTAATGAGGTAAATGGACACTGAATGAGGTAAAAGGACATATACTGGCATCGAGGGACATAAATTCTAGCAACCAAACTGGGAGAATTCTCTCTCATCCAGGCATCCCAAACAAAAATGAGAAAAGTTCAATAGCAGTGCTATAAGGGAAAACCTCCACAATTCCTTCTTGATCCCATTTGATATATATTTGAATTATTGACATAACGAATGTAAGGCAAGGGGATGCATTTGATGCACACTGTCATAGGCACTGAGTTGGGCACTGTAGTAAGATCTTTTTATGTGTTATCTTATTGATTCTTTAATTATTGGACCTATTTTATAGATCAGAAATATTAGCTTTAGAAAAGACTGGCCAGGCGCAGTGGCTCACTTCTGTAATCCCAGCACTTTTGGGAGGCTGAGGTGGGTGGATTGCATGAGCCTAGGAGTTTGAGACCAGCCTGGGCAACAGGGCGAAACCTCATCTCTACTGAAAATACAAAAATTAGCCAGACATGGTGGTGTGCACCTCCAGTCCCAGCTACTTGGGAGGTGAAGGTGGGAGGATCACCTGAGCCTGAGAGGTTGAGGCTGCAGTGAGCTGAGATCATCAGGCCACTGCACTCCAGCCTGGGAGGCAGAGCAATCCTGTCTTTAAAAAAAAAAAAAAAAAAAAAAAAAAGACTAAGTAAATACTGATGACAACAAGCCAGTAAGTGGCAGAGCTGAAACTGGAATCTAGGATTCTTTGAACACAAAGGTCTTCATTTGGATTAGACCTCAACTATATATTTTTTCCTTTTTATTGTGGTAAAATACGTATAACATACAGTTTACCATCTTAACCATCATTGAGCATACAGTTCAGTGGTATTAAGTACATTTACGTAGTTGTGCAACCATCACCACCATCCATCTCCAGATTGCTTTTCACCTGGTAAAACTGAAACTCTACACCTATTGAACAATAACCATTCCCTAGTCCCCCAGACCCTGGCAACTACCATTCTACTTTCTGTCTCTATGAATTTGACTACTCTAAGTAACTCTGGCAGAATCATACAGATTTGTCATTTTGTGACAAGCGCATTTCACTCAGCATAATGTCCTCAAGGTTCATCTGTGTTGTAGCATATGTCAGAATTTCCTTCCTGTTTAAGGCTACATAATATTCCATTGTATGTAGATGCATTGTGTGCATATACAACCTCTGTGTCTGTGGGTTTCACATCTGTGGGTTCAACCAACTGAGATTGAAAATATTCAGGGGGAACAATAGATGTTTGCATCTGGACTGAACATATACAGACATTTTTTCTTGCCATGATTCCCTAAACAATACAGTATAACAACTATTTGCATAGCATTTACATTGTATTAGGTATTATAAGTAATCTAGAATGATTTAAAATATATGGGAGAATTGGATAGATTATGTGAAAATACTACACCATTTTATATAAGGGACTTGAGGATCTGTGGATTTTGGTATCTGTGGGGGTCTGGTAACCAATCCCCCATGGATACCAAGGGATGACTGTATCACATTTTGCTTATCCATTCATCTGTCAATGAACAGTTGGGTTGCTTCCATGTTTTAGCTATTGTCAATAATGCTGCTATAAACATTGGTATACATGGGAGACCCTTTTGGTTCTTTTGAGTATGTACCTAGCGGTGGAATTGCTAGATCATCTGGTAATTCTATTTTTAGCTTTTTGGTGAACTGCCATACTGTTTTCCACAGCAGCTGCACCATTTTACATTTCTACCAGCAGTGCACAGAGTTCTAATTTCCCCACATTTTTGCCAACACTTCTTTTTTTAATGGTGACCATCCTAATGGATGTGAGGTGGAATCTCACTGTGGTTATGACTTGCATTTCCCAAGTAATTATTGATGTTGAGCATCTTTTCATGTGTTTGTGACCATTTGTATATCTTCTATGGAGAAAACTATATTCAAGGCTTTTGCCAATTTTTTGAGTTTTTTTTAATTGTTGAATTTTAGGAGTTCTCTTATATTCAGGGTATTAATCCCTTATCAGATGTCTAACTTGCCAATATTTTCTCCCACTGTGTGGGTTGACTTTTTACTTTATTAATAGTGTCTTTTGATGCACAAAGATTTTGTTTTGTTTTTACTCCCCAAAGGAAATGATCTCCAAAGCTTAAATTTTCATAAAGTACAGTTTGTCTATTTTTTTCTTTTGTTGCCTGTGTTTTTGGTGTCATATTCAATAAATCATTGTCAAATCTAATGTTGAGAAAATTTGGCCCTTTGTTTTCTTCTAAGAGTTTTATGGTTTTAGCTCTTTGTTTAGATCTTTGATCTATTTTGAGTTAATTTTTGTAGATGGTGTTAGGTAAGGGTCCAACTTCATTCTTTTTTTTTTTTTGAGATGGAGTCTCGCTCTTTTCACCCAGGCTGGAGTGCAGTGGCACGATCTCGGCTCACTGTAACCTCCGCCTTCCAGGTTCAAGTGATTCTCCTGCCTCAGCCTCCTGAGTAGCTGGGATTACAGGCGCCTGCCATCACGCTCGGCTAATTTTTGTACTTTTAGTAGGGATGGGTTTCACCATTTTGGCCAGGCTGGTCTCGAATTCCTGACCTCAGGTGATCTGCCCGCCTGGGCCTCCCAAAGTCCTGGGATTACAGGTGTGAGCCACTGTGCCTGGCCTCAACTTTATTCATTTGCATGTGGATATCCAGTTTTCCAGGAGACCTCAACTATATATTTTTTAAAGTTTTTTCAACTTGGCTAGCAAATAACTTACTCAGACTGACTTCAATTTGAAATTCGATTTTCAAGTACAGGTAACTTCATGCTCTATTATTGAGAAAAGATACTAATTTTTGTCCTATTGTCCTGTAGCACAGTTTAAAGAGATACAAATCTCTCAGGAGTAGACTAAAAACAATTTTTTTAAAAGGAACCCAAGCAGTTGAGTATAATAATTATTTATCTATCTAGTGTTGTTTTATATCTATTCATTTATCTTTTTTTTTTTTTTTTTGGTAGTACCTGTTGATAGTTGCAACCCAATTTCAAAAACTAAAAACGTGAAGAATGGGAACTTGGTAAAAAAAATACCTGCAAATCTACCAAGGGAGAAAAAGTATTTATAGTATGAAATAAATATGTTGCACCTGAAGGTAATTACAGCATGCAAAGAAAACAAATAACACATATTTTCCTCCTAAAACATACAGATTTCAAGCACTCTGGAGAAAAAAAATCCTGTTATTATTACTAAAATTCAGACAGACTCACAGGACCAAATCCATATTTTAAAAATTTAAATGCAAATTCATGAAAATTGAGATTTCTGTACATTCCCAGGGCTCCAATATATAGTCAAATACTATTAAGACTGGGAGGTCAAGGAGCAAGTACTGTGATATGTCAAGTTTCATCTCCAGGGACTGAAACTTGCTAGCATCTGGTACTACTCTGAAATGTGCTGATTATTTCAGTTCAGCTATTAATGGGAAAAATACCCAGTATGATGAAATCTTAATGGCTTGACTTCCAGTTGTTTGTTATCTTTAAAGAAGATGATTTAAGATTTTGAAAAATCCCTAGAAATGTCAAGTTCAGGCCCTTTGTGTTGGTGCCTTTTTGCTGGAAAAGAAATATGCTTAAGAGCACATTTTAAAAATGATATATCAATACTGTGCAAAACTTTTCATATTCTTATGTGTTTTAAAATTACAGAATAAGATTGTAATTAGCCAATATTTATTTTTTAAAAATATAAAGTTGTGACTGTCCATTATTTAAGACAGTTTACTAAGATATAACTTAATACAGCAATATTAATTGGGGTTTAGTACTAGTGGTTTTTCAGATTTAGAACAATTATCTTCTTAGTTTAAGTTTTAAATATAAAATTTTATCCCAATGAAGAATTTTCCAGTTAGGCTATCCATCACTGCCCCTTCTCCAAAATACTAAAATAAATTTATTTTATTTTATTTTATTTTTGAGATGGAGTCTTGCTCTGTCTCCCAGGCTGGAGTGCAGTGGTGCTGTCTCAGGTCACTGCAACCTCTGCCTCCCAGGTTCAGGTGATTCTCCTGCCTCAGCCTCCTGAGTAGCTGGGACTATAGGCATGTGCCACCATGCCCGGCCAATGTTTGTATTTTTAGTAGAGACGGGTTTCATTGTGTTGGCCAGGTTGGTCTCAAACTCCTGACCTCAGGTGATCTGCCCACCTTGGCCTCCCAAAGTGCTGGGATTACAGGCATAAGCCACCATGCCTGACCCTAAAATAAATTTAAAATGTAGGCATAGGCACAATTAACTTTGAAGCTTTAAATATAGTGATAAACTTAACTCTCGTAAGTTTGAGGTTGGAGCATCACAGTAGTCTGAGAACTATAGACCAAATCCCCTGTGGGACCAATCCAGCCTGTCACCTGTTTTTGTACACACTGCAAGCTAAGAATGGATTTTACACTTCTAAGTTATTGAAAAAAATGTGTAAAAGAATATTTGGGACACATGAAAATTATATAAAAATCAAATTCTAGTGTTCTTAAATAAAGTTTTATTGGAACACAGCCATGCTCATTTGTTTAGTATTGTCTATGGCTGCTTTCACTCTACAATGGCAGAGGTGAGTTGAGTAGCTGCCATAGAGATGTGTGGCCCACAAAATCGAAAATATTTACTAGCTGGCCCTTTATGCGAAAAGTTTGCCAACTTCTGAGCATCATAATTGCAGCTTGCATTGTGAAGTCAACATACAAATAAACCAAATGTCACTAAGGCGTGCAGAAGAAATTTTTACCATACAATACATCAGTTGTTTAATATGAAGAAACAAAGCACACAAATATTTACTTAGTATTTGTTAATTACAACAGCTCAGAATTGTGACTAGTGCTTTCTAATGGTAGTTTCTTTTTCTTGATAGGAGAGCACCAGCTTAATCTTTCCGTGTGAAAAAATACACTTATTCCATGATCCTCCACAAGGCAGGAGATGGAGGAAATATTGCGGGATTCTCTATGCTGAAGTCTTTGTTAACAGCATGACTATGGCTGGACAGTGACTGGCGTTTAATTTTGACAAGAGGAGGGAGGAGAAACCAGCAATACTCAGTGCCTCTATTAAAGTGAAGGGAAAGACACACAGGGTCTTTTCTTGCTGCCACTTGTGTAGCTGGGAATGGGTTGTGGTAAAGTCAATAAAATTCTTCAACATCCTTCAATAACAATGATTCTAGTCCTTCCAAATGGTTCAAATTCTATGTTGATACTTACGTTTTCTAGTACATTATTCTCTCTCTAGCCACATGAAAAGGCTAGAGTACCACAAATGTCTCAAAATTTAGAGCTCCAAATTATGACACCTCTTGAGAAAGCTGGCAGGTCCTCTGAGTATTACAAAACTAGGGTTATATCCTCACTACCTAGAAATATCCGCCTGTGGTCATCTCTCAAAAAGGGTAACAGTGATCTCAGAGAATATGCTATAGGGAGCTAAAAAGGATCCCTTGCCTTCTAAGCACCCTGGGATCGTGAGCTGTATGTTTTAAGAATATATAGCTGGCCAGGTACAGTGGCTGACATCTGTAACCTCAGCATTTTGGGAACCCAGAGCAGATGGATCACTTCAGGTCAGGAGTTGGAGACCAGACTGAACAACACATCAAAACCCCGTATCTACTGAAAATACAAATATTAGCTGGGTAAGGTGGTGAGAGCCTGTAATCCCTGCTACTGGGGAAGCTGAGGCCTGAGAATCACTTGAACCCAAGAGGCGAGGTTGCACTCCAGCCTGGGTGACAGAGTGAGACTCTGTCTCGAAAAAGAAAAAAAAAAAAAAAAAAATATATATATATATAGCCAGTTTCTTCCAACCGTCACATAGCTAAGAAAGTGGCTGAATGTGGCTACCAACAAATAGAAGGGAAAACAGAGGCCCAGGAATGAGAATGAACAGTGTCTTCTAGCATGTGATGTATAAAGCATATCACCCCAAATAAATAGCAGTCTTACCAATAAAAATTAAAATTAAAAACACAATTATATTCAATTTTTAGATCCTGTAAGCAGACAAAATTATATTCAATTTTTAGATCCTGTATTTAGATGAGTATTATTTAAACACTCATCTTCTATATTGCAAGAAATCACATCTCTGTGATCTATACTATGTTCCTGTGTTTCAATATTTCTGGTATGAAGCACATCTGGAACTTGTCAAAGAAAGTTAACTTTACAAGATAGTTCCTTGTAGCAAGACCCCTGGCCGATGAGTTCTTTCTACCACATTTCCACTGTAGTTCACTCATGAGTAGTTACCATGAATATTAAAAGTGAAGGATAAGTTCTCTTAAAGTTGACATTTTGCTGGAACAAATTGAGCACTTTATCATAAAATTGGTCTCACAACAAGCATTCCAAAATTTCCTTTTTTTCTTGTAAACCTTGAATAGACAGTTTTAGAAATGAATGTGATCACGTGATATGCCCGCTTCCCTCTTTCGTGCCATTTTGTGGTTATGATTTTATATTTGATCTTTTTCAATATGAGGTTAGGAAGTCCTATGAAAGAAATTAATAAAGGACTAATAATAAGGACTGATATAGTTTGGATGTTGTCCCCTCTAAGTGTCATGTGGAATTGTAATCCCCAGTGTTAGAAGTGGGGCTCGGTGGGAGGTGATTGGATCATGTGGGTGGGTTTCTCATGAACGGTTTAGCCTCATCCCCTAGGTGCTGTCCTCCTCGTGATAGCGAGTTCTCAAGAGATCTGGCTCTTTACAAGTGTGCGGCATCTTCCCTCTGGCTCTCGCTTGCTCCTGCTTTTGCCATGTGACATGCCTGCTCCTGTTTCACCTTCCACCATGAGTAAAAGCTCCCTGAGGCCTCCCCAGAAGCTGAGCAGATGCTGGCACCACACTTGTACAGCCTGCACAACTGTGAACCAATTAAATTTCTTTTCTTTATAAATTACCAAGTCTCAGGTATTCCTTTATAGCAATACAAGAATCTCCTATAACATAGGGACTACACATTCTTCTTAAAGCACCTGAGATGTTTTGGGATTCTGTCAAAACTCAGCATCCCAGACTTTTGGTACTATTCAGTTTTGGTACATCCGGCACTGATGCAGTAATAACTCTTCAAATATTCAGAATGTTAACTTACACTAAAATATGAATTGCTAAAGCTAGGACATATAAGATAGTGTCTGTCTGGGTTCCCCCGAAGCCCAGCAACATTTATTAAACAATGTGATTCCAGGGAGCAGGCATACAAAACAGGAAGGAGGAGAAGCCAAGATGAGTACGTATTAAATATTAAGGGGTTAGCCACTCCTGTGGATGACTGGCACACAATGCTGCAGCGTCTTCTGAGGAGGCTTTTGAAATGTACTGTAGAATTTTTCACCTCAGTTTAAAAGGGGAAGCAAATATTTATCCATTAGTGTCTGTCCCTCATGGGTCAACTCCCTACCCCTTGCCAGAATGCTGAGTGGGTTCCTATGGGTGTTCCACACAGGGGTACCAGAGGTTCCCCAGGGCAGACAGCTAGAGGAACACTTCACAGGTTGAAGCAAGAATACTAACAAATCACTTCTGCACAAACTTAGCTGAGGTCTTCAGGAAACAAGCAGCAGTAGCAGTGGCTGAAGTGAGAGGTCTGGCTGGTAGGATTGAAGTGGTGCACTGTCCAGAGCTGGGAAGGGTTTGAATTTTACCCTACTTGCAAGCTAACAAGTTTGCCTGTCACAGTTTCATGGGCACTGGCAGAAGCCATGAGACTGCTGAATCAGACAAAGGACTTTATTCCATACGATACAGCAGGCAGCCTGAATTTCATGTTCATGTTAGCACCTCTTTCCTCCAACTTCCACTAGGACAACACAGAGGGGAGTCCAAGTGGATGTGGCACATACAGCGTGAGGAATACCTGAGAAATTCCACGCTTAACAATCCTCAATCTTTTGTATGACGGCCCCCAGCAAACCTGCCCAGCCTTTTCTCTGGTAGAAAGTTGGCCTTCATTTTACTGGTGCTATGGTTTAAATGTGTCCCCTGCAAAATTCAGATATTGCCAATGTGATATTATTAGGAGGTGAGGCCATTAAGAGGTGATTAAGTCATGAGTGCTCCTCTCTCATGAATGGGATTAGGTACCCTGATAAAAGAGTCTGATTAGAGAGCTTGTCCCTTTTGCCCTTCCACGTTATGTCATGTGAAAACACTGCATCCCTCCTCTCTGGAAGATGAAACCCTCACCAGACACCTAAGGTTGGTGCCTTTCTTGATCATAAACTTTCAGCCTCTAGAACTGAGAGAAATTTCTGTTCCTTATAAGTTACCCAGTTTGTGGTATTCTGTTATAGCAGCACAAGCAGACTAAGACAACTGGCCAGCAAAAAAATCTGTCCTCTGAGGCAGAGAGATATATTATCTTATATTTCCAAAGCTGTCTGCTATACAAACATCTTCAAAAAATAGCCTGGAACAAAAGCTACTTGGAAGACATGCATAAATGTGAGAGATCAATAGAGAATCATCTCCCAAGATGCAAAAGAAGTGTTCAATACTAGTGATGTTTAACTGGTTTAAGTAATAGAGACGTTTAGCCTTCTGACACTGGTCACCTTGCTTAATTAGATAATCTTTGCAGAGCCTCTTGTTTCCAGGTGTGGAGAATTCACACCGTAATCTGAGCTATCCTAAACTGTGAAAAAATGTAGAAGTTCTATGGGTCTGTCTTGACTCTCATCCATTCTCCATACTATTGTCATGATTAACTACATATACTTATGTCATACTGCCAACTTGTCTCAAGCATATTGTATAAAATTGAGTTTATAGAGATTTATGTTTGACATGAAAGTGGGGAATTTTTAATGTTTGAGTGGCAGTAAGGAAAAGAAGATATGTAAATTTTAGCAACTTTGTCTCACTGATAAAAGTATTTGAATTACTTATCCTATACTATCTATAGGCTGTAACTAATTTTACTTTTGGAGTAACTTGAAGAAAGGAATAATATCTTGTTCATTTTTCACTGTCATCTAGCACAATACCTGGCATATGATAGATACTCAAAAAGATATTTGTTGAATAGATTATTAAAGGAAAACACAAAAGACTAAAGTCATCTACAAGATAAGATAAAGATCAAAAAGAATTGTAAATACCAATATTGAAATATAGTGTTGCGGGAAGTCAGGGACCCCGAACGGAGGGACCGGCTGAAGCCATGGCAGAAGAACATAAATTGTGAAGATTTCATGGACATTTATTAGTTCCCCAAATTAATACTTTTATAATTTCTTATGCCTGTCTTTACTGCAGTCTCTGAACATAAATTGTGAAGACTTCATGGACGCTTATCACTTCCCCAATCAATACCCTTGTGATTTCCTATGCCTGTCTTTACTTTAGTCTCTTAATCCCATCGTCTTCGTAAGCTGAGGAGGATGTATGTCGCCTCAGGACCCTGCGGTGATTGCATCAACTGCACAAATTGTTTGTAGAGCATGTGCGTTTGAACAATATGAAATCTGGGCACCCTGAAAAAAGAACAGGATAACAGCAATGTTCAGGGAACAAGGGAGATAATCTTAAACTCTGACTGCCGATGAGTGGGGTGGAACAGAGCCATATTTCTCTTCTTTCAAAAGCAAATGGGAGAAATATCACTGAATTCTTTTTCTCAGCAAGGAATATCACTGAGAAAGAGACTACGTCCCTGAGGGTAGGCCTCTAAAATGGCCGCTTTGGGGGCAGCTGTCTTTTATGGTCGCAACTGTAGGGATGAAATAAGCCCCAGTCTCCCGCAGTGCTCCCAGACTTTTAGGATGAGGAAATTCCTGCCTAATAAATTTTGGTCAGACTGATTGTCTGCTCTCAAACCCTGTCTCCTGATAAGATGTTATCAATGACAATGCGTGCCCGAAACTTCATTAGCAATTTTAATTTCGCCCCGGTCCTGTGGTCCTGTGATCTCGCCCTGCCTCCATTTGCCTTGTGATATTCTATTACCTGGTGAAGTATGTGATCTCTGTGACCCACGCCCTATTCCTATACTCCCTCCCGTTTTGAAATCACCAATAAAAACTTGCTGGTTTTATGGCTCGGGGGGCATCACGGAAACTGCCAACATGTGATGTCTCCCCAGGACACCCAGCTTTAAAATTTCTCTCTTTTGTACTCTGTCCCTTTATTTCTCAGACCAGCCGACACTTAGGGAAAATAGAAAAGAACCTATGTAAAATATCGGGGCTGAATTTCGCCCAATAATATAGCACTCCATGGTATATTTGTTAGGGATATTGCTATTTTTTTTTTCTACTTGCTGTGGTTTGAATATTCCCTTCAAAACTCATCTTGAAATCTAATTGCCATTGTAACAGTATTAAGAGGTGGGGCCTTTAAGAAACGATTAGGTCATGGGGGCTCCACCTTCATAAATGGATTAATGCTATTATCATGGAAGTAGGTTAGTTATCACAGTAAGGCTTCTTTATAAAAGTGAACTCTCCCTCACATGTGCTGTCTTGCCCTTCTGCCTATCTGCCATGTGATGTTGTACAGAAAGGCCATCACAAGATGTGAGCACCGTGCTCTTGAACTTCCCAGCCTCTAGAACCGTGAGCTTAATAAACCATTCTTTATAAATTATCCAGTCTGTGGTATTCTGTTATAGCAATAGAAAATAGACTAAACACTACTTAAACCCTCCTGTCCATATCAAGCAGACAGTAAATATTTATGAGCACTTATATGGTAAAATTATTTTACCTTTATGGATAAAAGAAGATCCCTTGACTTTTTTCAATGTCACATTCTCTATAAAGAGCCATAATTTGGCCAGGCATGGTGGCTCATGCCTGTAATCCCAGCACTTTGGGATGCAGAGGCAGGTGGATCACCTGAGGTTGGGAGTTTTAGACAAACCTGGCCAAAATGGTGAAACCCCATCTCAACTAAAAATACAAAAATTAGCCGGGCATGGTGGTGCGCACCTGTAATCCCAGCTACTCGGGAGGCTGAGGCAGCAGAATTGCTTGAACCCAGGAGGCAGAGGTTGCAGTGAGCTGAGATCGTGCCACTGCACTCCAGCCTGGGTGACAGAGCAATACTCTGTCTAAAAAAAAAAAAAAAAAGAGAGAGAGAGAGACATAATTTATTTGGCAGGTAGCACATTACAGTAGATAGCTCATATGAACTTTATGATCAGACTAATTTAGTTTAGTTTTAATCTCAGCTCTACCACTCATTAACCTAGTGATGGTGGGTAAGTTTCTCATCTAAAGATGAGCATCTAAATAATACTGCCTTACCAAGTACTTCTGAGGGCTAAATGAAACAACATGTTTGAAGCTCCTAGAAGAGTGCTAGAATCCAATAAATGTTAGTTTCTATATTAGTTTCCTGTGGTTTCCATAACAAATGACCACAAATTTGGTGGATTACAACAATAGAAATTTATTTTCTCACAGTTCTAGAGGCCAAAAGTCTGAACTCAAGGTGTTGGCAGAACTGTGCTCCCTTTGAAGACTCTAGGGGGAATCCTTTCTTGCCTATTCCACAGCTTCTGGGGGCTCCAGGTATTTCTTGCCTTGTGGCAGCATAACTCCAATCTCTGCCTCCATTTTCACGTGGCCCCTCCTTTTCTCTCACTGTCTCTACTCTGTGTATCTCTTATAAAGACATTTGTCATTGGATTTAGGGCCCACCTAGGCAATTCAGAATGATCTTATCTTGAGATCCTAGGCGTAGTAACATCTGCAAAGACCCTTTTCCAAATAAGGTCACATTTTCAAGTTGCAGGGGTGACGGCCTAGACATATATTTTTTGGGTACCATTCAACCCACTACAGTTCTCCCATTTCGTCCTCTCCATTTAAATTATAGAGCACAAAAATCTAAGTATGTTAAAAAGATTTTAGCAAATTATTCCTGGGGGTTGAAGTAAAATCTCAACAACAAGAAAAAATATTCAAAATATTCAAGCAGTCAAGTGATGAAAAACAACTTGTTATAATTGATAAAAAGAGGTTTCATGCAGACAATCCAGGAAGCAGATAATATGAAAAAGAAGCAAGAAAACACCTATGCCTAGTTATGAACCAGACACAGTGCTTTGTTGTGTGTGTGTGTGTGTGTGTGTGTGTGTGTTTTGTTTTGTTTTTGTTTTTGTTTTTGTTTGAGACAGAGTCTCATTCTGTCGCCCAGGCTGGAGTGCAGAGGCACAATCTTGGCTCACTGCAACCTCCGCCTCCTGGGTTCAAACGATTCTCCTGCCTAAGCCTCCCGAGTAGCTGGGATTACAGATGTGCACCATCACGCCTGACTAATTTTTTTGTATTTTTAGTAGAGATGGGGTCTCACCAGGTTGGCCAGCCTGATTTCAAACTCCTGACTTCAGGTGATCCGCCCACTTCAGCCTCCCAAAGTGCTGGGATTACAGGCATGAGCCACCACACCCAGCTTGTGCTTTGTTTTTTAAATACACCTTTTAAAGAAAAATATTCCAATAATCCTATTAGGCAGAGTAAAACAGATTTACAAAATATATATTTACAAAAATTCAGTTCAGAAGGGTTATGTGTCTGGCCTAATATCATATAGCTATCAGGTACAGTGCCAGAATTTTAAAAAACTGTACCTTCATTGCACCAAATTTAATTATAATTGATTCATAGACACACCGTTATCACTAGGCTGTACATTATCTATTTTTATTGTTTTTACTGCAACTGGCGGTTCACTGCAACCACCCACAAACCTATCACTCAAGATAGCTCAAAAACCAGAACCTTAACAATTTACATCTGCTTGTATATTCCTCCCCTATCCCATTCCCCCAAATCCTAGAGGTTTGCTCTTTTCATTACATCACAATGTCTGAAAGAAGTGGGAAAAGACTTGGCTTGAAATTAGAAAGCCCATGTTCACATCTCAAGTCAACCACACAGGAGGGGTAACTTTATGCCAATGCTTCTCTATTTCTGCCCTTTCCAATCTGTTTCAAGTGTTAAAGACAAACTGTCTGCAGGCTCAGCCCACCTGGTCCACTGACAGCCCAGCTTGGCCGCATATTAAGAATATCCCACCTTGTTTCTGATCATTTAGGTGAACTGTTGTGATTTAAAATAAATTGCTTCAAATATTTTCCTTTTAAAATTTAAATGAAAGTAATTATATTACCTAGGGGTAGAAAGAATAATTTATATCCATGTAGCATATCTTTTTCTGCAAAAATCTTTGAATAGTAACATATTGGTGAGATCAGTATGTTGAACTGACCAGCCCATAGGAACAAAATTAATCTTTAAGAGTGACTGGGTATGGTGGCTCACCCCTGTAATTCCAACATTTTGGAAGGCTGAAATAGGTGGATTGTTGGGTCCAGGAGTCTGAGACCAGCCTGGGCAACACGGTAAAACCCTGTCTTTACAAAAACATACAAAAATTAGTCCAGCGTGGTGGCGTTTCCCTGTAATCCTAGCTACTTGGGGGGCTGAGGGAGGAGGATGGCTTTGAGCCAGGGAGATTGAGGCTGCAGTGAGCCATGATGTCACTACTGCATACCAGCCTGGTCTATGTGTCTGTTTTTATGCCAGTACCATGATGTTTTGGTTACTATAGCTCTGTAGTATAATTTGAAGTCAGATAATGTGATTCCTCCAGTTTTGTTATTTTTGCTTAGGATAGCTTTGGCTATTCTGGGTCTTTTGTGGTTCCATATAAATTTTACAATGGTTTTTTCTATTTCTCTGATACAACAGGATTACTTCTGGAAAGAGTACTGGGTAGCAGAAAATAGAGTAGAAAGGAAAATTTACCTTTGATTGTATGCATGTTTGAATCTTGTTCCACATAATCATATTTTTCTATTCAAAAGAATAAGTGAAAATTAAAACAAACTATTTAAATAATGTTTCTGATTTCCAATTGTGTGGAACTCTGTGTGTATGTATATTGAAGGCTAGGAAGAAAATATTACTAATAATAGTGGTTATTTCTAGAAGATGAGATTACTGATAATTTTTAAAAATTCTTATCTTCATTTTCCAAAACTTACATTAAAACCATGTAAACAGTTAATTTTTTTAAAAGAAAAAAATTATTTATAAATGAAAAGCTGTGAAGAGAAGCCAGTGGCTACTTGCTTAGGGTAACAGTTTGTGAGGAGGGTAGGTCAGGCTTGAAGGGATCACCCATGCTCTCCAAGAAAGCACTATGCAAGTTACAAGGGCAATGAGGGTACTGCTGGGGACCCATCTTTGTGGATCATGTTTACTTAGTAGTAACAACAGCTCTCAGGATCAAATGGATCACATTTAGTCATGGAGACCCCTGACATAAAGAAGTGGAAGCTCCCAGAAGGAATTCTCCTTTTATTATTATTATTACTATTATTATTTTGAGACAGAATCTCACTGTGTCGTCCAGGCTGGAGTGCAGTGGTGTTATCTCAGCTCACTGCAATCTCTGCCTCCTGAGTTCAAGTGATTCTCCTGCCTCAGCCTCCCAAGTAGCTGGGATTACAGGCATGCACTACCATGTCTGGCTAATTTTTGTATTTTTAGTAGAGATGGGGTTTCACCATATTGACCAGACTGGTCTCGAACTCCGACTTCAGGTGATCCACCCACATTGGCCTCCCAAAGTGCTGGGATTACAGGCATGAGCCACTGTGCCTGGCTGGAATTCCCCTTTTAATCCCCAATACTTGATGCCAGTCATCTCTCAATAGATGTTGAGTAAGTAAGTGAGAGGGCCAGGGAGGAAATAGAAAGCACTGGTCTTGTGGCATCAGAGGACATGGACTTAATTCCCTATCCTATAATTTAAAAAATGTTCAGTGTTGTACCCTAAAGTTACTTAAAATGGTGGGTCTCAGTTTCTTCAGTCTTAAAAATGAAAGGTTTGAACTTGATCAATGATTAGCAACCAAAAGTTTACAAATCAAGTGACTTTTCTATTAACATCTGGCTGTTAAGATCTTCCCTCCAAACCTATCCACTTTTCTATAATTCCATCTCTTCCATAAGGTTGCATCTAAGTTCATGGGACCAAGATTTGCTGACTTATCAAGATGTGCCTGTCTGTGTGCACATGTGCAGTTGGTAACATCGTCTACACATGCTGGCATCCACCGGGAAGCGCAGCCTCCCATTCTGCCCTTGGCCAGTAGCCCAGGCAAGACCCTATGAGTCATTCTTCGTTCCCATCCACAGGGTTTCTTTAGGTCCAATAGCTCTTTGTTTCCACAACTATGTCACTTTGGGGTGCAAAAAGACAATATGCAGCTTCCCCTGACACCTTGGAGAGCAGGGAAACTCAGTAAACCTGTCTCAGGACCACTAGTCTAGACACTACACAGCTGATTCTTCTGCCCCCAAAGGGTCTGGTCACTAACCTGGTTTCTCCTTGAGAAAGGAGACCATAGGCACGCCTTGCTCCTAAATCTCTGAACCTATTTGCCTTAGATTTCTCCTGTTCCCTCCCTCCCTTTCCTATTTCTTGGCTTGGAAGAGGGGTTCCTGGCCCCTCTTCTCAGACTATACTTCCGTCTAGAACTCTTCGGTTCCAACTTTTCTTCCTCCTGGTCCCAGAGTAACCTTTTTACTCATTCCTCTGAATCTCTCGCTTTATGTGACAGAGCAATACAGTGTAGTGAGTAATCACTCAGGCTGCCACACTTATGTTCTATGACAATAGCAAAGCTGCATAATATAGTGGGCCTCAGTTTTATTATATGTAAAATGGGGTTCATAACAGCACTCACCTGTATTAGTTTTTTTGTTTTGTTTTTGTTTTTTGAGATGGAGTCTGGCTCTGTCACCCAGGCTGGATGCTGTAGCACAAGCTCAGCTCACTGCAACCTCCTCTTCCCGGATTCAAGTGATTCTCCTGCCTCAGCCTCCCAAGTAACTGGGACTACAGGTGTGTGCTGCCATGCCCGGCTAATTTTTGTATGTTTAGTAAAGGCGGGGTTTCACTGGCCAGGCTGGTTTCGAACTCCTGACCTCAGGTGATCCTTGGCCTTCCAAAGTGCTGGGATTACAGGTGTGAGCCACCATGCCCAGCCAGTTTTCTATTGCTGCTCTAACAAATTACCACAAAACTGGTGGCTTAAAACAACACAAATTTATCTTACAGTTCTGGAAGTCACAGAGTCTTCAATGTTGATAAGACTGTTCCTTCTGAAGTCTCTAGAGGAGGATCTGTTTATTCACCTTTTCCAGCTTCTAGAGGCCACCTGCATTCGTTGGCTTGTGATTCCTTCCTCCCCCTCCAAAGCCAGTAGCAGAGCATCTTGAAATCGAGCATTTGTGCACACTCTGAGGCCATCATCAGTCATCATATCTCTTTTTCTCACCCTGGCTCTTCTCTTGTGATTACATCGGACCTAGCTTGGATAACGCAGGCAAGTTTCCCCAACTCAAGCACCTTAATTTAACCACACCTGCAAAACTTCTTTTGCAATATAAGGTAATATATTCACAGGTTTTGGAATTAGGATATGGATATCTCTGGGGGCCATTATTCTGTCTATCACACCATCCAATATGATTATTGTGAGGATTAAATAAGATAATGCATGTAAAATGCTTAGTTTGATACAATATTATTGTTAAGCCTAGGCCTAGTCTTTTGAAATTCCTAAGCTGAGAATTATGATCTTCAGCCCGTTGTGTTAACTTTTCTTTGAGGCAATGCATGCTTCATGCTCCATCCACCACCTGAATAAAGAGGACAGTTGTAGGGTATGAGGAAATGTGGCATAAAAAATGTTCATTAAGTTGCAAATATCCATTCCTGCCACATCTGTAAGCATTTTCATGTTTCCTGAATTGGCCCACATGTAAAGAAGTTTACTCACCAGTGAACTAGATGGTCTCCAAAGTCCATTCCTACTCTATTATTTAGGTCTTCTTTTCTGAGCAAGTATGAACTTGTCTCGGACCCCCTCCTGGCTTTTCTTTTCACTCTGCTTTCCTCTCTGTCTCTTCCTTCACAACTGAAATCCCCGAGGAGTCGCGTAAGTGCCAGGAGGGGAAGTGTGTAGTCAAGGTGGGGCATAGGTGGTACCAGCACCCTAGGAAGGACTGCCTATTTGTGTTGGGCAATGGAAGCCCCACCCCACAGAGGGAAGCAAATATTTTATGGTACTTTATTAGCATCATAGAGCATGAGCATTTCCAGGTGACAGTTGAGAAAAGCTGGAACATGAAATTGAGTTTGAGGGAGTCTTGCTTGGTTCATTTGAGTAGAACCATCTGGTCTTTCACAGGCCTCAATAGCTGTGCTAGCTTGACTGTGCTCAGGCAAGGCTGCAACCCATCAACTCTAAAAATGACAAGAAACGGGCAACATTCAGTTCCTTAAGGCCAGGAAGGAAATTCTTTTAAAATGCTGGGAAAAATGTAAGAATGTATTCCCCAAAGTGGGGTCAGGAAGTCCCAGAGGAGAGTTATATCTCATTTTGTGAAATGACCTCCAGAAATTAGAAGCATGGATTTTGTGGGAATCGAGGGATTGCACCAAGGATTAGAATGAACATTGAAGAAAGGAAGTAATTGTCTTCTTCTAGGAAAAGAAGACAAGTCATTGATTTATAAGTATGAGCAGGTGTGGTGCACCTGGACCGGAACTGACATATAGTCAGGAAACACTAATAAACCCTGGCACTTATCACTGATCGATAATTGTAAGGATCACCTGTTAGTTATTGCTATGTTAGGGATTCAGTACTTGTACTTATTTATATTATCTTTCATTTTCAAAAAACCCTGCAAGATAATTTATTATCTTGTTTTATTCTCATGCACTCTCAGCTTTAGTTTTCTTTATCTTTAAAACTGGAATGATAATGTATATCTTACAATATTACTAGGAGAACTGCATTTAAAAGTCTATATAGGCTGGGCATAGTGGCTCATGCCTGTAATCCCAGCACTTTAGGAGGCCAAGGTGAGCAGATCACTTGAGCCCAGGAGCGTGAGACCAAGCCTGGGCAATATGATGAAACCCCGTCTCTACAAAAATTAGCTGGGCGTAGTGGTGCATGCCTGTAGTTCCAGCTACTTGGGAGGCTGAGGTGGGAGGATCACCTGAGCCCTGTGGAGGTCGAGGCTGCAGTAAGCTGTAGGCGCCACTGCACTGCAACCTGGATGACAGAGTGAGACCCTATCTCAAAAAAAAAAAAAAAAAAAAGGCCAGGTGTGGTGGCTCACATCTGTAATCCCAGCACTTTGGGAGGCTGAGGCAGGTGGATCACCTGAGGTCAGGGGTTCTAGACCAGCCTGGCCAACATGGTGAAACCCCATCTCTACTAAAAATACAAAAATTAGGCGGGTGTGGTGGCAAGCGCCTATAATCCCGGCTACTTGGGAGGCTGAGGCAGGAGAATCACTTGAACCCAGGAGGCGGAGTTTGCAGTGAGCCGAGATAACACCACTGCACTCCAGCCTGGGCGACAAGAGTGAAACTCCATTTCAAAAAAAAAAAAGTCTACATCAAACTGGCATTTAGCAGATGCTTATTTATACTTATGAATATGAAATTATTGTTGAAACAGGCAAAAAAGATATGAAAGATTTTTTTTTTTTTTTTTGAGACGGAGTTTGGCTCTGTCACCCAGGCTGGAGTGCAGTGGTGTTATCTCGGCTCACTGCAAGCTCCGCCTCCTGGGTTCAGGTGATTCTCCTGCCTCAGCCTCCCGAGTAGCTGGGATTACAGGCAACTGCCACCACACCTGGCTAATATTTGTATTTTTAGTGGAGATGGGGTTTCACCATCTTGGCCAGAGGCTAGTGTTGAACTCCTGACCTCATGATCCACCTGCCTCGGCCTCTCAAATTGCTGGGAATACAGGCGTGAGCCACCGCGCCCGGCCATGAAAGGTATTTTGATCGATTATTTTATTTGGCAATTCTACAAGGTGCCTGCTACGTTTCAGGCCCCAAACAAACAGTATTCAAATATAGCCCTGACTTTAGGATGCTCACAGTGTGGTGAGGAAGACAGACCCAAAAACCCTGATCAAACAAGAAAGCTATTAATTAGAATTTAATAGAATATATTTTAGGATAGGGTGCTAGAAAAACTGCTTCTAAAACCAGGATGAACGTTAAGTGGACTCTTAAAAGTAATGAGTGGGAATCAGGGTGAATGAGAGAGACAGAGAGAGAGAGAGAGTGTGTGTGTGTGTGTGTGTGTTGTGTAGTGTCCTATCCACTCATTTAGGGCAGGAGAATAACTGCCACTAGTTTTATACTGCTGGGGAAAAAATATGCCTGTGGAATAGGACCGAACAAGTAGGCAGGAGTTGAATCACACCTGCTTTTCTGCACCTTTCCAAGAAGTTTAAATTTTAGGCTAAAAGTGATGGGGAGCAATTGAAGGATTTTATGAAAGGTATGCTGTGTTCAGACTTATGGTTTAGAAAGATTATTTAGGTAATAGTGTGGAAGGGAGTGACCCAGGATGCAGGAAGAGTCAGGAAACTAAAAAGAGGCAGTAGAGTATAGCGGTTTAAAGTATGAATTCCAGAGATGCACAGCCCATCCCAGGTTTTCTGGCTTCACCATTTTCTGGCAGTACGGTCATGGACAATTTAACTTTTTTTGTGACTCAGTTTTCTCATCTGTGAAAGGAAGATAAAAATACTACCTACCTCTTAGGACTGATGTGACAATTAAAAGAGTTAATAGAATACAATAAACAGTACAATGTCTCCCACATAACGAGGCCCAAATAAATGTTAACCTGTTGTTATTATTATTATTAATACGCTAGTGCAAAAGAGGAATGAGACGGGCCGGGGCTAAGTCAGTGGCACAGTGGAGATGAAAGGAAGGGGAGGGTGTCAAGGAAATGGAATTGGAAGGACTTGGTAAGTGTATTAAGGTGGCTTTAAAAAGAATGGAGGCACAGGGGAGCTTTTTGAATTCCCTGAGTGAGTGGAGGAGTCTGAATTCAAAGCTGTTCTGGTGGATATGCTTTCCCCACTGTTCTTTTTCAGTAGGTTGCACTATGATTCTGTCATCCTGCATGTCCTTGTCTCTGTGTACTGGGTTCAAATCTCATCCACAAACACAGATGTAGAAGAACTATAAATGTCCTTCTTTTTCTGTAGCTCAACTTAAATTCTGTTTTGAGCCTTCCTCTTGGATGGCAGGAACACAATTTCAGTTAAATTGGGGTCTTCCTTCCATTTTCCCATGGGCTTACCCATGTTCCAGGAGTGCCAGGGTTTGAGGTTGGGCCTGGACATTAGGTCTTTGGTGTCATCTGGCCAAGCTGACATCCCCTGGGGCTACTATTGCCTCATTGGGTCCTCAGCCATGTTCCACTCAGGCTGTCCTCAGGTCACCCTTCAAACTCATTCATAAAGCTCCTTTAGGTTCAGGCCCCTCCTCTTGGGAATGCAGCGATTGTTCTGCTTCTCACTCAGGTGCTCCCATGATACGTGGGCAGGTCTTCATTTCTGTCCCTTCTTGGACACATAAAAGTGAGTCCATGGTTTCTGTACCACCCTGACATGTGGGTAAAGCTGTCTAAGATGTCGGTTCTTCTCCAGGGTCTTGCCACCTGCAGGACGTTATCTGTGTTCTTGGATCTCCTAAACCTAGCCAGGGTTTCTGCAGACTCCCTTGGGTCGCAACTCAACCTGAAGGATGGGGTGAGGAAGCCAAGATGCCCTTTTCTCAAGGACCCCAAGCATCGAAGCTCTCCTTGCATCACCTTGACTCTTCTTTCACCCTTCAGGCCTGAAGCCTGGTTCTTATCCTATCTTTTCTTCTTTTTTTAAAAAAAAAAATTGCCCGGAGTCTTTTCAGTTTCCTTAAGGGCCTAGGTTTTGAAACTTAAAAGCTAGGAAGAGACTCTTTTTAAATCTGCTTTCTTCTGTAACAACCCTTCCCTGAGGCAATTAAAGAGGGGAAGTGCTAAAAGATGAGAAAGTGTCAAAGAAAGATAAATCCATTCATACTTCATAGACATTATCCCACTACATTTTAAATAGAGTCATCAGGCAATAACCTACAATCTCTTTTGTCTTTAGTCTTTGAATGTCTTTGATCTTGTCCCTAGTTGACAGATATGATGTGTAACTCTGATAGTCATTTGACTTATTGATGTTGGACATGTAGGCGGAGCTGAATTTTACTAATAAAGAAATCTCTTAAAGACAAGATAAAGCCAGCCTCTTTGAATTAGGGGGAAAACTAGGGTAGAAGTGAAAGAGGAACTTCTCTCTCAATACTACCTTAGCGCCATGGGGATGGGACAGGGCTGAAAATGGGAAATACCTGGGAAAAACTGAGATAGGAGAAAGAATTTATCTCTGGCTAGATGTGGAGAATCATAAACATTGGTTTGCCTGGGATGGCACTAGTTTATTCCACTTTTCCTCATGTGCCACCTGGTTAGTGCCCACTATCTCTCTAAAACCTATCACATCTTGGACAGTAAAGTTATCCCATTTCTGGTTTATATAAGCCTGTTCGAATGTTCCAATTTGGAACTAGGATGGAGACATTGAAAGCCTTAATTACCAACATTTCTCTTTATGCAATGAGGTCAGTAAAATCACCCGAGAGCCTGAGATAGAGGAGGGTCTTTGTTTTTAACTCTAGGACTACATAAGTAAATAGCTACTTTGATATAAAAATCATAATTTCAGTATAAATAAATAAGGGTATACTATTTAGCCATTTATCCTTTGTTTCATTATTCATGTATATTATTATGGTTTTATAAGCCTTTTTTGCCCATTCAATTTGTAGTAGCAAGGAGAATCTCAAATCATATGCTATTCTATGTTTCATTCCAACATTTTTAGAGTTCTTAGTTATCCATGAGTAAAATCACAATACACGCTGCCTAGATAAAATCATCATTTTCTATCATTGATGTGATCTTGCATTAAGATAGTTTCCAGCAAAATGGTCAAATTTGTATATTTTACCCATAGATGAAGTTGATTAGATTCTGAAGGCCAAAAGTAAAAGGCCTGAAGCCATGTTGATTTCCAGTAAATTCCCTGCTGCAGTCCACTATTCTGATCCCCTGAAGCCCTCCTTGTCTTCTTAGGAGTTAGATCAGATTTTCCAAGAACAGCAGCTGGGTCAACCAGGCGTCCTAGAACTGGATAAACAAACTAGAGTCCAGAACAACTCCCTATCTTTTCATCCTTTCCTGTTACTAGAATGCCTTAGTCCATTTGTGTGCTATAACAAAATACCTTAAACTGGGTAATTTATAAAGATCAGAAATTTTATTCCTCATAATTTTGGAGGCTGTAAGTCCAAGATCAAGGTGCCAGCATGTTCAGTGTCTGTTGAGGGCCCTGTCTCTCTGCTTCCTTGTCACTGTATCCTCTAGAGGGGATAAACTCTGAGTCCTCACATGGAAAAAGGGACAGAAAGGACAAAAAAGGCCTAAGCTAGTTTCTTCCAGCCCTTTTATAAGGCACTAATTCATCCATGAGGGTGGAGCCCTCATGACTTAATCACTTTCCAAAGGCCCCACCTCTTGGTATCACCACAAGGGGAATTAAGTTTCAACGTGAATTTTGGAGGGAACACATCCAAACTGTAGCATTGTACCCATGGTCTACCAAAATTCATGTCCTACTCACATACAAAATACATTAATTCCATCCCATAGCCACAGATGTCTGGTTCCAGCATCAATCTTAAGGTCTAAGTCCAAAGTCTCATCTATATATTATTTAAATCAGATATGGGTGAGATTCTAGGCACAATTCATCCTGAGACAAATTCCTCCTCCAGCTGTGAACTTGTGACATCCAACAAGTTATGTGCTTCCAATGTACAAAGGTAGGGCAGGCATAGGATAGACATTCCCGTTTCAAAAGGGAGCAACAGAAAAGAAGAAACGGACAACAGTTCTCAAATAACTCGAAAACCCAACAAGGCAAACAACATTAAATCTTGAGGCTTTAAAATAATCTTCGACTCCATGTCCTGCCTTTCAGATACTCTGGGCTGGGGCTGGATCACCAAGGCTCCAGGGACTCTGCCTCCATGGCCTCACTGGGCACAGCTCGCATGGCAGTTCTCAAGGGTTAAAGTCTTGTGCCTGTGGCTCTCCCAGGCTAGAGTTGCATGTCGGTGGGTCTACAGGTTTGGTGTCTCAGGGGTGACCCCATTCCCATGGCTCCACTAGACACTGCTGTACTGTGGGATTCTCTGTGGTGACCCTGACCCCGTGGCTCCACTGGGCATTGCCCTAGTAGGGGACCTCTGCAGCAGCCCCACCCCAATGCAGTTCTCTGCCTGGCACCCAAGGCTCTCGGATGCATCCTGTGAAATCTAGGTGGAGATAGCATACCTCCATGGCTCTAGTGCTCTGTGTGCCTGCAGAGGTAGCACCATGTGGACTCTGCCAAAGCTTATAGCCTGTACCTTCCAGAGGGGCCATCTGAGGCACATCTGGGCCTGCTTGAACCACAGCTAGGACAGCCAAGAAGCACTGTGCCTGATGTGAGGAGCAGAGATGAGGTGGTGCAGGGCAGTGAATACTAAGATCCCGAGGGCCCCTGAGGTTCTCTACTTCCCTTTTAATTGTGAATTCCATCTTTAAATCATTTCTGTCTTTACTAGAAGCAATGAAGAGATGCTATGCAGCCCGTTCAATATTTTGCTTAGATATTTCTCCCATGAGATATCTTAGTTCATTGTTCTTAAATTCTGTCTTCCACAAAGCCCTGGAGTATGGACACAATTCAGCCAAGTTCTTTGCCACTTTGTAACAAGGATGGCCTTTCCTCCAACTACCAATGAGATAGTCCTCATTTCCATCTAAGACCTTATCAGAATAGCCTTTACTCTTTATATTTCTACCAGCATTCTGATCACAAACATTTAGATAACTTCTGAGAAGACTGAAGCCCTTTCTATAGCTCTCCCCTTCTTTTGTGTTTATCTTAGTCCATTTCCTGCTTATTATAACAAAATGCCTGAAACTGGGTAATTTATAAAGAAAAGGAATTTATTTATTACAGTTATTGAGTCTGAAAAGTCCAAGATGGAGAGGTGCCATCTAGTGAGGGTCTTCTTGCTGCTGAGGATTTTCTGCAGAGTCCCAAGGCAGTGCAGGGCCTCACATGGTGGGAGGGCTAAGTGTATTATATTAGGTCTCTCTTCCTCTTCTTATAAAGCCACCAGTTCCACTCCCATGATAACCCATTAATCCATTAGCCTATTAACCCATTAATCCATTAATCCATTAATAATGTATTTATGAGTGCAAAGCCCTCATGACCCAATCACCTCTTAAAATTTCGCAGCACTGCCACATTGGGGATTAAATTTCAACCTGAGTTTTAGAGGGGACAAATATTCATACCATAGCAGAACCCCACCAGAATTGCCCTTAATGGTCCATTCATAGCAATATGGGATTTTTTTAGCCTGCTCCTCCAAACTCTTCCAGCCTCTGCCCATTACTCAGTTCCAAAACTGCTTCCACATTTTTAGGTATTTGTTAGAAAATACCCACCTTCTTGGTACAATTTCTGTCTTAGTCTGTTTATGCTGCTATAATAAAATAGCAGCCTGGGTTATTAATAAACAATAGAAATGTATTTATCATAGTTCTGGAGGATGGGAAGTCCAAGATTGAGGCTCTGGAAAGATCAAGGTACCCATAGATTCAGTGTCTGGTGAGGGCCTGGTCTGTCTGATTCTAAGATGGTGTTTTATTTCTTTATTTACTTAAGATGGAGCTTTATTGCTGTGTCATTCAGAGGTGTGATGGTTAATACTGGGTGTCAACTTGATTGAGTTGAAGGATGCAAAGTATTGATCCTAGGTGTGTCTGTGAGGGTGCTGCCAAAGGAGATTAACATTTGAGTCAGTGGGCTGGGAAAGGCAGACCCACCCTTAATCTGGGTGGGCACCATCTAATCAGCTGCCAGTGCAGCTATAATATAAAGCAGGCAGAAAAATGTGAAGAGATGAGACTGGCCTAGCCTCCCAGCCTATGTCTTTCTCCCATGCTGGACCCTTCCTGCCCTTGAACTTCGGACTCCAAGTTCTTCAGTTTTGAGACTCAGACTGGCTTTCCTTTCTCCTCAGCTTGCAGATGACCTATTGTGGGACCTTGTGATTGTGTGAGTTAGTACTTAAAAATTCCCCTTCATATATATATATATCCTATTAGTTCTGTCCCTCTAGGGAACCCTAAACTAATACAGATTTTGGTACCAGGAGTGGTTCTAGAGGAACAGAATATTAAGGATGGAGTTCTTTCATTGGTTTTGGGGTTTCTGGAGTTGGCTACTTAATATGATTAGACCCAAAAATGCTAAGGACTCTCTTATTTATTTATTTATGTATTTATTTATTTGAGATAGAGTCTCACTCTGTCACCCAGGCCGGAGTGCAATGGCGTGATCTCAGCTCACTGCAACCTCTGCCTCCTGGGTTCAAGCAATTCTCCTGCTTCAGCCTCCCAAATAGGTGGGATTACAGGTGCCCACCACCAACCGTGGCTACTTTTTGCATTTTTAGTAGAGACGAGGTTTCGCCATGTTAGCCAGGCTGGTCTTGAACCTGACTTTAGGTGATCCACCTGCCTTGGCCTCCCAAAGTGCTGGGATTACAGGTGGGAGCCACCATGCCCATCCAGGACTCTACTTCTAATAGTATGGAGAACACTGTTAGTCTTGTACAGGGGTCTGACCCTCAGACCCTGACCCAGCAATGGATGACAGACGTACACTGACACCTATATTTTTGCCTGTCAGTCCAGCTAAGGAGCTCTGCTCTGAGTCTGGAGCATTACCTCAATAAGCCAGTGAAGTTTGCATTTATTTAGTACATATTAAATGACAAAAGTCTCGAGTAAATACCACTAGAGGGTAATTGACATTGCTGACCCCTGAGTAGAAAGCAATTATGTGCCTGCGGTTGATCAAAGGTTGGTCTTAGGACCACATGAGTAAACAAGCTATTTAGATAAACTCCCCACATTTCCTTGTTGTTTGCTTTTTTGCTGTGAACTATAGGTAAAGAGGATTAGGCTGCCTTCAGCCAAATCTGTTACTGAAGCTATGCAACCCCCTCCCTGGGCTTCCAAAAAAGTTTGTGACTATTTTCTACAACTATCTTTATAATTTTTCCCACCACCCTGACTGAACTCCCACAGTCTTGGTGTGAACTGTTTAGAGAGCTATACAAAATAAGTGCATTTTACACTCCTGATTCACTGCTTATGAGAGGCAGGGAGTTTAGTGACTCTATATGTAATGCCTTTGACCACATGTGGAGAATCAAGGAACATAATGAAGCTGGTTGGTTGCTCCTAAGTTCAGTGGATGAAGTGATGAAAGAAAATGATAAACTCAGGGATTCTGTCTTCCAGCTTCAGAGGCAGATATTGAGCCTCAAATCTGCTGAGATTGCCCCAAGTGAGAGTCTTAGCTCCTGTAGAGAAAGAGCTGAAATTGTGGAAAAACAGACACAAGCTCTTATGTGAGTGGCTGACCTGCATTGAAAGATGCATGCACAGCCTCACCAGGTGTCTACTATCCAAGTAGACAGGTGTCTACAGGTCCAAGTGAGGGCATTGATTGGAAAAGAATGATACCCTGCTATTGCGGGATCTGGCCAGCAGCCCACAGTGCAATGGGGCTCTCTCCTTGTTCCCAGGTGGATCGACAGGTTGGGAAATAATAGACACACAGAAGATAGTGAAAGCTGGGTCCAGGGGGGTCACCACCTTCTGGTCCCATGGTGCCAACAATGCACTGGTTATACCAGCATTTATTATTAAGTTTAGTAAGGGCGGGGGTAGGTTAGTGAGGGATTTAGGGTCATTTGATTATGAAGTGAGATGGTCACATGGGGATGAAGTAATTCTTTAACATAACATCTGTATGCAGAAGTACAGTATACAGGGATAAGAATTTACAATATGGTGTGTGCATCAGTAATTTCTAATAGAGCCTTAAAACAGAAACACAGTCTTTCCATAACCTATGATTAGCAAGATATTAATCAGCAGTAACAGTTGCAGCAAAAGCTGGTTACAAACAATCCATAGAAAGAGGACGTGAAGCTAGACAACCAGTTAGACCAGAAATTCTCAGAAGGGAGTATGCCTTAACCCTAAAGAGGCCTAGAAGAGAGGTGGCAAGATGAGGACATTTATAACCCTATCTTATCCATATGGACAGGCGCCACCCCACCATGCATCCGTTTATAGGCTCTCCATAAGGGTCAAATTCCATTCCCAGAGTTATGAACATCTGCTTTTCTGGGATAGGAATCTTGGTGATGTGAAACCTCCCTTACTGCACATCCATTCATAGGCTCTCTGCAGGGGGAAGCACATCACACGCTGTTGGCTCATTCTGGCAGTCCAACCTGGCATTACACAATCCTGCATGCAATTTTGTATTTACAATAATCAGGAGCATTTCATCTTTTATTCCATAGCAATAGTTTCAGGGGGTCTCCCTATACCCTGCAACTTGGAATGGGGATGTGTGGGAGGACCCTGATGAAGCTGGGGACACTGAGTTTGTAAACTATGATGAACCTTTTTTTCCAGAAGAAACAGCTTCCCCATTCCCAGTAGTGGCAACATCCCCTCCCTGACCCGTGCTGCCATCAGCCTTTCCACCTTTGTCTGAGGAAATGAACCCTGCACTGCCTAAGGCAACAGTGATGGCCTCCCCTGAGGCAGTTGCCAGGCAAGATAATGTTGATTCTCCTCAGGAGCCACCCCCAACACCCCTGTTTGCTTCTAGACCTATAATTAGACTAAAGTCCCAGCAGGTCCCTAGAGGGTGAGGTTGAGAGTGTGACCCATGAGGAGGTGTGCTATACTCAAAAAGAACTGCTTGAGTTTTCTAATTTATGTAAACAGAAATCTGGAGAACAGGCATGGGAATGGATATTAAGAGGTGGGGGTGGGATAATGGTGGAAGGAAAGTAGAGTTGGATCAGGCTGAATGTATTGATTTGGGCCCACTAAGTAGGGACTCTGCATTTAATGTTGCAGCTCGGGGAGTTAAAAAGGGTTCTAATAGTTCATTTGCTTGGTTAGCTGAAAGATGCATTAAAAGATGTGAATGAGCTGGAAATGCCTAATCTCCCTTGGATTAATGTAGAGGAAGGGATCCAAAGGCTTAGGGAGATTGGGATGGTGGAGTGGATTAGTCACTTTAGACCTACTCATCCCAGCTGGGAGGGTCCAGAAGATATACACTTGACCAATGCCTTGTGAAATATATTTGTGAGGGCAACACCTGCATCTTTGAAGGACCCTGTCATTGCTCTTCTCTGTATGTCAGATCTAACAGCGGGAACTACAGTCACTCAACTACAAAATTTAAATACAACAGGAATAATTGGATCCCGAGGGGGCGGGGGCCAAGTGGCAGCACTCAACCATCAAAGGTGGGCGTAGCTACCATAATAGACAGCAGAGGCAAAGCAGCAATCGGAATAGTCTGAATTGTGTACGGCTCTGACATTGGCTAATTAATCGTAGTGTTCCTAGAAGTGAAATTGATACGAAGCCTACTGCATTCCTACTTAATTTATAGAAGCGGAAAGCTTCTAGGTTGAATGGACAAAAGACTAATTTGAGGCTGGGCATGGTGGCTCATGCCTGTAATCCTAGCACTTTGGGAGGCCAAGGCCGGTGGATCACCTGAGGTCGGGGTTCAAGACCAGCCTAGACAACATGGTGAAACCCCGTCTCTACTAAAAATACAAAAAATTAGCTGGGTGTGGGGGTGGGCAACTGTAATCCCAGCTACTTGGGAGGCTGAGGCAGGAGAATCACTTAAACCTAGGATGTGGAGGTTATGGTGAGCCAAGATCACACCACTGCACTCCAGCCTGGACAACAGAGTGAGACTGTCTCAAAAAAAAAAAAAAAAATAAAAGATTAATTTGAATTATAAAAACAGAGAATCACAGCCCCTCAACCGATTTCCAGACTTGAGCCAGTATACAGACTCAAGACCCCTTGAATGAAGGTGAGGCCAGGTCCCTACGAGGAAGGACCCCCACTATACCAACAATTTATGCAGTTAATCTTTCTCCCATCCTTCCCCAAGGAGACCTCTGGCTTTTTACCAGGGCAACTGCACACTGGGGAGAGGGAAATTATTAGACATTTTGGGGACTACCAGACACTGGCTCTGAGCTGATGTTGATTCCAGGGGACCCAAAAACATCATTGTGGTCCTCCAGTTAAAGTAGACACTTATGGAGGTCAGGTAATTAATGGAGTTTTAGCTCACATCCGACTTACAGTGGGTCCACTGGGTCCCCGGACTCATCCTGTGGTCATTTCCCCAGTGCCAGAATGCATAATTGGCATAGACATACTTAGCAGCTGGCAGAACCCTCACATTGGCTCCCTGACTGGAAGGGTGAGGGCTATTATGGTGGGAAAGGCCAAATGGAAGCCATTAGAGCTGCCTCTACCTAGAAAAATAGTAAATAAAAAGCAATATTGCATCCTTGGAGGGATTGCAGAGATTAGTGCCACCGTTGAGGACTTGAAAGACGCAGGAGTGGTGATTCCCACCAAATCCCTGTTCAATTCTCCCATTTGGCTTGTGCAGAAGACAGATGGATCTTGGAGAATGACAGTGGATTATCATAAGCTTAACCAAGTGGTGACTCCAATTGCAGCTGCTGGACCAGATGAGGTTTCATTGCTTGAACAAATTAACACATCTCCTGGTACCTGGTATGCAGCCATTGATTTGGCAAATGCCTTTTTCTCCATCCCTGTCCATAAGGCCCACCAGAAGCAATTTGTCTTCAGCTGGCAAGGCCAGCAATACACCTTTACTGTCCTACCTCAGAGGTATATCAATGCTCAGGCTTTGTGTCATAATCTTATTCAGAAAGACATTGATTGCTTTTTGCTTCCGTGAGATATCATACTAGTCCATTACATTAACGACATTATGCTGATTGGATCCAATGAGCAAGAAGTAGCAAACACACTGGACTTATTGGTGAAATATTTGTGTGCCAGAGGATGGGAAATAAATCCGACTAAAATTCAGGGATATTCTACTTCAGTAAAATTTCTAGGGGTCCAGTGGTGTAGGGCCTGTCAAGATATTCCTTCTAAGGCAAAGGATAAGTTGCTGCTGCATTTGGCCCCTCCCACAACCAAGAAAGAGGCACAACACCTAGTGGGCCTATTTGGATTTTGGAGGCAACACATTCCTCATTTGAGTGTGTTACTCCAGCCCATTTATCGAGTGACCCAAAAGGCTGCCAGTTTTGAATGAGGTTCAGAACAGGATAAGGCTCTGCAACAGGTCCAGGCTGCTGTGCAAGCTGCTCTGCCACTTGGGCCATATGACCCAGCAGATCCAATGGTGCTTGAGGTGTCAGTGGCAGATAGGGATGCTGTTTTGAGCCTTTGGCAGGCCCCCATAGATGAATCACATGGAAACCCCTAGGATTTTGGTGCAAGGCCCTGCCATCTTTTGCAGACAACTATTCTCCTTTTGAGAGACAGCTCTTGGCCTGTTACTGGGCTTTGGTGGAAACTGAATGTTTGACTATGGGTCATCAAGTCACCATGCGACCTGAACTGCCCATCATGAACTGGGTGCTTTCTGACCCATCCAGCCATAAAGTGGGTCATGCACAGCAGCATTCCATCATCTAATGGAAGTGGTATATACGTGATCAGGCTTGAGCACGTCCTGAAGGCACAAGTAAGTTACATGAGGAAGTGGCTCAAATGCCCATGGTCTCTACTCCTGCCACCCTCCCTGCTCTCCCCCAGGCTGTACCAATGGCCTCATGGGGAGTTCCCTATGATCAGTGGACAGAGGAAGAGAAGACTAGGGCCTGGTTCACAGATGTTTCTGCACAATATGTAGGCACCACCTAAAAGTGAGCAGCTTGCAGCACTACAGCCCCTTTCTAGGACATCACTGAAGGACAGCAGTGAAGCCAAATCTTCCCAGTGGGCAAAGTTTCGAGCAGTGCACCTGGTTGTGCACTTTGCATGGAAGTAGAAATGGCCAGATGTGTGCTTGTACACTGATTCATGGGCTGTAGCCAATGTTTTGGCTGCATGGTCAGGGACTTGTAAGAAGCATGATTGGAAAATTGGTGACAAAGAAATTTAGGGAAGAGGCATGCAGATGGACCTCTCTGAGTGGTCAAAAACTGTGAAGATATTTGTATCACATGTGAGTGCTCACCAATGGGTGACCTCAGCAGACAAAGATTTTAATAATCAAGTGGCTAGGATGACCCATTCTGTGGACACCACTCAGTCTCTTTCCCCAGCCACCCCTGTCATCGCCCAATGGACCCATGAACAAAGTGGCCATGGTGGCAGGGATGGAGGTTACACATGGTCTCAGCAACATGGACTTCCACTCACCAAGGCTGACCTGACTGCATCCACTGCTGAGTGCCCAATTTGCCAGCAGCAGCGACCAACACTGAGCCCTCAATATGGCACCATTCATCAGGGTGATCAACCAGCTACCTGGTGGCAGGTTGATTATATTGGACCTCTTCCATCATGGAAAGGGCAGAGGTTTGTCCTTACTGGAACAGACAAACCCATTATTCTGGACATGGGTTTGCCTATTCTGCATGCAATGCTTCTGCCATCTATGGACTCATGGAATGCCTTATCCTCTGTCATGGTATTCCACACAGCATTGCCTCTGACCAAGGCACTCATTTTATGGCTAGAGAAGTGTGGCAGTGGGCTCATGCTCATGGAATTCACTGGTCTTACCATGTTCCCCATCATCCTGAGGCAGCTGGATTAATAGCATGGTGGAATGGCCTTTTGAAGTCACAATTACAATGTCAAATAGGTGACAATACTTTGCAGGGCTGGGGCAAAGGTCTCCAGAAGGCCTGTATGCTCTGAATCAGCATCCAATATATGGTAGTCTTTCTCCCGTAGCCACGATTCACAGGTTCAGGAATCAAGGAGTGGAAGTGGAAGTAGCACCACTCACCATCACTCCTAGTGATCCACTAGCAACATTTTTGCTTCCTGTTCTCGCGACATTATGTTCTGCTGGCCTGGAGGTCTTAGTTCCAGAGGGAGGAATGCTGCCACCAGGAGAATGCTGCCTTCCATTCCGTTAAACTGGAAGTTAAGATTGCCACCTGGACACTTTGGGGTCCTCCTACTTTTAAGTCAACAGGCTAAGAAGGGAGTTACAGTGTTGGCTGGGGTGATTGACCCGGACTATCAAGATGAAGTCAGTCTGCTACTCCACAACAGAGGTAAGGAAGAATATGCATGGAATACAGGGGATCCATTAGGGCGTCTCTTAGTATTACCATGCCCTGTGATAAAGGTCAAAGGGAAACTACAACAGCCCAATCCAGGCAGGACTACAAATGGCCCAGGCCCTTCAGGAATGAAAGTTTGGGTCACTCCACCAGGAAAAAAACCACGACCTGCTGGGGTGTTTGCTGAAGGCAAAGGGAATACAGAATGGGTAGTAGAAGAAGGTAGTAATCAATACCAGCTATGACCACGTGACCAGATGCAGAAATGAGGACTGTAACTGTCACAAATATTTCCTCCTTCTTTTGTTAAAAAATGTTTGTGCATATATATACTTGTACTAAGAAAATATCTTCATTTTATTTCCTTTATCATGTGACATAAGATTTATTGACTTCATATCAGCATTTAAGCATTGTTAACTTTATGTAATAATATTTGGGTTGGGGATTGGTGCATTTCTGGTTATATGAAGGATAGTTGTATTATGTTAGGTGTAATTACGACCTTATTATTGCCTTTATTTGAAGATTATATATGATCTCAGGAGTTGTGTATAGGTTCCAGTTGACAAGGGGTGGACTTGTGATGGTTAATACTGAGTGTCAACTTGCTTGGATTGAAAGATGCAAAGTATTGATCCTGGGTGTTTCTGTGAGGGTGTTGCCAAAGGAGATTAACATTTGAGTCAGTGGTCTGGGAAAGGCAGACTCACACTTTAATCTGGGTGCACACCATCTAATCAGCTGCCAACACGGCTAGAGTATAAAGCAGGCAGGAAAACGTGAAGACATGAGACTGGCCTAGCCTCCCAGCCTACGTCTTTCTCCCGTGCTGGACTTTTCCGGCCCTTGAACATCCGACTCTGAGTTCTTTAGTTCTGGGACTCAGACTGGCTTTCCTTGCTCCTCAGCTTGCAGACAGCCTGTAGTGGGACCTTGTGATCATGTGAGTTAAATAAACTCCCCTTTATATATATATATATAATATTTATATATATTATATATTATACTATATATTATATATATTATATAATATTATATACATTGTACTATATATTATATATATTATATAATATATATAATACTACATATTATATATATTATATAATATATATTATACTATATAATATATAATATAATATTCTAATACATATATTATAATATTACAAGTATATATATAATATATAGTATAATATATATTATATAATATTATATATTATATATTATATATTATATAATATTTATATATAATATATTATTTATATATTATATAATATTTATATATAATATATTATTTATATATTATATAATATTTATATATATTATATAATATTTATATATTATATATTATATAATTATATATATTATATAATATTTATATATAATATATATTATATAATATTTATATATAATATATATTATATAATATTTATATAATATATATTATATAATATTTTTATCTAATATATATTATATAATATTTATATATAATATATATTATATAATATTTATATATTATATATTATATAAACATAATATATAAATATTATATATTTTATATACATTATATATTATATTGTATATTATATGTATATAATATATATTATATATTATGTATTATATGTATATATGTATATATATGCATATATGTATATATGTATATAATATATACATATTATATTATATACATATAATATATATTATATACATACATACATATATTATATTATATACATAATATATACATATTATATTATATACATATTATATGTATATAATATATCTTATATATTATATATCATATGCATATGATATATATTATATATTATATATCATATGCATATGATATATATTATATATTGTATATTATATGCATATAATATATATTATATATTGTATATTATATGCATATAATATATAATATATTATATGTATATTATATATTATATATTATATGTATATAATATATAATATATTATATATTATATGTATATAATATATAATATATTATATATTATATGTATATAATATATTATATATTATATGTATATAATATATTATATATTATATGTATATAATATATTATATATTATATGTATATAATATATTATATATTATATGTATATAATATATTATATATTATATGTATATAATATATTATATATCATATGTGTATAATATATTATATATTATATGTATATAATATATTATATATTATATATTACATGTATATAATATATTATATATTATATATTATATGTATATAATATATTATATATTATATGTATATTATATATTATATGTATATAATATATTATATATTATATGTATATAATATATATTATATATTACATATTATATGTATATAATATATATTATATATTACATATTATCTGTATATAATATATAATATATACTATATATTATCTGTATATAATATATAGTATATATTATCTGTATATAATATGTAGTATATATTATCTGTATATAATATATAGTATATATTATCTGTATATAATATATTATCTGTATGTAATATATAATATATATTATCTGTATGTAATATATTATATATTATCTGTATGTAATATATTATAGATTATATGTATATAATATATTATAGATTAATATATAATATATTATATACATATAATATATAATATATTATATATTATAGATTATATGTATATAATCATATATAATATATAATATATATCCTTTATATATTATCTATAATATATAATATTTATATAGTATTATATATAATATATATAATATTTATATATAATATTTATATATAATATATATAATATTTATATATATATTTTATATGTATAAAGGATATATATATATCCTTTTAGTTCTGTCCGTCTAGAGAACCCTGACTAATACAAAAGGGAACAAATGCTGTGTCCTCACATTGTGGAATAAATGGAAAGGCAAAAGGGCAAATGCTCTGTGAAGCCTCTCTTATAAGAGCCTTCATCTCATTCACAAGGTAAGAACCCTGTTGACCTAATAATCTCCTAAAGACCCCACTTCTTAACATTATTGCATTGGAGATTTATTTTCAACATAAATTTTGGAGGAACACAAATATTTAAACCATAGCATAGAGGAATCCATTGGCTGTCCCTATTGGAAATCTTTAGTTTTGTGTAGGAAATGCTGTTTTTCAGCTGCATTACTAAAAAATGCAGTTCTTTTAATTTTTGTTAATTTAAATTAGTTTTTTGCATATACATGACATTATAGTTTCTCTTTCAAATGTATCATTCTACTTTTATAATAAACTTAGAGGTCAATTTTGATAGAAAAATAAATGGACCCTTTTTGTCAAATTTATGCAGACCTATTATTCAAACAAATTTCAGTGATCCTGTGAGCTTTATGAAATAATTTCTTTTTATAATTTACAACATTTCAAAAATAAAATTTAATTGTTTGTTGCTTTGAGGAACTTGGGAACTTGGCAAAGTTGATAAATCTTTCAAAGTTACAAATCATATTTACAGTGAAACAGGATAATGGAAATTGTAATCAAAATGCTATCAAGATGAGCATATAAAATGATATGAGCTGTTTTTCAAAAAGCTATGTATTCCTGTAACTTGTTATCTTTCAGTTTCTATCATTAGAAAACATTAGAAACATGCAGGAGCTCAATTATTCCTCCAGGACATATATGAATTAGATAATATACTTCAGTTCCCAGTGAAGAGATAAGAAAATTGAAGATCTTATTGGGCCCTCATTAAATGTCTCTTGCCAGTATTTCAAACACTTTGGGGAACATTCTCAGGAGAGAGTAGACTCTGCCTAGGGGAAAAAGAGTGGGAAATTAGAACAGATGTCATATTTTCCATCGCAAATAAGACCAGAAGATAAGCTTTATTGGCTGAGTGAAGCAAAATCATTCTATGGGACCTCTCTGACACTTGGCAACACTGGAATCAAGTCAGTTCTTTCTCTTTAAAGACAAGAAAGATAATAAAGTAGCAAACATGTGAGTAAACAGCAGGTGTGAGGAAAAAGCCTTGTCTTTTGGTTGATCTGTTCATTAACAGAATGAGATAAACATAGGCAAAGAAAAGGTAAAACAGTGCTTGTTAAAGGCAATGGAAAACAGATTAGGCAGCATGGTCTTTGTGATAATACACAATTGATTTTTCTCATAATAATAACAGCAGGACAAAGCATCTTATCTGAGTCCCAATAAAGTGCCAGGTGCTCTGCTAGGTGCTTTTACATATATTGCTTGAATCCTCACAATTGTCCATTGTATTATAACCTGAGTTTTGCTGGTGCTTGCTCTTACCTACTAACACAGGATATCAGCTCTTCAAAGCTCCCTCCTTCCTGCACAATATTTCTGGGAGTCCTCAGAAGGGACTTCACATGCATTCATAGACAGGTTCAACCATTGACCATCTTTGCTGGGTACCACTGTGTCTGTCATGGACAAATTGCTGCAGATTGTGGGCACAAGTAATGCTTTCCCTTGGGCTTTGGTGGATGTCATCACTGTCCTCCACTGCCACTCCTAATAGGTAGCATCTGCTGGACATCACTATCAATTCCATTGGCTAGTACTGTTGATGGCTGGAAGTGCTGAGGATTTCAGAGTTACATGGTGTTCTGTGGAGATGAAGGAAAGTATGCCTCTGCCACACACTAATAGTGGGCTGCCAATGGAGCACAGCATTTTACAATGAGTATGAGTCTCTCAATTTTTGACTTCCTGTCTCTATCCCCTCTCTGCCACAGTAGGTTCCATTTGACAAATTAGAAAGTGAGTCTCAAAGGAGTTAAGTAACTTGAGTTAGGTAACTTGCTAGAATCACATGGCTAGTAAGTGGAGGAACTGAGGGCTGGACTTTGATTTGTTTAAAGTCTGAGCTTTTTCGATACACCCAATATACTATGCTGCCTCTCCATTCTTGGGTTCTCTTGGGTGCTTGACGGTTCTGAGGATTCCTTCTTTGGAAATTGAAACTCTCTCTTCCCTTTGCCTCCAAGCCCACACATACTCCAAATTATCTTCCAAATTCATCCTTCTTTGTTTTCTTCCCCAGATCCTCTTCTTCTCACCTATTAAGCTATTATTTGGCTCTCACCCTCTTTCCTCTTTCTTTACACTCTTCTTTAGACTCTCTAGTTTTGCCTATTGCCTTTAAAGAAACTTTCCCAACAACATTCACTTAACGTTTATTCAGCTCTTATTGCAGATGCTATGCTAAGCAATAGAAATAAAAATCTTCAAAGACAAGGAAGATAATAAAGTAGCAATCGTGGGTAAACAGATAGCAGGTGTGAGGAAATAGGAAGGAATTTATAGTCTAGTATGGAAAATACACTAATAATTAATTATGGCACTATATGATAGGTACTGTACTGCGAAAAGGCAGGCATAGGGGGTGATGGGGCAACAAAAATCAGATTATAAAGGTAAAAAGCCACAGGGAAGGGGCAAATAAATTACCCTGGGAACTAAGAGAAGTTAGATGAGCAGCCCTTGAACTGAGCCTTGAAGAGAAAGTTGGTATTAGATAGGTAAAGGATGGGGTAAAGCAGAATGGGGTAAACAAAGGAAGCAACGCTTACAGAGTCACACAATCTTGAAGCTCTATTACCTATTGCAGGAGCTGTAAGTAGTTCCATAAATTAAGGGTGTGTGGGAAGAAGTAAAAGGGAGTAGTATGAAGGTATCCACAGGCCAAAAATACTTCCAGCGGCTACACAGATAAAGCCAATGAGCGAAGCAGGCTGGGTAGATTACAACATGGAAAGTGAAGACTGTGACAAACCAGAGAGCACATATGCTGTCCCCATGAGTGACTGCTCCTCCCTCCAGCCTGAGTTGCCACTGTGAATACAGACCTAGATATGACCGGATTTTTTCTTGTTTTTCAAGGGAAGCCTAGAATACAGATTTTTATGTGAATTTTCCCAATGATTAAAATACCATGTGGCCAAGCAAAATACATCTGTCTGCAACATATGGGACAAATCATGATGACCCATGTATGTTAAGATGAAGAGATTGAACTTCCTCCTAAACGCATTCAGCAGGACATCACTGGATGTTTTAAAGTGGGGATTTCCATAATCAGACTTGAGTTTTGCAAAGACTACAGTTCACTGATAGAACTGTGAAGGATGGATCAGAGACAGGCAAGACTGGAGGGTGAGTGTGCTGCTAGACATCTATAGTAGGAAACCAAATGTAGCCATAAGAGCAGAAGCAGCAGCGGTGGAGAAAAGAGGGCAGACACAAGGATGGCTTGGGATCTGCAGGGCTTGGTGACTGATTAAATAGGAAGAATAAAAAGAGAGAGAAGGGGCAGAATAATTTCCTTGCCATGTGGGCCTATAGTTTTCTAGAAGCTGAAAAACATTTCCCCTTCTGCAAAAAGTTCTGCAGTTCAGAAAGATAACAGCAAAATGTTCCAGAGAGTTGAGTCAAGGCTTGTGTAATGAAATGAAACCCACTGAGAGTATTTATGAATGTGCCTTATGGACCCCACCCAGAGATTCATGGTGCTGGGTCCTGCACTATCTCTTCTGTGTGATAGCTGGTTATAATCATGGATTGGGTTATTTTCCATTACACAATTCTCCTTTGAGAATGTCTCTCTTTCTTACAGCAACCAATTTAGTTTACCTCTTCAGGCCCTGGTTATTACAATAGCTACCTGGTTAGTCATCCTTATTCTTGATCTCCATTCTTCAGCTTGTCCCCAGGATGCTTCCTCTTTCCAACCACAACAAGATTAAACTCTTCTTCCTGGCTTTCAAGGCGCTCCACAATTTGGCATCAACCCTCTCTTTGAACTGTATTCCTAAATGCAGCCTGATTTGAATCCTATACCCTTTGTGAACTGGTCTACTCAAATCTCATTTTTGCCTTCAAGACTTGGCTCTGTTTGGAAAGCCCTAACTTCTCCCGTTGCACACAGGAAATGGTCCTTCCCCTCTGAAGTCCTCTATTTTGGTCTCATTGCTCCTCTTTCTCAGCTCCTAAAGCAGTTTAGACCTCTGCTAGATGGACCATAGGAAGAGTTCTTGAAGCCTTAAAATGTCTACCACATATAAGGAGTAGCCAGTCCCCTCTTGTGTATGCTGCAATGACTCCAGCAGGATGCTTCCAGTGAGCCCAACTCAGTGTCATGGTCATGGAGGAGTACACTGGATAGGGATTACATGTTCCAGAGGCAACTATATTTGGATTGAGTCATCTCTGAGATTACTTGTCACAAACCTGACCTCAAAGACATGTTTCAAATGATGGTTAGTCCTCTTTTTTGGGAAGGATAAAATGTTAGATGAACAAAGTAATTTGTATTTAGGTTGCTATCATGAGAAGAATGACATTCTTAATTCTCTGTGTAGCCATTACATTGACCAATGCAAGAGGAATACCACATCCAGGTACCCTAATGGCTAATGAAGAAACTCCCTCTGCTACCCCAGATTCCAGCACATTTTTGCTAACAATCTCTATCACTAAAGGAAGTCTGTGCATGTCTTATGCTAAATCGAGCAGTTTTTAAAAAACTGTAGTGTTGTTTCATGGGGTTTAGGCATCTTCCCAAGAAGACCTCAGAGATATTTCAAGTAGAAAGCACATGGGTAACTCCAGGCAAAAATCAGTTGGCTACCTTTCAAGAGGCTCTACAGGTTAGATTATCTTCATAAATTTACCACAGCCCATGATCTGGCTCTCAGTCTTGTGGGTTTTGAAACTGGATTTTATCAACACAATACAGATCTATTTGTCATTACTGGTTCACATTAATCAACCTACAAAGACTGGTGGAAAAAACCAGAACATCTGGTATTAGTAACTGTCCTAAGGACTGGAGTATTTTCTAGGAACATGAAATCTGAGTAAGAATTAGAGTAAGGAGAGTTCCATGTATCACAATGTTCATGAGAGGGAAATGGGTGAAGGTAATGTTATTGCCAAGAACTGCACATGACCTGCAGCTGACATTATTGCTGGGGCAGCTGGCGGTGAACTACTATCACTGGTGGGTGTTTATTCCAGATTTGATAGTCTTTC